>NC_089826.1:56964222-57267253 GCF_035046505.1 Tiliqua scincoides
CCAACAGATGGAAGTGGGGGGGGGGTGCAGATCTCCATACATACCAGTGCAAAAGCAGGGGAAGGTAAGTCAGCCCCAGTAGAGCCAATGGGGCTCACTCCCAGGGATGAGTGGACGGGAGAAAAGCCTGCCAGCGCCTCCTCTCCCAGGGAGGAGCCCGTCTCAGTCCCTGGGCTCCTGGCTTCACTCCCTAGGCTCGCTCCCTGGGCTCACAAGCCTGCCAGGGGCTCACTCCTAGGGATGCGTGACTGGTAGCTCGAGGATCGACATAATGAGCACCCCTGCTCTAGGGGCTTGCTCAGCAAGACTGCCATCCCACCCCCGCTTTCCTGGGAGTGAGCCCCAGTGACTCTGAGACTTACTTCTGAGTAGACACATGGGCTTTCTCAGCGAGCCTGCCATCCCCCCCCTTTCCTGGGAGTGAGTCCCAGTGACTCTGAGACTTACTTCTGAGTAGACACATGGGCTTTCTCAGCGAGCCTGCCACCCCCCCACCTCCCGCTTTCCTGGGAGTGAACCCCAGTGACTCTGAGACTTACTTCTGAGTATACACGTGGGCTTGCTCAGCAAGACTGCCACCCCACCCACGCTTTCCTGGCAAGCGGAGCAGAGCGGCAGGGGGCGGGGCCAGGGGCGGAGTGTTTTTTTTTTTTTTTTTTTGCAGTATTCGCTCCATAAGACGCACACACTTTTCCCCCCACTTTTTTGGGAGGAAAAAGTGCATCTTATAGAGCGAAAAATACGGTAAAAGGCAAGAATCTATGACTTTCACATTTGTGGAGGAATGGAAACACTGAATGGATTCTGGCTTTGGCAAAGTCCCATTTCTGTCACATGTTGCCTTTATTCAGACCGTCTTTTTCTGCTCCAAGAGCACAACACATCTACTTGAACTGGAAAAGCACGGCTACCAAGTTGCCAGAAATCCACTTGACCGGGGTGTACTGCACCATAAAAAGATCCAAAATAGCGCTGTCCAGAACAGGGGGAAAAAATTAAAACAATGCTGAGCCTCTGTCAATGGCACTGATCTCAAAAGTGGCATAGCCAGAGGGGGTGCAAAGTTTTGCAGGGAGCCTCACTGCAGCATACAAACAACCTCTCCTCCCTCTCTTTTGGAGCCATTCCAGGTGGTGGGAGCAAAACAGAGGCAAATGCCAGTAAAATCCCAGGGAAGAGGTGAATGCCTCTGTTTTGCTCCCACCACCAGGAATGGCTCTGAAGGAAGGAGGAGGGGCTGTTTGCTTGCACTTAGCGCTTTGCACCCCCTCTAGCTATGCCACGGGACCCCAATAGTGTTAAAAAAAACCATGTGCTATCATTTTCAACCAGTTCCTTAAAGAAGTACATATATAGCAAGGATAAGAAGCCATTACAAGCAAAGCAAATTTAAGTAATTTGCTTAGGGAATTATGAACTAATTAACACTGAATTCATTACCACAAGATGTAAGGATTGATGGGGAAAGGGGACTCTAATAAACAGAGCAATCTGTGGAAGAACTTTCTTCTTGCAGTAAATTCCACCACCCGCTAGTTTGGTGATCTCAGTAAATACCCAGAGGCAGAGCCAGTTCCAGTTTGAAAAGAAAATACTTATGACCCAAACCTATCCGAGCCTTGCAAGACCCTTTGTGCTTGCAAAATGCTGGGTCGCTGTTGCATGCTTCTGGGCTACTTATACTGCAAATGGACAGAGATAGGGCGTGTATACCAGCAGCTCCCACAGATTCTCCTGGTCTTGGTAAGCTGGCAGCAGGGGCATGTTGTGGACAGGGAGGGGGGAGGACAGGATGAGTTTGGGGCAGGGAGGGGGGAGGGCAGGGGTCAGGGAGACAGGGGTTGGATTCCCTTGTCCTAGGTAAGCCCCAGCCATGGCAGTGGGTCTACTTTGACCCATTGCTAAAACACTGGCACAAGTCTGAGTGGATTTATGTCAGCAGATCTCACCCAGGAAGCAGGATAGATTATGGTGCATGCCAGTGGATCCTGCTCTCCTCCATTGCATGATCCGCTCCTTCTCCCAGCACCTGAGGTGCAATAAGAACATAAGAACAGCCCTGCTGGATCAGGCCCTAGGCCCATCTAGTCCAGCTTGGCCTCTGGGAACAGAACCCCCATGGATGCCAAGGATGGAACCCTGACAGATGTTGAGGAACAACCTGGTTTCCACATGCAGCTTTACTGCAGAGTTGTAAAAGGGTATTACAATACAGATATCCTGATGTACTGTCTGTTATCTAATAACAGTAACCGGTGTGCAAGGGTAAATAGAATGCCAGATAAAGGAAATTGACAGTGAAATGCAAGTATCTTGTTGACTTGTATGCTCCCTGAGGCAACTGGTGGGCCACTGTGAGATACAGGAAGCTGGACTAGATGCATCCTGGTCTCTTCTTATGCTATTATGTTCTCAATTCCAGGGTATTTGAAGGTCCGTCTTTGTCCATGGTATTCCAGGGTATTTGAGGGACAGCCTTTGTCCATATAATCCTATTCATCCTCACAGGTCATCTGAAGGGGCTCTTCTGACTGTGCCACCACCAGTAGAGGTGAGGGGGGTGGCAGTTAGGAATAGGGCCTTCTCAGTGGTGGCGCCCTGTTTATGGAACTCCCTTCCTCTGGAATTAAGAACAGATCCCTCTCTGGAGACCTTTCAGCAGGGCCTCAAGGTCATCTTATTCATGAAGGTTTTTAATTCATACTGAGGGCTGGCGTTTTTTTAATGATTTTTAATTGTTGTGATCCTGATTGTTGAATGTTTTAATTGTTTTTAATATTGTGTTGATTTTGTGTTTCTTATTGTTAGCCACCTTGAGTCCCCTTTGGTGTGGGAGAAAGGCAGGATAAAAATACTATAAATAAATAAATAAATAAATCCTAGTGTGAACATGCCTAATTTGCAGCTATAGGGTGACTCTGTGAGGAAGGGTGAAAACACTTTTTTTCGTATTATGCTTATTCAAATTCTTTCTGGAAACACAGCAAAATTACAAACAGCTATTGATCAAAAACAAAGCAAATCTGAATGCCTGCTGGAGCAACGGAAACCCCTTAAGTGGGCAGCAACAGAGTTTCCCTGGTTGGGGCATCGCAACACCACAATTTGTGAACCTCTGGCGTAATACAAAACATTGATACTGAAAAGATTTCCATTTTTTTTTCTCCTCAGGCATTTCTAGAAAGGGGAAATGGGTGCCACTCTCTACCTGAGCTTGGGTGCTTTAAACTACAAGATAAATTGGCTGAAATGTTGAGACGAGCCAAGACTACAAGGGAAGATGTTCTGGCAGAAATTGGGATGTTATTAACCCTATTAAGGAACGACTTTCTTCTGTGAAGAAGTGGGGTAAATGGCAAGCGACAAACAGCAGATGAGGCACTCAGTGTGGCAAGAGATGCGCCACATCAGTTAAATTCTGTTAAGCTGAATGGAAGAAAGCTACAGATTAAGCTGAATAACCTTGAAAATAAAAGGAGACAAAAACACATTTTAGAGGATATAAAGACCACTCTAAAGCATTGCTTTAGCAGACACTAAAGTATGAGGATATTTTTAGGTTAGGGAGGACAAAAAGACCACTAAGTGGGGACATGATAAAAGTTTGCAAAATTGTGCATGGTGTGAAGAAAGTACACAGAAAGAAGTCTTTCTGCCTCTCTCATCATAGGAGAACTCTGAGCAATCCAGTGAAATGGATTGGAAGGCATTAGATTCATGGCAGAAAAGAGCCTCATCTATCAGTATAATTGTAAATAAACAAATTATTACAAAGATGCCATAACACTTCACAGTTCTCTCTTTTAAAGAAAACTGATACTTCTCAGCACTGGGAATTTCATGTCAGTTTTTGCATTAAAAGCAAATTGGAAACACGGCAAGTTGATTCTAGACACTGTGGGTTCTTTTTGAGCTAAAGAACAGAATTACTCCCATCAAGGACTCTCCAGGATGGGTTCCAATTCCTGATGTATGTTTTCCATAGACGTTCTACAAGCAAACAGCCATAGGCAGGTGTGCACTTTGTGATACAAAAACTCAAATATGTTTCGAATTTGTTTTTAATCAGTTATGAAAGTATGTACTGTACACATGTCAGGAAGGCAATCAAGAGGGTTCACTTAATACATGACAATGCTTACCACTTGAAACAAGCATTCTAGTGTGCACATGTCCTAAATTCAAGTATGATCAACACTTGGAAGTGATATTGGGATTGTGTCCACTGACCCCCCCCCCCCCATTGATCAGACCTTGTGTACAGAACCCACGCTGACACCTGATCATGAATCGTTTTCTGAGTGCATAACATAGGATTGGAAAATGGAAGATTCTGGGTCATACATACTAGAACCTATATGCATAGGCTCTGCAAATACAATCTGACTGGCAGAGGGCTTTTGTTGCCTGTTTTTAAAAGGAAAGAATGACTCCAAGTTAATAAGGAAAATATACTATGAATACATTTCAGCCTGGTTTAGTGTGAGTACATTGTTGCTGCTTTTCCCTTCCATTCCCATCCCAATGCATTTGGTAGAGAAAACATATAAGATTGCAAGGTAGTAAGTTTCTATGTGTACCTACAAAATGAAGATAAGTGGAAAAAAAAAATTTCTGTCCACCTAGCAAAACAAGTGAGTGTTATATGCCTCGACTTCCAGGATTTGCAAGCATGCAAATACTGCAGTTTACGGTCAGCATTATTTAGAGAGATTAATTTCCAAAAACATATCTTTTTCCCCTTAAACAAATGGGCTAACAATAAAGTAATCATACCTGTTCAAGCAGGGCTGACTAGCTGGAAAGCAGTCTCTTCGAATTGCAAACTATAGGGACCTACGAAACAAAGAGAGACAAATGTTTCTTATCTCAGTCTGGAATTGGTGACCTTTGCCTTTTCCATTTTAATGTGTGTGTGTGTTTTGTTTTGTTTTTTTTTCTAAACTGTAAGCCAGACAATGTTTGCATACCACACTTGGTGAATTTTACACAGCTAAAATGCTGCATGGTGATATTTAAAAGGTGGAGCCTTTGTTCTCTATCATAATAAATGGATGAAATCTTTGCGCCAATCAAAATGCAAACAAAAAGACTGCTGACTGACCCAAAAACTAGTCCCATCTGGGAACAGACCAGTTAGAATGCCAGAAATAATAATAATAATAATAATAATAATAATAATAATAATAATAATAATAATAATAATAATAACAACAACAACAAAACTTTATTTTTATCCCGCCCTTCTCCCCAAAGGGACCCAGGGCGGCTTACAACATATTAAAAAAACAGATTAAAACATAATTTAACAGATAAAAACATATTAAAAACACATTAAGAGAAACCATAAAAACAGTAATCAGATAAAAGTCAGAATAAAAATAGCATAAAACAGCAGTTCAAGGAGGAATCACGCCTGTAAAAAAACTAAAAGATGTATAAAAGATGTTAAAAAGGCCATAGAGTCAGAAGGCTTGTGTAAACAACAAGGTTTTCAGGCCTCGCCAAAAGGTCTCGAGGTACCTTTTTAACCATTTTACCATTTTACCAAAGTACCATTTTAACATTAAATATATGCATCTCAAGACCAGACAGATAAAGGAAATAGCCTGCTTCACCAAGACGATCTCTGTCATTCAGGGGAAGTGCCACAGTTCATTAGCAGTACTTATACCTACCGCTTGGAAAGCTCCAAGTACATCTCCAAGCAGCATCTCCCGTTAAAAGAATCTCAGGTTGCAGAACTGGGGGAAATGCCTGCCTGAGATTAGCGCTCCTGCCAGTTGGTATGCCAGCAATTTTCAACCAGTGTGCCACGGCACACTGGGGTCCCATGAATGATTCGCAGGTGTGCTGCAGGAGTTTGGGGAAGCGTAATTTATTAGTAGGGCAATTGGGGATGTGAGTTCCCTTTGGAGGCACGGTATGTCTTGTCAATTGTCAAAAACCGATGGTGTGCCTTGAAAATTTTAGCACCTTGTTAGTGTGCCATAAGATGAAAAAGGTTAAAAAATGCTGGTGTAGACTGTACTGGGGTGCACGGACCTTATGTCAGAAATGTCAGAATGCCAGATGCAAGGGAGGGCACCAGGATGCAGGTCTCTTGTTATCTGGTGTGCTCCTTGGGGCATTTGGTGGGCCGCTGTGAGATACAGGAAGCTGGACTACGAGATGGGCCTATGGCCTGATCCAGTGGGGCTGTTCTTATGTTCTTATATGCAATATAGAGGAGCTGCATATATGCAATACCAGAGATTTTCAATCTTTTTCATCTCATGGCACACTGACAAGTCATTAAAATTGTCAAGGCATACCATCAGTTTTTTGATAGTTGATAAGACACACTACACTGACATCAGGGGCTCGCGTCCCCCAGGGGCCCTTACTAACAAATGATCCTCCCCCAAACTCCCACGGTACATCTGCAGACCATCCATGGCACACCAGTATGCCATGTCACAGTTGTTGAAAATGGCTGTTCAAGACCATATAATAACCTATATTCAGGGAGAGACTTATCTCTGCTTCACCATCTTCTAATGTCTTCATAAAAGAGGCACACAGACACCCATTCACAATTATTGCAAAGGAAATAACTGCAAACTTGAATGAATACAGACACATGCAATCAGGCTGCCAATATTCTACTGCCAAAACCAAAGCTGTTCATGGAGATTTCTTTTTTTAATGTCATTAAGCCAGGGAGGCCCTGTTTAAATCTCAGAATTGCTTCAGTGGTAACAAAAGGTGATCCCATTTTTAAGGGCTAGGCAGCTTGTAGCCAGTCCAAACAATTGCGACTGCAGTGTCTTGTGGCCTGCCAAACTCTTGGCTCTCACTTGTATTTGTGGTCCCAGGCAGGCAGTAAAACCAGAGGTTTCATGAGCCTCAGATAGGCTTCCAAACATACATGGCTGGTGGGCTGCATTCAGCGTAGTGATCAAAAGGGTTAGATTCAATCAAAATTCTCAGCAAATGGATTTATCTATTGTGCCTATAAGGGCACAAGCCTAAGCCCTTATGTCAGTGCTTTCCAGCACTGGCATAGCGGTACCAATGGGACATGTGCTGCATCCTACAGTTGGGTGTCACTCACATAGGCCTCCTCAAAGTCAGGAAATGTTTGTTCCCTTATCTTGGAGCTCCATTGCCCTTATGTCAGTGCTTATGTCAGGGGTTAGGATTGTGCCCTAAAATGGCCACGTCTGTTAAAAATAAAATATTTCCAGGAATTTACCCAGTTCATGTCTCATCGATAACACAGAGATGCTGTGTGCTGAACAGCAGTAGTGGAGTTGCTTTGGGGTTGAAAAAATATCTTTACTTATTACACTTTCTCAGTCTGACTTCCCCAATGTTCATGTGAGTATGTGGGGAAGTATTACTGGGTGCAAAGTGTGCTAATAGGCACACAACTGGGAAATGTATCTCTTTTTCTAGGATGCTGTTAGCCATTGCTGGGAAAAATGAGAAGGGAAAGAAAGGGCAGAGCAGATCCTTAAAAGAGAAAGGAGCATGTAATGATGCAAGAATGAAAGGGGGAAAGAAGGAAGACAAAAAGACATAGGGAATTAGATGGGTTATTCTGGAGGAACTGGAGCTAGGAACTCAGCGGTTTAGGGGTATCAGGAAGGGGGAAAGGGAAGTGAAAGGAAACAAGGGAGACAAAAACTCTGGCTGAGCATGCACACACTCAGAGATAAAGGATAGTTTCACCAAGCATGCTGTCAAGATTGCACACAAGACAAAGAAAGATAGAGGGGAATTTGGTGGGATGATCATGAGGCTGGGCAAAGGACCAAGGTTACCAGTCTGTTTCTGCTAGATGATGTGTGTGATGTCTTAAAGGAGTCATGGGGCGAGACTGCCAAGACTGGGCGTTTCTCTTGTTTTAAACCACGGTTTAAAGGAGAGATTCTCAAACAGGGGCATTGTGATGTCCCAGTTTTAGGACCTCTGCTTTCACCACTTTAAGGGGGTGGGGAGGGGGGGAATGCAGTGATACAATCCCAAGGATTGCACCACTGTTGGGGGCCAGGGGTTTTCTGTTATTCACTGGAAGGAGCAGCAGCATCCCAGGGGTGCGGGGAACCCTGCAGATGTTTCCGCAGGCCTCCCCAAAGCGCAGAGAATGAAATAATAACTATTGCAACCCACTTTGGGTTTGTGATCATGAAACTGGAAGTGGGTTTTGTATTGGCAACCTTCAGTCTCGAAAGACTATGGTATCGCGCTCTGAAAGTTGGTTCTGGCACAGCGTCTAGTGTGGCTGAAAAGGCCAATCCGGGAGTGACAATCCCTTCCACACTGGGAGCAAGTGCAGTCTGTCCCTGGTCTGTCTCCCTGGCTATGGGCCTTCCTTCTTTGCCTCTTAGCCTCAGACTGTTGGCAAAGTGTCTCTTCAAACTGGGAAAGGCCATGCTGCACAGCCTGCCTCCAAGCGGGCCGCTCAGAGGCCAGGGTTTCCCACTTGTTGAGGTCCATCCCTAAGGCCTTCAGATCCCTCTTGCAGATGTCCTTGTATCGCAGCTGTGGTCTACCTGTAGGGCGCTTTCCTTGCACGAGTTCTCCATAGAGGAGATCCTTTGGGATCCGGCCATCATCCATTCTCACAACATGACCAAGCCAACGCAGGCGTCTCTGTTTCAGCAGTGAATACATGCTAGGGATTCCAGCATGTTCCAGGACTGTGTTGTTTGGAACTTTGTCCTGCCAGGTGATGCCGAGGATGCGTCGGAGGCAGCGCATGTGGAAAGCGCTCAGTTTCCTCTCCTGTTGTGAGCGAAGAGTCCATGACTCGCTGCAGTACAGAAGTGTACTCAGGACGCAAGCTCTGTAGACCTGGATCTTGGTATGTTCCGTCAGCTCCTTGTTGGACCAGACTCTCTTTGTAAGTCTGGAAAACGTGGTAGCTGCTTTACCGATGCGCTTGTTTAGCTCGGTATCGAGAGAAAGAGTGGGAAGTGGGTTACGATCGTTATTTTTTAAAAACCTATGGTTTAAAGGGAGAAAGAGAGTTCTGAAAATGCTCCAACAGCTAGGCAGTAGGCATAACTGTGTCAAGTAAGGGAAGCTTCTATAGGTGGCTTTTGTCCACACAATCAAATTGTCTAAGCAAGGTTCAGGCTATGGAACCTTGAAGACTTGAACCTTGAAGCTCCTTCAAGACTGTTGGATAGAGGCGGGGGGATGATTGTGCTGACAATTCAGAGAAGGACAGCCCAATCCTAACCAGCGCTGGCACAGTGGGGCCACGCAGCCCACACCGTATCCAAACCTGGAATTAGGCAGGCTGGAGGTCACCTAAGGGACCGTTGCTGACAGGAGAAGCCCTGTGTAGGGCTTCAAGTCCCAGGACATGCGTCAGGATACGGCAGAGACTTCCTCTGCTGTCCCCACCTCCCTCCTGAGCCCAATTCACCCACATTCCACCTTCCCCCTGCTCTATTAAGTACACCACATGATATCTATGCCAACTAATGTTCAAGAGTGCCTCAGAGTAGAAGTAACAAATTAAAGACCTGATCCTGAACTCCGTTAGCACTGGTGCTGAGCTCCAGTGCCAGCTCTGGATGTTCTAACATACTGTAAGGCACATCCATGGCACCTGGAGAGGAGGGGCGGTCACTGCCAGTTGGTGCTAAGTCTCAGTGCCATGTGGAGGGCTGGCTGGCAGTAAGTAGTGTTGGGGGGAGAGGGAAGTAGGGAGTGGGTGGAATGGGGCAGGGCTGGGCAGGGCAGGGGGTGGGACTGGCAGAGCCCTGCTCTACAGGATCCTATTCTCTGTGTCAGGTTGAAAAACCCAACATGGAGTTCCTCCAGTGTGTGCCAGTAAAATAGCCAGTGCAGACTGGAGGAGACCATTGTGGGGTCTGTACCCTTACCCGAGGGAAGGGGACAAATGTCCCCTTCCCCTGAGGAGACTCCGGCGGCTGCCGCAGTGCCCATAGGATGCAGTGGTAGCCATTTCGGCACTGCTTAGGACTGGGCTGCCTGGCCACAATCCTACACCCACTTATTAAAACCAACTCCATGTAACTGAGAGGGACTTCTGGGATTGTTCTGCCCATGGGCTAGGCTGCCTCTACAATGAGCTCAACTGCTATTGATTTTTACATATGTTGTACATGGGGAAGCATTAGTTCCGTCACAATTCCCAGCGAAATGATACTGTACAACCAATGTGAGAAGGAATGAAGGACTCAAATAAGAGCTCGTTCCCTGTTTCAGCAACAGCAGTGCCATCTGTCTGTTTTTGCCCTTGCTGTATTCTCCCTTTAAGGGTGAGAAAACCATAAGGATGGAGACTTGTTTTCATAATGATAAACAATGTTTTGTTCTTAGCCCTGAACCAGGCTTCTGCATGTGTTAGATTATCATCCCTATTTTCAGAACAGAGCGTAGTACCAAGGAAGACTAAATTGTGGGATCACATTTAGTCTCCATAAATATGATGCTCATGGAACAACAGTATAGTCCTTTCTGAAATGCAATTATGCTGTATGATATAAACTTACACTGCACTCTTTATTTGTTGTAGTGTGCCTGTTTTGAGACAATGCCACAAGCTGATATTGAAATGTTGTTAGCTCTGAATATCCAGGTCCTTTTTCTTGTTGGCTTTTTGACGATTCATTCATTTTCTAAAAACTCTCCATTTCTGTTATTAAAGTGTATCCCTTCCATTTTGCTGCAGGGCATGCTTCTCCAGGTGATGCAAGATGCCAGAATCCCATTTGAACTCTGTCCCAATTGCAATATAACGTCAGAAAAGCTTTGTAAGAGTTCCAAACAAATAAGCTGAACTTTGCAAGGGAAAGCAATTATATTTCCATATTCATTATTAGATTCCACAAAATTGCTACCAAGCTGCATCACTAGTCGTCGTTCCCCCTTTTATTTTCCATTTTCCCCAGTGAAAAACCAAGAATACACTGCTTAGGCAAACAACCCTGATCCAGGCAGGATTCACTGCACAGTAAATAATACACAATTCTGAGAAAGGTTATTCTTTGGGGAAGGCTGACGATATAGCTGATACATTACTCTGTAGTCACTACCAAAATTTTTACTTTCCCTTCTCAGAGGCAACTTTCAGATGTTTGTTTGCAATTTTCTTATGCTGGTCTGAGAGTTAAGGGTATTGATTTTATTGTTCCATTGTGACACAATAAGTATTAGAGAGGCATGCAAGAATACCTTAACAAGGAGAATTTAGTCAAGTGTGTTTTTGCCCTGTGCATGTTGCAACATGGAAATAAATCTTATTAGACTCCAAGTACCCAGACTTATCAACTGTTCAAAATGATATTTTTAGCAATCTTGCCAGTTTTTCTGTAACTTATAGCAAGTTTGCACTTGGAAAACATCCCACATGTAGACTCTGCAAAATATCATAGACAAAATTTGCACATTGTAAGAAAACTACTTGACATCCTAAAAGCTAATAAATATTATTTCCCCCTCTCTTAAAATGAAGTATTCATGTGAGCCAACAGAAAATGACAGATTTTAAATAACTAGTACAGTAACCCTGTGAACTCAGCCTGATAGAGAAAAACATATAAAGAAAGAAATAGAAGAAAGAAACATATCAATATTATCACAGTATTATCCATATTATCACAATATTATCCATATTATCTATTATTATCAAAACGGGGGGGGGGGAAAGCATATCAATATTATAGCAGTAGAAAAATTAGACTCCCCAAAGTAGCTGAAGCTGATATTTGTGAGTTCTTTTGACTGTGCGCAGGGACCAAAAGTATTTCAATTTATATTCTGTTCTAACCTACAAGCTCAGAGCAACTTACAGGATTTTTTCTACATGTTAGTAGACCTGTCCCTAAGGGACAGGCAGCCCAATCCTAAGCTGCCAGGAGCGCCCAGGCTTGGCAGCACCAAAAAGGGCTGCCGCCGAATCCTATGCCTCCCGTGCTACGGCGGGAGGCTCCTCAGGAGAAAGGGACATTCGTCCCCTTCTCCCAAGTAAGGTAAGCAGTCCCGCAATGGGGCTACTCAGGGTGCACAGCCCTCCACAAGCGCCCTGGATCCTGCAGAGCGGAGCTGGGCAGATCCTCCTCCCGCCCTCCCCCCTGCACACCTCCCACCTGCCCCCACCAGTCTCCCCCCTTCCTGGAACACCTCCTCCACACCCCCATCCACGCCTCCACCTCCTGTTCTGCTGCTCTGTGATCCAGGAGATCGCCGAGCTGTGGAACCTGGGCGACCACACTGCGCTAGCCCAGCACCAGCTGGCACTGGGCTAGCACCAGCGGGAGCCCGGCAGTGAGCCCCGTGAACATGCCTTATGGTACGTTTGCGACTGTGGCCGGCGGCACGATTGGGCTCTCACAAACTTAAAAAATTGGTGGCGGAGATCATAATATAGTCCTACTTTGCAGGGCTGTTGGCAGGACAGCTGAAATGGTATACACAAAGTGCTTTTAACATTGAAATGCACCATACGCACAGAAAACATTGTTTTATAATTTCTTATTCCAGATGGATGTCCAGGAAGCTTCTGGTGGTTGTCTTCCAATAGGATCTCTTACACAGGAAAAAAAAAGACATGGGAAATTGGACAGGTATGCTCCATTGTAAACTAAATTGATGAGAAACTTGATTGCAGGTGTGAATATCATGCTCTCACCACATGATCATGTCAGCTAAAAGACTTTTACCCTACTATTTGTACACTTCTCCAGACTTAGATGACATAAAATTAAAGAAGTCCAAATCAAAGCGAGAGAATATTAGAACTAAACATTCTCCATGTTATGCAGATCTCCTGTATCACTGCCCAAGCAGCTGTAAGGGTTTTCGGAGCTCATTTGTACCTTCCTTTGCTTCCAATGCACTGGAATATGCCAACATGGCACCAGCTTCTACTATGCCAGGTGGTAGGTGAAAATTCTTGCCAGTTTTGCATGACTCCAGTCCTCCTTTCTCTGAAGGAAGCCTAGAAAAATCCTTACCTTTTTCACCCCTCCAGAAAGAGACTCAAAAATGTGAAGAACATGAGACAAAATGTCTTTGTTTGTTTGTTTGTTTGTTTGTAGTCTGGGGGCTTTTACCCCATCTTTATTCCCCTGAATGGATCTTCAAGGTAACTTGGATTCAAATAACAGAAGATACAACAGAGAATGTTTTGCTTAATAAAGCCATAAAAAACCCAACCACAACAAAATATTGAACATAAACATGAAATTATAAAGACACAACATTAAGACAATTCAAAATAATAAACCCGAGGGACCCAAGTCAACTGAGGCTAAACGTAACTGAGAGACCAGTCCAATTCCAACTTTCCAGTGCAGATGCAGCCACAATGCAGCCCCAAGGAAAGGGAACAATCTTTCCCTTACCTTCAGGAGGTCTCCATGACCGACTCCCCCAACACACACACAGCAAAATGAAGCACAACTTATGTTGAAATGACTACATCAGTGCTGGAAATTCAGATATGATTGGGTCCTGAAAACACAGGGACAACCCCTTCCCCTCCCCCCAAAAAAACTACAGGTGTGATCTCGCTGTCCATTGATTTGACTCACCACTGATACCAAGGTCTACCTTTAAATGCATTGTAACAAGGAAAAAATAATCAAAATCCAATTTCCTACCTTTGTGCTGTTGAATAATTATAATTTCATTCCATTAGATTCTATATTCACCCCATTTAGTGGCTGAAACCTGGAAGTGGGTTTTTAAAGTTATTTTCCAACTGATTTGGTTTCTGCTGATTTTTTTTTTTTTAATCCACTGGGAGTTCTAGAATGGAACCCTAGTGGATAACAACCTGTATACAATATAGAGGGCAATTAATGTAGGGGTGAAATAATTATACACAATTCTTATGCTTAAGGTGTTGTGTTGGCAACCTGCAAATAGAAACAGCTCAGCATGTTGGGAATCTTATTTGAATGAGTAGGAGATGAATGGTTATGAAATGAAGTACATTTCACTTGAAGTATAGTTTGTGGTAGAGTTCTAGTAGGTTACCTGCCTATAATGGAGTAAAGAGTTTTACAAAGTCATAAAATTCAGTTGACAAAGAACAAAAACAGAAGCAGAGAGAAGACATTTGGAGATAAACAAATTGAGAGTATTTCTTCCAGAGTTAGGCTTGCTGTGTTGATTCACAGAGATGAACGTAATATTCATGGCATTTCTTGATTCTAGGCATCATCATGGATTTGCCTGCAGCAAGCGTGGCCATCAATGTACTCGTATCTTGACACCTACATATGCTGCCTTAGAAGCTCACAGGAGTAGTTGTTGCTTGGCTAGGTATTGCTTCACAAATGATGATTTGTGAAATTGTCACCACCAGGCTGTCTAGTTCAGCATGTAGTTACTAGGGACAGTGATGCAGCTAGAGGGGGTGCAAGCACTAGGTTTTGCAGGGAGCCTCACCTCAGCATGCAAGCAAACCCTTCCTCTCTCCTTTGGAGCTGTTCTGGGTGGGGCGTGCAAAATGGAAGCATTAAAATGTCACATTTTCCTATTTTCTGTAGTAATTGGCATGCCATAGATCATGTGTGAACCAGTTCCAGCCTTTTGTCTGAAGTTCCTAACTGCACATCTTGCACTCCATTTTAATCTTCTGGGTACCCTGGAATGACTGTAAAGGTTTGTGGGAACAGTCCTTGAACTGAACTTCTAGGGAGAGCCTTGCAAATGTCTACAAACACTATATGTAAGGTCTCCTGAAGCCTCAGGAGCACAGGACTCTGATTGTTATTTGTTAATAACACAGGCCAACACACATTTTGCTTCCTTAAACGTTACACCAATTCCTGGGCATATTTGGGCTGCTGATTCCAAAAATGGCATCCACTTTGCCCTATCACGTCTAGTTTTGGAGATATAGTATAGCCTCATTAGTGAATGGTTCAAGCAGCTTCCTCATGAGGAAGCCTACACCATGGCTTCTTCATGAGGAAGCTGCTTGAACCATTCACTAAAGAGGCTATGCCGTGTCTCCAAAACTAGACATGAAAGGGCAAAACAGATGCCATTTTTGGAATCAGCCCCAAATTCATACCAAAGCACCATAAAGTTTGGGAAAAACTTTTCTGACCCTCAATTTTGTAGGCCTGTGTAATTTATTAATTATTTACAATAAATAAAATCTCTCTCTCTCTCTCTCTCTCTCTCTCTCTCTCTCTCTCTGGTCCAATGGGTTGCAATAGATTGTTAGTTTAAAAAATGGGTCCTGGTGCCAAAAAGTTTGGGAAGCACTGATCTAAGCAGTTTCTATGGAAAGCAGAAAAGTAAAGAAGGAGCAGAGGAAAAATGGGGGCACAAAATGGCACACATGTGGAAGGGGAAAAGAAGGGGGAACAAAACTGTAGGGAGATTGTGTGGGTCTCCCAGAGAGACCTGAGGATGAGAAAGGGAGTTCGGGGTGTCCGAAAGGAAGAAAGGGGCAGAAAGCTGAAGAACTTGAGAAGGAGGTGGAATAAATTCACTCACGCACACATAGCACTCATACACAGGTGCTACTGTATGCTCATTCCACAAATGGGGCAGCCCCATGTGATTGGGTTGAAATTGTGATGTCAATTTGGCTGCACATGTTACAATTTGTCCAGTTTTATGTTATTATTGCTCTCGTTTGTTATCAGAGTGTCACACATGCCACAACTGTGGAAGTAAGTCTGGTCAATTTAGTCAAAGGAGAATTAAAAAGCAAATGAAACAAAGTTGCAGCTCTTCAAAGGTGCCAACAGCAAACATCCAACAGGCAGAAAGCACGAAAAAGGATATGTTCTATTTTATCTCTAGGTTTCAGTGATGGCACATACTATAGTTAAATTTAAACTGGCTGCCACATATGTTATTTCGGCAAGCTGTCATTGCTATTTCCATTAGGGTTAAGTCTCAACAGAGATGCTGACCTGATACTGTAAGGGAACTAAGGTTATTACAGAGAGCTTGGCAGCATATTTCAGTGCTACTATGCATGAGCAGACGGGCAGACATGTTATGTCTGTCAATTGCCATTTGAGATCGCCCTGAATTATAGCACCCTGGAATACGGCTAGACGGTCACCCTGGAAACTATATTTCAACTGGGAGAATGTGATAATCTTTGATCAATTAATAATGTTTGAAAACTTTATGACGGCTGACAATGTTATCCTTTCTCAAGGAGTTCAGTCATTTGCATTGCCAAGTGTATAATGCTTCTTATCAGTAGTCACCAAACTGTCACATGTATTAAACTGGAAAGGGAAGCCTGTGAAGGAAAGGAACATTTGTTCAGTGTGGTGCAAAAACAAAGCTTTTGAGAGGAAAAGATAAGGATTTATATTAAAGGCATAATTAGAATTTGCTTTTATGAACACAATTGGAGATGATACAGTAGGTGGGGTAAGTCTTTAGCGGCACAATCCCAACTGCAAGTTAGGCTGGCGCCAGCCACTTGTGCCAGTTTAGGAGGGTCGCAAATGTGCTGTAAAGCAAGTTTGAGCCTTCTCAGGAGAAAACTGCACCAGCACATGGAGGTGGAACAAGGAGGTTGCATCCAGCCTCCATGATCCTCCTCAGGTGAGTTGTGTCAGCTGAGCTCAGCCGACACTGGGGTCTTGGCGGGTGGGGAGGAGGCAGGAGGGAGGCATTCCAGGGTGGGACGGAGCAGGCAGAGGGCGGTCCCAGGGGGGTGTGGGGAGCAGGAGGCAGGGCTGTTATGCCAGATCCCAACCCCTGTTCCCGAACAGCATGGAGCAGCTTCAAGCTGCTCCGCTCTCCTCGGACTTGTGCCAACTCAAGTCCAAGGAGACCCACAGGGGCAGCAGTGACTGACCCAGAGGTAAAGGGAAGAGTTTCCCCTGACCTCTGGCTGAGTTTCTCCTGACTTTGGGCACCTATCCTGCGCTGGATACTGTGCAATCCTCTTAGCTTGCCTGTTCCAGCACAACATAGGAATGCGCCCTAGGTTGAATACATGGATGAGAGAGTGCACCACCGGTCCTACTGTACGCGAGACATGCTTTTTGCAGAACAGCCTATTTAAGTCACATATCATTCTATACACACAGGAATTTGTTCTTCTGCTTACACTCAGCCATTAAGTTACATTAATTTAACATTGTGTTAAACATAGGTATATACAACATTGTGTATTGCCAACATAGGTATTTGTTCTTATTAATGTGTTGTTAATTCAACACATGACTTCATAAAGTTATTCAAGCTTAATATATATTACGTTGATCGTATTCATTTTCATTATATATGACTTGCATATAATATCGTAGAAAGTTCTATAGCCTGTGCTGGTGGTGTAAATGTGAAAGTGTAGGAATTCATTGTAACCCTCCCACCCACCCATAACGTCTTCTTTTGACTGTAGCAAAAATCAGAGTCAACTTTAAATTTCTTCACTTGAGTGTTTTCTTCTACTGTCACTTATTCCTAGTTTGAAACTTGCTTTAGAGATTCATTTAGAAATCTCCAGCTCATTTCACCCCAACCTCTTGGGGTGGGCTAAAATCATTTTGAAACAAATGTACAAAAATTCAAAACTAGGACTAAAAATATCTTAAATAAATATGCAAGGGATAGCTGAGTGGAATCCTATGGATATTTATTCAGAAGGGTGTCCCTTCTGTTCAGGGATGGGCTGCCCCTTGTGCTGGGACCAAAACGGCTGCTGCGACATCCTGCATGCAACAGAGCGGCTGCTGGCAGCTCCTCAGAGGAAGGGAACTTTCATCTCCTTCTCCTAGGGAAGGCAAGCAGACCCTCAATGGGGCTACTCAATTCTGCAGCAGCCATTGGACTGCCATAGAATCAAGTTGGGCCCACAGCCTGACAGCAGAGCAGCAGAGCTCCTCCAGTCCTGCCACCCTCCCACCCCACTCCCTCCCCCTGGCATGTCTGCTTCCTGTCCTCCCCTACCTCCCCCTGCCTCAGAACACCTCCCCCCCACCTCCCCCCATGCCCTCACCTACTTCTCTGCCGCCTGGCAGTTCAGGTGGCCATGGAGTGGTGGAGAACCAGCAATAATAACTCATAATTAGACTCTCAGGGCCCTGTCCTATCCAACTTTCCAGCACTGTTGCAGCCACAATGCAGCCCTGAGGTAAGGGAACAAATGTTCCCTGACCTTGAGGAGAACTCTGTGACTGCCTCCCCAACACGGGATGCAGTGCACGTCCCACTGACATGGCTGCACTGACACTGGAAATTAGTCCTGAACAGTCCTGTTCAGCAAGACACAAGGTCCAATCCTATTCAACTTTCTACTACCGAAGTAGCCGTGCCAACAAGGTATGTGAGGCATCCTGTAAGGAGGGGGGCAGTTGTGGAGATCTCTTCAAGGTAAGGGAGCATTTGTTCCCTTGCCTTGTGGCTGCATTGAAGCTGCATCAGTGCTGGAATGTTGGATCGGATTGGGCGCTCCATCCCAGATAAATGTGCATAGGAACGTTAATTCAAAATGAGTTACATACCGTCTCTTAGGTAGCCCTTGGGGAAGTCAGTGGCCTATATATTAATATATGCCTCAAGCAAATTTCTCAGCTTGCTTTCCACTGAGCCCAACAGTTCTTCTCAGGTGAAGTATTTGGAAAAAATGTTCAAAGGCAGCACTTCTGCCACTGCTTCTGCCTTAGGAGAATTGTTCCTGCTCCTTTTCAGCTACACCCTTGACTGCAAAAATGGCACTTAAACACTTTCTAGAGGAAAAAAAACTGATGATGGTAAGAAGAGTTTCACAACAGAGCACAGTGATATTCCTACACATCTTGTAAGCCTAAATGGATCCATTTCAATAAACTATCTTCTATTCTCGTCTTTTTTTTCCCCCTCTGAAAAGGAAAAGAAAATGTATTGATCTTGTTTAAGCAACTTTTCAAATTGTCTGTCAGCTTTTTCTTCATTGCTTTTATTCACAATAGATTATCTTCACATGCACATCTGTGATCTTACGTTCTGACTGCAATGCTTCAGTAGAATGGAAATCTTTGGATAATCAAAATGCAGGGTTGCTGTTAGAATAAATGAGCACTCTGCTGGATGCGTGACATCACCCTGGCATGGAATTTGCCTGATCATACGCCCCTCCCAGACTTTCTTCCATTCCTAATGTTAAACAATACACAAAAATTAATCATGTCCTTGGTAGGACATAGACAGCTCCAACTTTTCACAGAGCTATATTGGGAGGGGGCATACTGCTTATTTATTTTGTCGGTATGGGAGTTATTGTCAGCTCAGAACTATTTCCAATAACTTCATTCTTCAGTATCCCGGCCACACGCGCTACAGAAAATGTCTTAAGTTCAAAGTAAATTTCAGCACACTGGGGACCTGAGAAAGGAGATCATTTTCTTTGCTCATCTAGTTGTTTTCCCTGCAACTCTGAATATAGTTGAATTTATCTATAAAATGAATCAATTTTTAAGTTCTGAAACTACCAAATAACAAGACTCAGAGCAGAATGGCTGAAAAATTTGTTTTTACATTTGCTTAACAACAGGGATGGGCGAGTCAAGTGTGACTTGAGTTGAGTCACTCTGTCCCCCACAACTTGACTCAAAAATGAGTCACAACAGGTGGACTTTCTGAGTCACCCAGAGCGGTTTTGCGACTCAAAAAGACATGAGTCATGAGTCTTTTCTTTTAAAAAGCCAGCCATAGCTCCGTGAAAAAAAGCAGAGCTGCTGCCTGTGTGTGTGTGTGTGTGTGTGTGTGTGTGTGTGCGAGTTCCCTTTAGACACTCCCCTGCTGTCTCCATCTTATCTGTAAATAAGGCGGGAGAGAGTGGAATGGACTGCATGAGAGCAGAGACAGAAGCGGCAAGAGGGTCACTTGCAGTAGCTGCGAGGCTTACCAGTATGACCAAATCCTTTGCAGCTCTACTCAGAAGTAGTCCCATTTGCGCCAGTTGATCAATGAGGCTTTCGCCTCCCACATAAAAATGGAGTCCAAAGGAGCCGTGCAGTTGGAAAGCATAATCGTAGCTTCCTTGCTGCCTTTTTCCCCCTCCCTGGTTATCTAGCCAATCTAAGGCAAGAACTCCCTTAAGCTTCTCCTTCTGTCCTACCTCATCCAAAGAAACAAATCAAACCACCCATCCTTCATCCAATGGCCATCAATTTCTTCAGAGATGGACAAGAGAGCCCAGTCCTACCTCCTGCTCGATGCAAAAGCAAAACTTTAAACCTTCCCTGCCTCATGGCTAGAACTTCCCTGCTGCTCACCCAGTCTGAATGATGATCCCACAAGACCTTTCATGCCACAAAAAATGTAAGCAAGCACACCCAGACACAAACAGACTCGAGTCTGCATGTGTGGAGACCGAGTACTGAGTCAATAGCCTCAAGTCAGTGCCCAAGTCATCAAATCGCAGGTGACTCAAGTCTGCACAGGTCAGCAAAAAACATGTGTCTTTGTGACTCAGACTCAAGTCACCTGACTTGAGTTCCCATTCCTGCTTAACAATCATTCCATAGTTGGAGCATTTTAACAAGCGCTGAAACAATTTCAGTAAAATAACAAATTTACAGTTTATTTAACTTGGCAAGCTAAAATCTAATTGAGACCTAGGTGGAAAAAAATTGTGAACATACTGCATGAGGAGAGGAGTTCCACTTAGCACAGTGAATGTGTGCTATGGATTACAGGTGGGGCCTCAGTATCTATGGGGGATCCATTCTTGGACTCCCCATAGATACCAAAACTTGGTGGATAAGTAAATCCATGGTTTTGACACCTTAAGCCCTCCATAGGCAACCTGAGCTGCACTCCAGTCGCCTCTAGAGGGCTTTCTGAAGCCCAAAGAGGCTGTGCGCATTCACCTGTGACCTCTGGGAGCTTCAGAATGTCTCCTAGAGGCAAAAATAGCTACTTCCAGTTTTTGGAAGAAAACCAGAAGTGACATTTTTTGCCTTTAAAAGGCATTAGGAGGGCCGGGAAAGAACACAAATTGAGACAGATCCGCAGATAGTAAATCCGTGGAAGAGTAGTCTCAATCTTTATTGATTTTGCTGTATTTCAGTATCTGTACTGTCCACAGCATTGCTCATGGTGGTTCACAAAAATAAGCACACTTTCCCCTCCCCCCCCAAAAAAAATTAAATAAAGTGCGAAAACACAGTACTGCATTGTTTAATTTTTCAACCTGATACACTCAGAAATTAAAAATATTTGATCAGCAGTTGTCTGCAATTAATTCAACTGCATTTTTAATGCATTAAATACAAGTACTCTTGGGCAGTATCCAGTTTCCCTTTTTCTGCTAAGCAAGGAGTCTTTACTCCCAAAGAAAGTAAACTGTGGCTGCTCCCCTACAAAAACTGTGGATGGAAAGCATCATGTCAAAAGAGACACTCTTCCCTTTCTCTCACACCAAAGAGAATACTTCATCTAAGATTATTTAAAATGATCTAAGATCATGCCTGTCACAACACAGGTAGATATCACCCCCCCCCCAAAAAAAAAAAACATGCTTCCTGCTTCATAACTTTTGTTTCTACTCAGGTTAACTAATTGACTAATAATTTATTTGATTAAAGGTGCAACTCCAAACGTATTTACAAGGGAGTATGGCCCACTGAACACAGTGAGTCTTCTCAGTAGCGTTGCCCTGAACAACTTGTATGATTACTAGCTATGTAATCTTTTCAAATGCTGAGAAATAAAGAAGTGAAATGCAATACACTCACAGCACAATCCTATGCATATCTAGTCAGAAGTAAGTCTTGTTGAATTCAATTAGACTTACTTACAGGTAAGTGTGCCTTACAGTGCAATTCTATGATCACTTATCTTGGAGTAATCGCCACTGAACACAGTGAGAATTACGTCTGAGTTAACCAGTATTTGCTGTTGTTGTATTTGTATTATATGCCAATAAAGGTCTGAGTTTGAGTTGAGTTGAGAGTAAACCCACATAGGATTGCACAGTGAGTCTGCTTTCAGTTTATTTGGACTACATTCAGAAGCGAGACATACAAAACTCTTGTCAGCCAAGAATCGTAGCCTCACAAGACTGTCTCACTCAGATCACCAAATTTCCTACACCACAACCTGCTTTATCCCCCATAAGTGACAAGGACAAGATCAGCTTGCATGAAATGGGCTGTTTCTTAATTAGAGTGTCAATTCAATACATCCTGCAACAATTTGTAACTATACCTCTCCCTTTCGTGATGTTTATCACCATCCCTCCTTGTCTTCTTCTGTCATTGAAGATTGTGAAAACACACTTTTGGTCAGAGATCTGCTTCCTCCAGCCAGGACTGAACTGGGCCTTAAAGAACCAGAAAATAAACCCATTGTTGTATAAAGCCATGTTAGGACCATTGTGAAGCTAAATTAAAATGATTACTATAAATGCACACAAAAATACTGAGAGAAAAACATAGACATCATAATAATCCACTAGGGCACTCAATACAACTCATCCAAAACAGAGGTTTGCCCTGAAAATTTTCTGTGTCTAGTGGTTTCCTATACTTGTTCAGCAAAGCATGTCATTAAGCTTAACCACAGTTCAAGGGCAATTTCTGTGCTGCTGTGAGGTCAACTTTTGTTTTGTTTCCATGTGAATCTTGGTGAGTTTTAAATCCTCTCGTACCTCTCAGGTTTTTGAATTCATTCCACTGGCCATGCGTGAAAAGGGTATGTTTTTGCATCAAATGCTTCAGGCAGATTTCAGCCTGTAAAATGCCATGTTCTACAGACATATGTTGGCAACCATGTAGCCAGTTCTGACGTCTTTACCTTGCACTCTGAGAAGGTACTTCTTCCACCAATGCTCAACACTTGTATCTGAAAATGTCACCGTCTGACAATGTCACTAGGTAGTATGTTTGCAGGGCAGTTAATCACTAATTTCATCTTAATTAGTCACTGCAGTATCATCTCCTATTATATGCTTAAAACCAAACTACCTGACATCCAGTGCTGCAATTCATTTGTCCTCAGAATTACAAGGTTGCAAAGACAATGTTCACTGCATACTAGATGAAAATGACAACTGAGGAGCACTTCGTAAAGATCTTGAACTCAGACTTGCGCTTCAGTTCTTTTTTAAACAGGAACATGCGGTGGGCTGGGAAGCGGGTGAGGCAGAGCCTCCCCACAGGAGTCCTTCAAAAAGTGCAAGCACTCACAACCCACATGTGCAGCTTGCACACCTCACATGATGCTGGGGCTCTTCGACGGACTCCAGCGGGAAGGCTCTGCCTCACCTGCCTCACCACCCACCACACGTCCCTGATTTAAAATCATGAAAACAAGTACTTGACAATTGCCACCTCAATAGTCAAACCAACAATGACAGAATTTATATACAGAAAAGTTTCAAGCTGGTAATGGCCGATAAAATCTAGAGGCATAAACCATAGATAATTAAATTTCATACAATACTTTAACAAGACAGTGGTCTCTATTAAAAAGAACATCTGCTAGCTTTTACACATAGTTACCTGAGACTGTGTACAGATGCAATATTTTCAGAATGGTTTTTCTCTTGCTTCTATCATAACTCCAGTCCCAGCATTTGCTGTAGCTGAGTAAACATGCAGATCTAAGAAGTAGCAGGGAGTTTGTCCGAGTCATGGAGACAGGTTGAAGCCTTCCACTGAGTGAGCATTTTTCAAATTGTGGGTCATGACACGATGTGCTTTGGATCGCAACCCAATCCTCGCTGTCATAATGCAAAGCATTACTGGGAGCCACAGGAGGCCACTTCTGGGTTGTGCTGGGCCCACAACCCTCTCCATTGGCCTCCACGGGTCCCAGAATGTCTTGCAGAAGTGACGGGAAGCAACATATTGTTTGTGCCTGTCACTTCCAGTTTGTTTCTGCAAGGCATTCTGGGGCACACAGAGGCCAATGGAGTGGATTGTGTGCAGTTGCAGACCTACCATTAGGTCTGATGGAGCAAATGCCCCAGGTGCAAGCCTCCTGGACCCCACCTCTGAGGCTCCCAAAGAGGTTGGGAACTTTGCTTCTGGCTTTCTGGAAGCACAGTTTATAGCGTCAGGGAACCTCAGAGAGGCTTCCCTGATGTGGACTCAGATCACACGAAACTCTATGAGGCTCAGGTGAGGGGGGGTGGCAACAGCCTCCTGGGGGCACCATAATAATAATAATAATAATAATAATAATAATAATAATAATATATCTGCCTTTCTTGGTCGTCAGATTTCTCCTCAGACTTTGTTCAAGGCGGTTTACAAAGGCAGGGTGTTCTAAATCCCCGTAGGGATTTTTACAATTGAAGAAAGGTTCTATCTTTCAAGAACCACAACAGTTCAGATGGATCTTTCTGATCTTTTATCACATTCTGGCCTCCAATTTCCTCCCATGCAGGCTGACAAGCAGCTCCTTCATCTCTCACATGGAGGGCAGCCAAGACGCTTTTTTGCTCACACCAAAGAGCAGGTGGAATAACTCGGCTTGTCAGCTGCTTCAAGGTCTCACCATTCACAGTGCCGCTGGCCTCAAACTGGTGACCTGCAGATGTTATCTTCAGGCAAACGGAGGCTCCACCCTCTAGACCAGACCTCCTGTCCCATCACAGACCTTTGCCTCAGGCATGTGGCTGGGAAGGTCTGCTGCTGGTTGTGGGCCTGGCATGATTCAGAAGTGGCCTCCAGTGGCCCCCAGTAATGCTTTGAGGCATGACAGTGAGCATCGGGTCATGACTAAACACAAAGGACAAGATGGGTCACAGCAATACAAAGTCTGGAAACTGCTGGACCAAGGCAATCTTTTACCCACTTTCCTGAAAGAAAGCACCACTGAACACAGTGGACCTTACCTCTGAGAAGACATGCCTGGGATTGAATGGTAAATTCCATTGATTTCAATGGAACATAATTCTAATTAAGGCTGCAAACATACCTGGGAATAAACACAATGGGACCTACTGAGTAAACATGCATAGGATCCTGCTATAAGGCTGCAGCCCTATACATACTTCCCTGCAAGTCCCACTGAAATTAATATGGGACTTCTCAGTAGGCATGCATAAGATTGTATGTGAACTTGGGATACACCCCATTTGCTGTTGTGTAAGAGAGGGAAAAGAAACCACATTCAATGAAAATTTGCTATTAAGGAATAAGAAATTATCTTGAAATGTCAAAATGCTGCAGAGATAAAGGGGTTGGCCTTGACTGTAGAACATCATCTCTATTTAAGTGAACATTATTCTTTGCCTTACCAAAAATTAACAGAACCAGGGGACATCCACTAAAATTGAGTGTTGGGAAAGTTAGAACAGACAAAAGAAAATATTTCTTTACTCAGCGTGTGGTCGGTCTGTGGAACTCCTTGCTACAGGATGTGGTGATGGCATCTAGCCTGGACGCCTTTAAAAGGGGATTGGACAAGTTTCTGGAGGAAAAATCCATTATGGGTTACAAGCCATGATGTGTATGTGCAACCTCCTGATTTTAGAAATGGGCTATGTCAGAATGCCAGATGCAAGGGAGGGCACCAGAATGAGGTCTCTTGTTATCTGGTGTGCTCCCTGGGGCATTTGGTGGGCCACTGTGAGATACAGGAAGCTGGACTAGATGGGCCTACGGCCTGATCCAGTGGGGCTGTTCTTATGTTCTTAAAAAGGTTTCCAAACAGTAGCAAAAAATTCTTTGGGGAGCAGAGTAGTGTGTTATTCAGGGATGTCACTCATGCTACTCAATATGCATTCACAAAAGCTACACAGAATTGGTAAGCAGTCATTTTCTCCTCTTCGCAGATACAGCTTGCAACACATCACAAGCTGGAAAATGTTTTTGATTCAAATTATTACACATAGTACTACATACTGCAGAACAGATGTGCATACATACAGGTATTGCAGGAACCCATGGCTCCATCATACTAACTCTTTGACTTTGAAAAGCCTACCCCATATACAGCCTAAGGTAGTGGGCTTCCTCTTGCTGCAGTGAAAATTGCTGTTTTGTAGTTGGCCCATAAAAGGAACATGAGGAAGCAATGAGATTTGTACCTAAAACAAGATCCAGCCAAAGGTAAGCATTATTATATCCCATTGATTTCACTGGGAGGAAGTTCTTAAACCTGCTTGAGAAATCTGCAGGACTTAGAGTTCATAAACTTTAGTTGGACCCAATCTAAAGCTGAAATCATATAACAACTGTTCCTTTTCCTTGTAGGTTGCCCTTAGCAGCACTGGAAAAAAAAAAGTCAACTTGTTTGATTGATGTGACTTCAGCCACAGAGCAGCATGGAGAAACATTAGTGTATGAAGTGGATGCTAGACCGAAACAGCTGGCAGCCATTTCTGTTATTGCAAACACACTTTCTTCAGTCACTGTGCTCACAGGAATCACTGCAGCCAACTCTTGTGCATTACCTGGTTCACACTGCTGCTCTGCTCTGCTCAGTTGTGTATCCCCATATAGGAGTCTGTGAAGGAAATAAGTGCAGTCTTTGCAGCTAGGAACTAGTTGGAGTTTAAAGAGAAGGCAGGCCTTTGAAACAGAGCCCTTACGGAACATGCACTATCCAGGTGGAGCAAGCCTGTCTCTCCTCCTTCTTACAAATTAACCACTGCCTTCAGTTGTGGGATTAAGTGCAACCAAATGGGCACAGCAAAGAACAAAAACAGCCCAATTCTACTTACTCAAAAGGAATGGAATTTAATGGGACTTACTTCCAACTAAACATGCTGAGGACTGAGATGAAGAACTATCTTATATCCATAAAACTAAATGCTTTGTATTAACCTTGCAAATTAGGGTTGCTGAATCTGACCATTTGGGACTACTTCATTCATTGCT
Source organism: Tiliqua scincoides (assembly GCF_035046505.1). Lineage (NCBI taxonomy): Eukaryota > Metazoa > Chordata > Lepidosauria > Squamata > Scincidae > Tiliqua > Tiliqua scincoides. The sequence goes on from NC_089826.1 coordinate 56,991,003, forward strand.
AGATTAGCTCATAACCATTAGCTCACTAGTTTGCTTTAGTTTTTGATCTTTTTTTTCTAAACAGAAATGGTAATGGATGAAGAACCATTTTTCCCTCTTAAAGAGACGCTACAATATAGGATACGTTCAGTTCTAATATTCTTTCTTTTAAATACTGCTGTGGAAACATAAATAATATTATCTAAATAAAAGAGGCCAACTTTTCTCTTGGGAAAGTTTGTTTTCCTGTAAGGTCTTCAGAATGCAGCTGTCTCTCTTATTACATTTGTTTTGTTTGCTTTCCTCAGTCCTTTCCTTCTTCATTGAGATTGGGTTCCCTGGCATGTACTTTATTCCAGATTTAATGGAAAGAAATATTGCCATTGTAGTTTGCTCCTCAGAAGGAAAGAACTCTACATTATTTGTATACAACCCACTCCTGAACTCGGTAACTTGCATTATGCATCTGGCAGGAAAAGTATAACAGATGCTATCTGGAAGGTTGTGAACCTCCAATTTTGGAATATCTGCTTTTCTGAGACAATAAACTGTTCAGTTTGTTGTGAGAGTTCATGCAGGGAGCTTTGTTAGTGAACCTTTCAAGCATAATATTCTTTTTGGCTCTGGCATCTATAATCTTTATTATTATTTGTATGTGTTTGCATGCAGACTTTCTTTAAAATGCTCTTTTTGCATCAACAAACTGATATCAACCTGCAGCTCTTTCCGCTGGTGAGACAAGGATTTTGCTAGATATGCAATGGCTTGAGTGTCCCTAATGACAATGTTGGGGAAACCCACTGGGGCTTGACTCGAGTCACAGAGTCACTGCCCCCAGCAACTCGACTCAAAAAAAGAGTCATAATGGGGGCACTTTATTAGTCTCTGAGCCATCCTTTAGTGACTCTAATGGACTTGAGTTGAGTCCTTTAAGAAGTCTGCCACAGAAAAAACTCGGCTACTGCCAGGCTCTGTGTGTGTGTGTGTGTGTGTGTGAGCTCTCTTTACTCATTTACCTGCCATCCCTACCCATCTGTAAAGTTTGAGGTGGATGCTGTAGAACTCATAGTAAGGGAATTTATTTCCCCTTACCCCATGTTGCGTGGCAACCACCACAATAGAACTACATGGATCTGTGCCAGTGAAAAACTGTGCTGCTCAGGAGGGTAGTTAGGATCTGGCCTAAGTGCCAGAGGCCAGTTCCACCCCCTCTTGGGTCTGGTCCACCCCCCAGCCGTCCCCCGCCTGCTCCCACCCTGAAATGCCCTGTCTCACCTTCCCCCGCTTCCCAACACCAACCCCCATGCCTGCTGCCCTCAGCAGACACAATCCTACCTGGTGTCAGTGGCTCAGGAGCTGGATTTGTCCCCTGTGGGCCGGCGCATGTCCATGTGCCAGCCCTGTTGACTCCCAAGTCATTGCCGAAGGCATATCTACAACAGTTCTGAGACTTGCATTGGTTCAAAGAGAGCTCTGGATTGCACTTTCCAGCTCCAAGCCTAAATACACTTACCTGGAGATAAGTTCCACTGAACTCAGCAGGGATTACTTCAGAGTAGATATGCATAGGAATATGTTGTGAGTTTTGTGTCACATCACTCGACTTCTGTTAATACCTTAGCTAAGCTTCACCAGTATTGGTAACCTGAAATAGGAAGAACACCCTAATTATTCTTCTAGGACAGGGTTCTCCAGACTCCGGCCCATGGGCCAGAACCAGTGCCCTGCCTTTTCCCTTTCCCTTGTGAAAGGTGCTTACCATTCCACAGGAGAGCAATCCTTTCCTGCCACCAATCTCCCCCAAACAGAGCTCTAGCCTGCTGCTTCTAGGTTTCTGTCACCCCAGCAGCTACTGCACCCAGATTTTGGGCAAGCACAGTGGGCTGGAGTATGACCTCTGGGAGATCGGCGGTGGGGAAAGACAGCCCCCCCCCCCCCCGGCAGAACAGTTAGCGCCAGTCATGCCAAGGACACCTTTCTCATTGTGCACTGGTCTCCAGTTTGGGGACTGCTGTTCCAGAAGGCAGTGCAGCAGACAGATGCCTCCCAGTCAGGTGGAGGATTCACATGTGGAAGTAGTTTTTTCTACAGGTAGTTAATGCTGTTGTAAAGCAGACCTGGATACAATCCACATTGCTGTGACAATGCTCAGCTGTGCCTCATGAAACTGTCTTTTAATAAAGTTGAGAATGTGCAATTTCATCAAGGCCACAAGCTAATACGTGATACTATTGCCCACAGCTAAATGTACACTGAGGCCTATATAGCTTCTAAGGAAAGCGTGTATGGAAGGGAATGTTGGGACTTCTTTTTCTTTTATTAGTCTTCAAAAAATGTTTTCAGGTTATCAACAAGGTCTGTTCTAGGTAGCAATGTTTTCTTTGGGTATTTTTCATTGATCCATCATTACCCAAATATAATATAGGGCTTTAAATAATATATTGATATTGACTCGTTCAACAAGGGACTTGCAGGAATTGTTCCGCTGCTAAACTTTAGCGCATTGCAGCTTTTCATCTATAAGCATATGCTCCTTGCCCTAAATAGTTTAATGCTGACGACAGCACTGAAGCATCTTTGGATAATTAAAAGCAACTTTAAACATCATGAAATTCAGTCAGCATTACTATGTGTGTAGAGCTTGGCAGAATATGTCATTAGATCTCTTCTTGGTGAAAGAACTTTTTTTTCTTCAACGTGTGTATTTTGATGGATGATTGGTGTTTTAGGATGGGCTGTAGTGGAATCATATTGCTGTTGGTGGATGGATGGGAGAGGGACAGGGGATTGTTGAGAACCCAGTCCTAAGAGCTATATAGTACCAAGAAGGCAACTCTCCAGATTAGATGACCATTAAATCAGCACCATACCAGAACTTGTAGCATTATCCTAGTATCTTACCATCATATCTTGTAGTTGGCAACCTTCAGTCTCGAAAGACTATGGTATCGCGCTCTGAATGGTGGTTCTGGAACAGCATCTAGTGTGGCTGAAAAGGCCAATCCGGGAGTGACAATCCCTTCCACACTGGGAGCAAGTGCAGTCTGTCCCTGGTCTGTCTCCCTGGCTATGGGCCTTCCTTCTTTGCCTCAGTCTGTTGGCCAAGTTTCTCTTCAAACTGGGAAAGGCCATGTAATCATGCATAAACAATCAAAAATAGATAAAACATAGAATAAACTGACAATATCATATCCTGGAATATCTGGGCAATTTTTAGAAAAATTTTTTTGTAGTGTCAGAAAGACATCAGAGTTTGCTCTGGCAAATTTCTCTGTATATTCCATTTACAAGACATGGTAGCAAAAAAAAAAAAATGCTTTTCTCAGCCACCACCCAATCTCATTGCAGAGAAAGGGAGGACTTCCTGAAAATGGCCTTCAATTAAGAGTTAATATTCTGGATGGTTCAAGCAGTAGCATATATCTCTTTGGAAACTCAAGTCCTAGGCTGGTTAGGACTTTAAGTAATGACCAGCACTTTTAACCTCTACCTGAAAACAGACTGGCAATCAGTGTGGCCTGGTAAGATGTGTGCCCTTTAGCTCAGTAGTCTTCCATCTTTTTTCCATGCCACCACCCAAATAAATAAATAAATAAATAAATAAATAAATAAATAAATAAATAAATAAGAGGCTGGGTACCCACCATTTGGTCCCCTCCCCCTCCATACCCTATCTGCCTGCTCTGTGCCCCCATTGCCATCCATTCCTCACATCTGTTGCCCTCCCAGCACTAATCACTGTAACCAAATATTATTCTTAGAGAGAGTAGAAAAAGTTACCATGAAGCCTGGCACTAGTGGAAGCTATTTTAGCACAATTGCTAAGAACCTGAGCAGGATGGGGACACAACCTCCTGGTATCTGAAGATATACCAGATGCCTCCCCCTTTACATGCTCTAGGTGGTGCTCTAGTCCAGTGGTCTTCAACCTTTTCATTCAAGTAAGTTGCCACAACCCCACAACTGAGACTTTGCAACCTCACTGGGGTTGCAATGAGGTCACAAACTCTTTGGGGTTGCAACCTCATTAGGGTTGCAAACCCCATTGAGGTCCTAACCCCAAAACTGAAGAACACTGCTTTAGCTGATTCCTAACTCTTCAGTTCAGAAGAAATTGATTGATTAGGATGTCTCATTATAAACTTGTTGAGCTATCTATCACAAGGATGCACAAGTTGTGACCCACCAAATGAAATGCAGTTCATTCTGATAGCTTAAGACAAAGGTGACCAACCTTTCAAGTTTACGGCTCCTGACCTTTAACAATTGTGTAGGGGCTGGAATTTCAGCAGGTGCAGCTGTGAGGTGACAAACTGCATCAGCTGAAATTCCCTCCTCTACACAATTATTAAAGGTCCATGAGCCCTAAAGTTGAATGGTTGACCAGCCTGGCTTAAAATGTTCAGTGTTTTCTATCTGTGGCAAAACAACAATAACCCCAAGAACTTTCCAACTACAATAGCCCACAAAAGATGATGGTGGGTTACATTCAATCTGGTTATGACAATGTGGACTACTGTACATTTTCTGATGAACACATTCTACCAGGGAACATTAAAAAGATTTGTCTTTTTTATGTCAAAGTTACAGGCAGCAATCCAATACCTTCTTACTTAGGAGTAAGCCCTTTACTTCTGAGTAGATATGTATAGGCTTGCGCTGAAAGAGAACACTTATTCTCTTTTATTCTGAGAAACATATCATGCATCTCTGTCACTTCCTTGTCTCAGTCTAGATACTTCTTGTTCTATTATACCTTGGCAATAGAGGTTCTTCCATAGACCAGCAGGTATAATTCACCTTATTCACTTGAAATCCTTGGGCAAGACACTTAACAATTTAGTCTTGTAAGATCACATTTGCCCAGTGGCAATCTGTGCAGCAGAAATGCTGCTTCACAAGGGTGTTGAGCAGTTTAATGAATTAATGTTTGCAAAGTGACCTGGGATCCTGCCATGTGAGTTGTTAATTAAGTGTGGAGTAGTAGTAGTATTAAATTTGCATCAGCGTAATGCACTCATGGTATTGCACATTTCAGGATGATGAATGGATTGAAGATGCTCAGAATAGAGTTACTGGGCTGGAAATTCTTTAATGTGCAGTAATGGTTAGAGATTGAGGTGTAATACAATACTTAGAGCAATTATGCCACTATTATTGTCTCAGTTACAGAATTCTGTATTCTAAGAATATTCTAACATTTATAACAATACCAAAAGTATTTCTGATGATCCTATATAGTTGTTTTCTATATTTCACCTGTGTATATCTAAATCTAGTGCAATAATAATAATAAATTACTGAAAAGGACAAGATTTTAAAAATGTCGTATCATTGTACTTTTCCTGATGAAAATAAAATGCCAGGTGAAAATAGAAATTACTGTGAGAATAAGGGTAAAGATCCATGAGTCAAGCAACCAACATAGTGGTTCAGCAATGAATAAACACTCAGCAAGAAACGGTGGTTCTTGCTTCAACCTACACAGCAGCAGTAACAATCAGATTCTCAGAACAGAAGTGACAACTAGATGTATAGTAGGACATCTGCGATCAAGTTCTCCCTCACAATTAAAAAAAAAAAATAAGTATAGCAATATTAGCATCCAAAGCTGGAGGAAAATTGCTTCAACTACAGCACTTGGAGGGATTCAGAGCCCAATCCTGGGCTTGATGCGCCAGCTTACCACCAGCGCACACTGTCGCAAACATGCCATAAGGCACATTTGCGAGGCTTACCACCGAGTGAACACCTGTGCTAGCCCAGCTCTGGGTTAGTGCTGGGCGGGCACCCAGCCTCCACTGCTCAGCGGTCACACAGACCACCGAGCCACAGAGAGGAAAGTGGGGGCGGGGGTGGAGGAGGCATTCTGGGGAGGGGGGAGGAGGGAGGAAGGCAGGGAGAGGGCGGGAGGAGGCATGACAGGGAGGCGGGAGGAAGGGAGAGGGTGGGGGGAGGTGTGTCAGAGGGAGAGAGTGGGGAGGGAAGGAGGCAGGACCGGTGGAGCGCCGCTCCATCAGATCCAGAGCATTTGTGAGGGGCTCGGCGCACGACACGAATGCTCTTACTTCACCGCTGACCTTTTGGTAGGTAGTGAATTGAGTAGCCCCATTGCGGGGCTATTTCCCTTACCCGGAAGAAGGGGACGAAAGACCCCTTCTCCCGAGGTGCTGCCCGTGGCTGCCGTTGGCACACAGGATGTGGCTCCTGTTTTGGTGCTGCCGCAGCCTCATACCACGGGAGCTTAGGATTGGGCTGTACATTTCCTGCACCACACACAAAGCGTGCATGCACATTGTGTGCATGTCTCAAATCACACTGATTGCTGTTTGCCACATTGGAAACATCACAATATTTAGCATTTGTTTACTTCTCTCTCTCTCTCTCTCTCTCTCTCTCTCTCTCTTTCTCTCTCATGTAATACGTGCCTCACATTTATGGATAAAATTCTTTCAATCCTATAATAGTATTGTTATTCCCATATTGGAGCTGAAAGTGAGCGAGTTGACTCAATCAACCTAATCACTTCATAGTTCATAGAAGGAGGAAGATTCAAACTATGGAAGACCCGATTCACAGCGGGCAGCACAATCCTAAAGGCAGCACCTCCACTAGATGCTGCGACACCAAAGTGGTTATTGCTGCATCCTGCGGCCCTGCAGAAGCTGCAGGAGGTCTCCTTGGGGGAAGCCCAAAAGCCCCACAGGTTTTGCCAGTGCAGACTTGAGAGACTCCATGTCGGGCCTTCTGGCCCAACACAGAATTCAGGATCTGGCAGAGTAGAGCTCCGCCGGTCCCATCTCCTCCCACTCTGGTTCCTTTCCCTGCCCTGCCTTCTCCCTGCCCTGCCTTCTCCCTGCCCCAGAACACCTCCCCCCCACCCCTGAGTCCCTCACTGCCGCCTAGAGCTCTTACTCAACTGGCGCTGGCTTAAGCTAAAACATTGGCCACTGAGAAATGAAAAACTGTAAGTAAAGGCATGTGACATTGTGGCTCTATATTTAGGTCAATGTTTAGCTCCATATGGGGGTCTTTATACAATTCCATTGTCTTCCCCTGTTCTGACAAGATCATTTTTGTCAGGGCAGGTGTGGTCTGGTGCTTGAGTTGAAGGCTGCCCAAAGAATGCTAAGCAATAATAGTCCTGACTGAAAACTGAATGGGAGACTAGAAGACCAGGAAAAAACAAGCTGAGAGGACAGAGTCAGGAGGAATTGCCTGTGACTGTGAGAGAGTGACAGACTCACAAGCAATACCGCAGGAATGCAAAGGAGTATGGAGAATCAGCATCCAAGAAAGAAAGATTATCAACTTGGCCAACCTGAAGCTGCTTGTGCTGGAAGCTCGGAAGGCATACCCAGATGCTAGATATGATGACCATGCCATGAAGGATTCCATTTGGAAGTGAAGGCTCTATGAGTGTTCATAGAACAATTATTGTAAAAACTCATTTGGAATAAAGATGAGTTTAGTGATAGCCTGCCTATGTGAACCATCTTGAGTCTGTAAGTGACGACGGGTACAATCCTAACCAACTTTCCAGCACTGTGCCTGTGTGACATGCACTGCATCCTGCAGTGGGGAGGCAGTCAATGGGGCCTCCTCAAGGTAAGGGCATGTTTGTTACCTTATCTTGGGGCTGCATTGCGGCTAGGCCAGTGGTTAGGATTGTGCCCAAAGACAGTATACAAATGCTGTTGCTTTTGTTGCTGTTATCATCATAATCACTGTCGTCGTCGTCGTCGTCGTCGTCTCTCACATCACATCCCATTATTATTATTATTATTACAAAGTATATTATGAGTGTATTCTTCCAATAAAAGTGCTCCTCACTCTGTGGTGATGAATGGCCGTTATATGTGAGAAGAGCTTGGTGAATTGCAGATTGTGAGATGAAATGGAAGAGTAGGAAAGAAAGACAGAAATATTGAATTTTTTTTTTTTTTTGAAGAAGGCACTGTTATGGGCATATAAAAAGTGGGCATATCACTTCATAGGGCATGCCTTCCTCAGGCCTATTAAAAATATACAACTGCTTCCTTTAAATGCACAGCTTTTGATGCAAAGATATATTCTTGCCAGAGGCAAAGATGCTCTACTGTGCACCCCTTAACAAAGCTTGCCATGGTCAGCTGAAACTAAAAATTGCAAAAAGATAAAGTGCTTCATAAAACCATGGTTTTATTGTATAAGTGCCCTTATGAAACTGATTGACTATACAATGGCATTATATCAGAGCTAGAGTACGAGCATTACAGTGACCAGCGGTAAGACTTATTTAAGTTGGATTTAAAGAGAAATATCTGTGAACTGATTTAAATACTAATGAACAGGTACTCTTGAAGCAATCATGAAGTAGGAGAAGGATAATGGTGTCGGATACTAATATCCCTGTGATTATGTGGCCCATCTCTATAAGGCTGTAGACAGAGATTTCTTACACAGAGAAAGAAAGATATATCTTTTTTCTGTTTCTCACACTATATCACAATAAAATATGCCCTTACTTAAGAATCAACCTGCACATTACTCTTAATACCTCTGGATACTTTTATTCAGCTAATCCAAAGGTTTGGAGTCATCAATATGTCATTCTCAACCCTACCAGGAAAAGTGTTCTCAATATTTAACCGGTACTTGGGGGAGGGGGGGCTTTGATTGAATGAATGAGGATGAACAGACTGAAACTTAATCTAGACAATGCTGAAGTGATGGTGGTTGGGGACTTGAGTCTGTTTACAGCCTAGGAGCATTCTGTTTTTTGAAAGATCAGCTGACAGTTATGGCAAGGAGCACCTTTTATCAACTTCATGTTATTTACTAGTTACTTGCTTTCCTCAAGCATATGGATCTGGCAACCATAACTCATGTCTTGGTGACCTTCAGTACAACACTACTATAAAGCTCTCTGTGTGGAGCTGCCCATGAAATGGGCCTGGAAATTATAATGGAGCAGAAAGAAGTTCCTTATTTTCAGAGAACCCTATAGGGATGTGAAGTGAACCACTTACTAATACATTCTACACCTGCCCTGTATTTAAATGCATTTGGTATATGTATGCCAGGTCAAATCTGGTATATATGCCAGGCACTTGGTATGTATGCCATGTGTGGTGTTATCACACCAACAAAATGCAGTCTGAGTGCCATATCTGCTTTGGCCTTGAGGCAGAGAGGAAAGGGAATACCTAGCCAGTGCTTTGATAGGTATCTGCTTGCAGTTCATTTGTTGACCACAGTCTAGGTGCTTCTATTGACCTATGCTTCCCTTGTATGTTTTCAGTCTATCATGCATTCGGTAAAGTGTCCCCCATACAGGTTCTCCTGTCTTGTATAATCCGTTGGTAGGACCATGTTGAATATCCCTGAAATTGTGGTGTACCAGATGGACAATTCCTTGATAAGGAAGATCTGACCATGGCAACACATGCACTGTCAACTCAAGATTGCACTGCTGTGATGTGTTCTCTGTGATGCCTCCTGAGAAAGCACTTGTAAACATAGTTGATGTTGAATGCTACAGCAATATGTCTGACCAAAGCTGATGTTTTGGACCATAAAACACTAAAAGTGATTTTTTATTTTCTCTGTAAACTGTTTTGTGAACTTGTGGTTGAAAAGCGGTATATTAATATGGTTAATAATAATAATAACAACAACAACAATAATGCTGTAGCTGCACACTGGTTGCCAGTGTTTCCAGACCTAAATCAGAAGTGCTGACTTAATAGCCCTGAAGGAAATAATCAGGGGACCTTACCCGGACCTTACCCTTTGTGCTTACGTGACAAAGGCCAGTGAGCACACTCACCCCCTCGGGGCACACTCCGAGGTGACGCCTGGGTCACAGGGCAGACTGGGTGAGGTCTGAGTCAGGAAGCAGACTAGGTGATGCCCGAGCTCCGGTCTGGGTGATGCCTGAGTTCAGAAGCAGACTAAGTAAACAGGCTGAATCCACAAAGTGCCAAATCCCTTGAGGAACTTGCATTGTTCCGCAACTGACTAGGCTAGAATGTAGCTGAGGAACAGTGTTTACCTAATGGACTTTGTACTGGGCTGGGAAGGAGGTGAATAAAAGAAGGTGAGGAGGCTGGCTGGGTGTGTGAGTGCAACTCCCTTGTGTGAATGCTCTCTCCTTGAAGCTCACCAGTCTGTCTTGCTCCCTTCATGAACCCTAAACATGTGAGTGTGTCTTGATTGCTTCATTGCTTCAGCCCAATCCTATTTCTCCCTCATTCTCTTACCTCAGAATGCCAGATGCAAGAAATGGCACCATGATGCAGGTCTCTTGTTATCTTGGGTGTCCCCTGAGGCATTTGATCACCTCCTCCAATATGTGCAACCCCATCCTCTCCATCTGGAGAGGACTTCTTGTGTGTTTCACCACCTTCAGAGTTATGATTGGTGGTTACATGTGAAAAGGTAGTTACGTATGACTTGGGAGATTAATATTGCCCCATCAGTGTTTTACATCCGTTGTCGTTTGAAGCTGGGTTTTAATTTGCTCTGATTTATGTTTGTTTTATCTGTTAACCGCATTTATTGTATTGCATTGGTTTTGTGGCTTTTTTATTTTTATTTTTTAGAATTGATTGTCGAAATGTGCTTTAAGTGTATGGAAAGGGGGGATATAAGTATTCTAATAAGCCATGGTGCCTGGTATGAGCATTTTCAGTTTTGACATCAATGTTGTGGAGTAATCTTCCCAAAAGAATTCTGTTTGCGAACTTCTAGAAATCAACACTTCGTTCTTTATATTTTCAGAAATACCTTTGGGGATCTACTTTGAAGTTATTCATTTGGAGCTCTGTTTTCAAATTTCAGGTAATTCAAAAATGTTTATTATTATTTATTTATTCAATTTGTACCCCGCCTTTATCCCCGAAGGGCATCCAAGGTGGTACCAAGAATGTTGGAAATATATGATCCAGCAAATGTGGGTTTTGTGTTTTCATACAATTTTAACCCATTTTATACTACATTTTAGGGCGGTTTTGTGGTTTTTGATATGACATTGAAAACTCCTTTTTATTATTTCATATTGAAAAGTGATATATAGGAAAATAAAACACAGCGTAGTAATAAATACCAAAGGAATGGGCAAAACCAGGTTAATGCTGGCATAATATGGAGCCATTATCCTGAAGACCAATTTTCCAATGTGTCTCTTCACAAATAATTCTACAGATAAGTTCAAAATTGCATCTGGGTGAAGAAGTGATATGGGGATAAATATAAATTTATATAAATAGAGTATAAACTACTCTATAAAAATCCAGAGTGATTACTGCTATGCATTTTCCCTACCTACACAAAATACGAGATGCTTATTTACTTTTAGGTTTTGCCTTTCAGGTTTGCTCACATTTTGATCAGAAAAAATAAATCTTAATACATAATCAGTACTAACCAGTACTAATATATTACAAGAGTGGCCAAACTGAGAGTCCACTGAATTAAAATGTAAGTTTCATGTTCCTGGTGAGTAAAGAGTTTAAATGCTTCTTAAATATTGGAGTGCTCAAACATCTCTCTTGTGGCTCTCAAACTTCTGAAGTTTATGCGACTCTTACCTTAACCAAGTTTGGCCACACCTGATATAGTAAAACATTACTGCATTTATTTTGAATTAGGACTCATGGGATTTATTGTGGCTTGCTCCCTACTACAGGCATCCCCTCCTCATTTTACAGGTTAGGGACCAGAGCTGTGGTGAAAAGTAGAAAAGGTTGAAAAGCGAAACTCAGTCTTTTATAGTTTACAGATGTTGCTTCCAATGCTTTTTTAGCTAGCAAATTGCAAATGTCTTTTTTATCTTGCAAATTCCTGCTGTCACACAAAGATTTCTGCAAATGGACTCTCATTAATAACCTTCAGGAATGGGAATAGACCTGGAGTAAAAGCTGCCAAGCACTCTCTGACACACACTCTCTCTCTCTCTCTCTCGCTCTCTCTTTCTCTCTCTCTCACACGCGCGCACACACACACACACACACACAAGCGTGCGCACGCGCACGAAAACGTTTTCTGGAAGCATTAGATGGCATTCCCCAGGTCCAGCAAGGTAACAAGCAGCCTCTCTGGGCCTCAGAACATCTTCTGAACATATTCAGAAGATATGGGTGGCCCAGATGAGAGGGTGAAGAATTGGGTGGGGGCGATGATCGCCACGGGGATGGTGTTGGTGCCCCCAAAACAGAAGGGGGGGGAAGCACTGCATAACTATATTAAATTTGCACCCTTCCTATGTGCCCAGTCTGGACTGGGGTTGTGTGCAACTACAGCATTAGAGAGAAAAAGGCCCCTAATTAGATGAATGCAATGAATGTCTAGTTTGGCTTTAAATATTCATTATAAAATATACATGAGTTCACAGTGGATGCTGGAACAGAGGTAACTTGAAGTTTCTCATAACACTGCTTGCACCTTCATCAGAAGGCCTCCTCACATGCAATGTTATGCATGTTTGTTCAGAAGTGTTGAATGGAGCTTACACCAGGGTACATGTGCACAGGATGGCAGTCTTAATGAGTTCCTCATGTCGTTTCTTGGCTAAACCGAGCATAGATTCCACAATAAGACCATATGGTTCTTCTTCCAAAGACTGTACCATTGACCTTTGTCTGGATTCCACTAAACTGAAATGCAAAACAATTCCCAAACTGTCAGTCTGTTTTTTTGCATTGAAAGCCAGCTTGCTAGAAAATGATTTCCAATGAATAAAACCCTGGTAGGTACTAAGCAACAATTTCCACTGTAAAAAAACAAAACCCTGAGGATTCAAATATTTAAAATGAAGAGAAACAGACAATGCTGTGAAGCTGCAGTAACAAATCTAGGTATGAGAGAATTAAATAAAAATAATCATTTTCTAAGCAAGAATCTTTGAATTTCATCCTTTTTAAAGCCTGGAAATTGCTATTGATTCAAGTCTGTGTGTAATTAGGTAATTGTAGACTTGGAAATACACATTTTTTAATGAATGTTAAAAAAAAATCAAAACCAATTACTATGCTAAAGAATATATAAGGCTGCAATTTTCAAGACTGCTCACAAATCTCTCATTCACAGTAATTAAAATTACTGGTTTCCAAAACTTCTATGTAATTATATTAACTTTAGAAAATCTTTTTAAATGAAACATGCTTTCAGTCCAAGCCAAGGAAAAAAACTGCACTCTGTAAACACACATCCCTGGGGAACATGTTTATATTGTTAAAGCATGTTGGAGCATTTATTCAATTTAAAAAAAAATTGTAATGGTATGAGAAAGAGGTTTGTCTTTCTTCACTTTCAGAGAATTTATTAAACTAAATTCCAGATGATGATCATTCCAGATGAAGATGAATTACATTAATAATGTATCATAAAATGACAGAATTTATTTAATAAGCTAACAATGGGAGATGTTTATCACTGAAAGTAGATTATTTCTTCGCTTTGGCTACTGGTGGATTGTCAGACTGATGAGTTTTATTAACTTTAAATTTGTACAGTACAGATGATGCATGTGTTGAACTTTTGTCAGGACAATCTCCTACAGGGCGCTGCTACATATTTACACCAACAGTACTTCCACTTTTGCACGCTCACATTTGCACTAGTTCTGCAGTTTTCATGAACTGTGGGCCCATGGCCCATCAGTGGGTCATGACCCAATTTTTGGTGGTTCACAAAATGACAGGATAGATTAGACTATGTGCATCAATGGTTAACCTGCTACTTGGGAGGGCCACTGATGCCCAATCACCTTTATAGTCACAGAGGCTTGAGCCACAGCTGGTAAAGTGAGAACTTTTTTAGATGGTTTGAAAAGTTTGGGAGCCACTGCACTAACATAAGAACATAAGAACATAAGAACAGCCCCACTGGATCAGGCCATAGGCCCATCTAGTCCAGCTTCCTGTATCTCACAGCGGCCCACCAAATGCCCCAGGGAGCACACCAGGTAACAAGAGACCTCATCCACTAGTTTCTACTAGTTTCTACTAGTTCTACTAGTTTCTACTAGTTTCTACTAGTTTCTACTAGTTCTGAAGGGCTCAAGAATGAAGTGGTTGTACCAATTTGCACTACATTCCTGCATGTTCAAGACCTTAACTTGTTCCTATCCTTTAAAATGTTGTTTTTAACCCCTGCATTTTCCCCAACGATGACTAGGATAATGTTTGTGGAATCACATGTGAGAAAGTAGAATGATATGGAGAATCTTCCTTCCAGAATGGAATTCTAGGGCACAATTCCCCCTTCTTGAGCCACATCTTCCACTGCTGAACAAAATGTCGGCATTTTTTTTTCTTTACAGTTTTCTGATATAAAACTACTACAATTTGCTTCTTATTATCAGAACTATAAGATTTCTACAAATGCAGCCATGCAACCCTGTTCTTTTTCTTTCTTTAGAGAAGCCTGTGCTCAAGATTTATTTATAACAGTACTTATGTACTGTACTGCCTCTCTCAAAGACTAAAAGACGTGAATATTGTAGACTCAAGGTGGTTCACATAAGCAGGCTAACCAAAAACCTACAAGTGGGTTTTTTTTTTTTTTTCCTATTAATCAATCTCATAGAACCGTCCATCTCTCCAGATGTTTCCCTTCACGGTGCAGTCATCGTCCTGATTGCACAGGCTTCCACAGGCAGCTGTGAAATATGCTCCAGGCTGGTTCTCAGGTTGTTATCCATTTCTTTGCCAGTTGACTCCTCCTTCCTTCATCTCTTGCCTGTGGCTTCCGGCTCACCTATCTAAGGCGAGACCAGAGCTGTTCCTGCCTAGCTTTTACAGGCAAGGCTCTGCTCAACCTCCAGACCATACCACTCCAGAAGGTATTACTTTCTTATCCCTTTCAAAGTTGCCTCCCAAAGCCAATACCCACTTTACAACCTTTACTGATCTGAATAAATATCTGTGATTGTTGTATACAATATATGCTCATGTGGCATCCAGGTTCCAGTATTTCTATCAATAAGAATGTGGACAATTTTCTTGACTCAGACCCAGAACTGCAGGCATCTAGAATTGCCACCAAATTTTGCAGAAGTATTTTCACTAGTTTTTAATCCCCAGGGTGACCAGATGTCATAACCACCAAAGAGGACAAGGCACCCCAAAATGTAGGACATCTAAGAAAAACATAGGACACGACAAAATAAAAGCTAAAAACACTCTTCTATTGATTTCATGTGGTTAATTTAAACACTATATTACACATTATTAAATTTAAATGTATTACATATAATTTATTAATTTCAAGAAGGGTATGTGCTTCCTGCAGGAGCCTGCCCACAGTGAAAAGGAGGACATTTAAGTTCTTTTCCAGGACACGAGGCTAAGAAAGAGGACAGGCCCTGGAAAAAGAGGACATCTGGTCACCCTGTTAATACCTATTTAATGGGAAAGTATATTAAATGAATATATTTTTTTTAAATGATGGTACAAATATTGGCATTTGTCCCTTAAAAAAACATTTTGCCAGAAACAACACAAAGTTCTAGTATTGTTCCCTAACAACTATGCAGAAACACCTATGAGTTTCTAAAAATATTAACACAGCAGTAATATATAGTTGGTTAGTTTGCAATTCCATGCTTTTGTGGGTATGGTTTATAGGAAAAAAAATTGTTAACTGACCAGTAGCATTCCCGGGGAGGGGTACAGTACTAAGTTTGGCAGGCACTTCCTCTTCTACACACCATGGAAGCGCCCCCCCCTGCTTTTGGAGCCATTCCGGGTAGTGAGAGCAAAGCAGAGGAGACGCCTCCAGTTTACTCCTGCAGCTGGGAATTGCTCTGAAGGAGAGGGGCCGCTTGCACAATGTGTGGAAGCATCTGCAAAACATCATGCTATGCCCCTCCTCTGGGAACGCTACTGCAACTGACAGCTGTACAAGCAATCTCTGTAATGTTACTCATTGTCAATTGCCACATAAGCCTCCAACATCTTCACAATCTAATTAGCCATATAATTTGACATGGAATAATCAGTTCTGTCTCTTCAACCCAGCACTAGCTTCCAGGAAACAAAGCTCCAGTGAGCACACTGATGTGTCCACCCTACCCTTGTGAGGACTTTCCATTTGTGTCAATTGATGACATACAGCCCAATCCTGAGCTGCCCAGCATGTGGGACTGCAGCAGCGCTGAAAATGGCTGCCGCTGCATCCAGCATGCCCCAGGCAGCTGCTGCTTCCTCTTCAGGAGAAGGGGGCTTTTGTCCCCTTCCCCCGGGCAAGGCGAATAGCCCAGCAATTCTACAATTCTAGGGCAACTCAAGGGTCTGCATAGAATTGAGCATCAATGTCGGGTGGGCAGCCTGACACAGAGGCTCAGGATCTGGTGCAGCAAAGCTTCACTGTTCCCGTCTCCCTCCTGCCCCTCCCCTCAGCATGCCTTTTCCCCACCCTCACCCTCCTCTCCCATGGTGTGCTGGCACACACTGCATAGGTTTTGGTGCATAGTTCCTTGAACTGAAAAGATGTGAATGTAAACCTGCCCTCTTCCTTGAAGTATTTGGAGAAGCTGATACAGGATCTCCATGTGCCCACTGCGATGTGTGCAAGGCTCCGAATTGGGGTATATCTGTTTGAGCAGCACATTGAACAACTTTCCTACAACGCTAAGGGAAGAGATGCCATGGTAGTTGTTGCAGTCACCCCTGTCACCTTTGTTCTTGTACGGCGTGATGATGTTTGCATCCCTAATGTCTTGAGGTGCTTCACCTTCTCTCCAGCAGAGACAGAGGATTTCATGCAGCTCAGTAGCGATGATCTCTTTGCAGCACTTTAGGACTTCAGCAGGGATGCTGTCTTTCCCAGGTGCCTTGCCAAAGGCAAGGGAGTCCAGGGCCACGTGAAGTTCTTCTAGGGTTGGTTCACTGTCAAGCTCCTCCAGCAAAGGCAGGCACTCAATGTTGTTCAGCACTTCTTCGGTGACTACATTTTCTATGGAATATAGGTCAGAGTAGTGCTGCACCCAGTGTTCCATCTGCTGCGCCCGATCCTGGATGACCTCGCCTGTGGCAGACTTCAGAGGGGCAATTTTCTTCTGTGTTGGACCTAGGGCCTGCTTGATACCATCATACATCCCCTTGATGTTGCCTGTGTCAGCTGCTATCTGTATCTGGGAGCAGAGCTGAAGCCAGTAGTCGTTAGCACATCTCCTGGCAGCCTGCTGGACTTTGCTGCGAGCAGCTCGGAGTGCCTGCAGGTTGCGCTCACTGGGACAGGCCTTGTGTGCTGCTTGAGCTCTCCTCTTTTCCTCAATGACTGGTGTCAACTCCTCAGAGTGGGCTTCAAACCAGTCTGCCATCTTGTTGGTCTTCTTGCCAAATATGGACAAGGCGGTGTTGTAAATGGCATTCCTGAAATGTTCCCATCTGTTGGATGTGTTTGCATCGACCGGGCCAGGAGGAGATTCCTCAAGCGCTCGTGCAAATTCCTCCACTTTTCTCTGATCCCAGGTCTTGCTGGTATCAATGCGAGGTCTTCCTTCCTTTTTTGTGTGATACAGTCGCACAACTACAACTACCGTGGCATCTCTCTCCTTAGCATTGTAGGAAAGTTGTTTGCCCGAGTTACACTAAAGAGGCTCCAGGTACTTGCAGAGAGTTTACCCAGAATCACAGTGCGGATTCCGAGCCAGCAGGTCCACCATTGATATGGTATTCTCCCTTAGACAACTGCAGGAGAAATGCAGGGAACAACGACAGCCACTCTTTATAGCCTTCATAGATCTCACAAAGGCTTTTGACCTGGTCAGCAGGGACGGCCTCTTCAAGATTCTCCCCAAGATCGGATGTCCACCCAGGCTCCTCAGCATCATCAGATCCTTCCACAAGGACATGAAGGGCACTGTTGTCTTCGATGGCTCCACATCAGACCCCTTTGACATCCGAAGCGGCATGAAGCAGGGCTGTGTTCTTGCACCAACCTTGTTTGGGATTTTCTTCGCTGTCCTGCTGAAGCAGGCCTTTGGAACTGCAACAGAAGGCATCTATCTCAGGACCAGATCAGACGGAAAGCTCTTCAACCTCTCCAGACTGAGAGCAAAGTCCAAAGTCCAGCTGAAATGTCTGCGTGACTGCCGACGATGCAGCTGTCACTACCCACTCTGCCAAAGATCTCCAGCAGCTCATGGATCGCTTTAGCAAGGCCTGCCAAGATTTTGGACTGACGATCAGCCTAAAGAAAACACAGGTCATGGTCCAGGATGTGGACTCACCTCCCTGCATTACAATCTCTGCGCATGAACTGGAGGTTGTCCATGACTTTGTGTACCTTGGCTCAACGATCTCCAACACTCTTTCTCTCGATACTGAGCTAAACAAATGCATCGGTAAAGCAGCTACCATGTTTTCCAGACTCACAAAGAGAGTATGGTCCAACAAGAAGCTGACGGAACATACCAAGATCCAGGTCTACAGAGCTTGCGTCCTGAGTACACTTCTGTACTGCAGTGAGTCATGGACTCTCCGCTCACAACAGGAGAGGAAACTGAACACTTTCCACATGCGCTGCCTCCGGCGCATTCTCGGCATCACCTGGCAGGACAAAGTTCCTAACAACACAGTCCTGGAACATGTTGGAATCCCTAGCATGTATGCACTGCTGAAACAGAGATGCCTGCGTTGGCTCGGTCATGTCGTGAGAATGGATGATGGCCAGATCTCAAAGGATCTCCTCTATGGAGAACTCGTGCAAGGAAAGTGCCCTACAGGTAGACCACAGCTGCGATACAAGGACATCTACAAGAGGGATCTGAAGGCCTTAGGGATGGACCTCAACAAGTGGAAAACCCTAGCCTCTGAGTGGCCAGCTTGGAGGCAGGCTGTGCAGCATGGCCTTTTCCAATTTGAAGAGACACTTTGCCAACAGTCTGAGGCAAAGAGGCAAAGAAGGAAGGCCCATAGCCAGGGAGACAAACCAGGGACAGACTGCACTTGCTCCCGGTGTGGAAGGGATTGTCACTCCCGGATTGGCCTTTTCAGCCACACTAGACGCTGTGCCAGAACCACCTTTCAGAGTGCGATACCATCGTCTTTCAAGACTGAAGGTTGCCAATACAATACAATACAAAAAAAAAGCACATTGAGATCATGAAATGCATGTCCTTAACATTTTTCAAAATAAAACTAAAAAAATGCATTCTTTTGGCTATTTCCATGAACTCTTACTCAATAGCAGAAAATAAAAGGCAGAAGATAAATTCAATTACTGTTCTTTTGAACAATACATGGCAGTTTTAATTTCATAGTTGTTTTAGCATTTTAACCTTTGGGCTTGTTTTTGTCACCATTTGTGCCATTTCCTATTCAGCTGCTGTCCTCGTTTTACAGACACCTTCTGAATCATATGGGTAATATTCTATCTTAACAGTTGAGGAGAGGCTCTGAATCGGTTTCTTCTGCACCCTCATCTGAGCATTTTGCAGGAGTCCCGCACATTTTTGTCTTACTTTTTCATGCTCGATAACAACATCCCTTTCATGTTGTATTTTCATTTGCAAGCTTGTGATCTCAAAAACTTGCAATATTTCTAACAGGTAACATTAACTCCCAGCATCCCGTTCACCCATAGTTATTTCTCCTGTTTCAAGGGCACAGGCACTGATGTATCACTTTTAATGCAGATATCTCATTTTAATGCTGTCTGGGTTTTCTTTTAAATAGTTGAACTTTACTATTTCAATATTGGATCTAAGCGAAGTTCAGAGTTTCTGTCCCTCGCTTCAGCTCCCCACGGTTTTCAAAATTTAGAATCAATATCAGACTTTTACACAGCCTGAAGACAATTTATAGGAGTCTTTTAAAATCTGTTGATGCTTTTATCAATGCAAATAAATAATTTAGTATTAGCAAAAACGCAAGGGAGTAGGTTGAAGGCCTCAATTTAGCTCTTGGCCTGGTTTTGAACTGGGTTTGTGCTCACTACCTTGTCAATTATTTGTTACATTACAAACTGCTCTAATGTGAATAAAGATAAGCAGTCTTGATTTTTACTGAAGCAGTAGCACTGTGTGTGTGTGTGTGTGTGTGTGTGTGTGTGTGTGTGTGTGTGTGTGTGTGTGTGTGTGTGAGAGAGAGAGAGAGAGAGAGAGAGAGAGAGAGAGAGAGAGCGCATTACTGCCCAATCCTGAACAGTGCACACCGGCTTACCGCCAGCGTACACTGTCGCAAATATGCCATAAGGTACGTTTGCAAGGCCTACCGCTGGGTGAGTGCCAATGCTAGGCAGCCACTGGAGCTCTGCTGCTCGGCAGTCGCGTGGACCTCCGAGCAGTGGAGAGGTAAGTGGGGGCGTGGGGGGACGCTGGGAGGAGGAGGGGGAGGCGGGAAGCAGGGAGAGGGTGGGGAGGAGACATTCCAGGGGAATGTGGTGAAGCTCCACTGGATCCAGAGCCTCTGTGTCGGGCTCACCGTCTGATACGGAGGCTCTTGATTCTCCGCCAACCTTTGGGTTGGCAGAGAATCACCTCATTGTGGGGCTACTCAGTTTACCCGGGGGAAGGGAACAAAAGTCCCCTTCTCCTGAGGAGCTGGCAGCGGCTGCCCGGAGGGTGCAGGATGCGGTGGCAGCTATTTCCAGCGCTGCTGCAGCCCCGTACGCCAGGCAGCTCAGGATTGGGCTGTAGTGAGTGGGGGGAGGGGGAGGAATTCAACAGTGTTCAACTAAGCCAAATACATGATTTGTGATTGCAGTTACTAGCAACAAAGACCACTATATTCTCTTTCTTTTACTGTATTATCTGAAGTATTCTCTTCACTGACACAAGTCATATCCTTACACTTTAAACAAACATAAGCATATTTCTTATCTTCTAAAAGGGATTTTTTTTTCCCAGGTTTTCCTTTGATGGTTTGAAGTTTGTCCGCAGTTGTGCCTGGAAAAACCCAAGGGCTTCTCCACAAAACAGACTACAGTACTGTAGAGATGTGGGATCTGAAGAATCTGGAGATTTATTTATTCAGCTTCTCTTGACTTTTTGTGCACTTTTAACAAGTGGATTTGTTTAAAAAGCCTTTCATAGGACTGGATGTCTCAACAGATCCCTGCTATGCTGTAATGGCTTTTGAAAGTACTAAGATGCTGCTTGCAATTACACAGTTGAATTTTTTCTACTGCTGTTACCCTGCACATGCCTGATCTCGTCTGGTCTTGGAAGCTAAGCAGGGTCAGGCCTGGTTAGTACTTGGATGGGAGACCGCCTGGGAGTACCAGGTGCTGTAGGCTTATACCATAGTCTTTCGAGACTGAAGGTTGCCAGCCACAACCATGACCCAATTCTATCAACTTATTTAACCTTATTTAAACATTTGAATGCTTTTTATGTGTGAAAAGCAACTTATCTTGTGACTTCTGAAATTGATACTTTCAACAGATCATTCAGGGTGTGTTTTTTATCTGATTTTTGACATATAGAATGTTAATGTCATATACTTTCTATAACATTATTGTGGCACATACAGCTGGGGAAGAAAAAAAAAGAATGACTCCTTGAGGATCAATTCAGGTTTCTGGTCACTGCTCTATCATGTACAGTCCCCAGGGCTCTGCGCTTAGCTATTCTGTTTCTAGAAAACCTTTGTGAATTGAAGAGTTCCTACTCTCAACTGCTCATTTCTTTACTGTCACAACAATCTTATTTGGTATTGAAAATTGGTCTTCTCTGAGGCTTAAATATTGTTTTATACTCTTTATGGTTCCTATATTCCAAATGAAAACTAAGATTTACGATGCCCTGGAGACACCTCTTGGTTTCAGCCCTTCAAAGAAAAATGTTACGTTAGGGATAGTGTGAGTATCTTTGCACTGCATCAGGAATTTATTACGAAGCATAAGCTGTTCAGGAAAAGATACAGCCGGGAACACAGATAAGAAACTATCACTGTATCTGCTTTCAGTTTTTATGAATATTTATGGCTTTTTTTGTAAATTACAACATGTTTGTATGAGACAGCTTTCAATGGCTGAGTATTCTAGTCAAAATCAAACTTCTGCTCCTCTTAAGCTTTGCCTTTACAGAAAGTTGTTAAACAACCTCCAGGGTGTTCATCTTCTGGCTTGTAAAACACAGAGCTCTTTTAAAAATAAATAAATAAAGCAGTAATAAATTCAATTGTCTACCATATGGTTTTTAGAATTAATGTAAGCAAAGAAACCAAAGGCTAAAGTCCTCAAATTGCTCCTTACAGAAAAGTTGCATTAGCTTAAAAACAACTGTTTTAGGAAAGTGATGTGGGGATGAAAATATGTTCAATTATTTTTCAGAGGTATAATATTGTGTTTTAGATAATACACAGAACAGCCCTCCCCTGCAATAATAACAATAATAACAATAATAATAATACCCTGGCAGGACAACATTCCAAATAATCACCTAGCAGGACAAAGTTCCAAACAACACAGTCCTGGAAAGAGCTTGGAATGAGCTGGAATCCCTAGCATGTATGCACTGCTGAACCAGAGATGCCTGCGTTGGCTCGGTCATGTGGTGAGAATGGAAGATGGTCGGATTCCAGAGGATCTCCTCTATGGAGAACTCGTGCAGGGAAAGCACCCTACAGTTAGACCACAGCTGCGATACAAGGATATCTGCAAGAGGCATCTGAAGGCCTTAGGATTGAACCTCAACAGATGGGAAACCTTGGCCTCTGAGCGTCCCGCTTGGAGGCAAGCTGTGCAGCATGGCCTCTCCCAGTTTGAAGAGATACTTGACCAACAGACTGAGGCAGAGAGGCAAAGAAAGAAGGCTCTTCTTTCAGGGAGACAGACCAAGGACACAGGGAGGCAGACCAGGAACATACTACACTTGCTCCCAGTGTGGAAGGGATTGTCACTTCCGAATCAGCCTTTTCAGCTGTACGCTGTTCCAGAACCACCATTCAGAGCGCGATACCATAGTCTTTCTAGACTGAAGGTTGCCAACACAAAATAGTAATAATAAAGTCAATATCATCGATATAGCAATACCAGGGGAGTGGAAGAAAAAGAACTGGAAAAAACAACAAAATACAAAGATTTACAAATAGAAATTGTAAGGTTGTGACAGAAGAAGACCAAAGTTATCCCAGTGGTGATTGGAGCCCTCGGTGCTATTCTAAAACACCTTGAAGAGCACCTCAACTGCATAGGGGCCACAGAAATTACCATCAATCAACTGCAAAAAGCAGTGTTACTGGGAACAGCTTACATTTTGCAATGGTATTTATAGGATAAAAACCAGGCATCCCGGGTCCTTGGGAAGGACTTGATGTCTGGATAAAACAAACCAGTCAATAACATCTACCTAACTGTGCAAAAATCTCATAATAATAATACAGAAATTCACATGGCTCATAGAAATTTGTTCAGCTCCCCAACAACATTTCCAGATACTTCTCTTTGCGAAGAGCGCTGAACGTTGCTTTGAAATTCACTTTTTCAAAATTCTGGTGCCAGCTGTACCTCTGGTAGCCAAGACAGCTCTGTTGTAAACGTATTAAGTCTGATAGGGACTATTTTCCTCTGAAACAGAACTGCTGTATCTTCATCTGTGGCTTCAATCTGGACTTTGTGATTTGCTATAACCAATGGACAGATAACAGCTGCAGATATATTTTTTAAAAACTCACCAAGTTGATGTTCACGTTGGCAGTCATGAAGAAAAATGACACACTCGAATTGTAATGAAGTCTGGTAGGCATCAGTAGCATGGCAACACTGAGAACACTTGGACACCTGAATGGAACATTTAGGAAGAATTCCGAATGGCATGGATATGGCAAATATCAAAGGCAGATGGAACATTCTGATGACCATACTCAGCAAGACTGGCCGACTGACAAGCAAGATGTGATGGACCCAGAGAAGAGAACGGTAAAGCAGACAGGTGGGATAGATGCCATAGCACTATATGTGAATATGAGTGCTTATTTTTGATCCACTGTATCCCAAGAGTTCAGAAAACCAAACAAAAAAAGATAAATGTTTACAAAAATACCACATATCAAATGATAGCCAGCTGGCACCACCTACTTAATGAAAAATAAAAAAGATTGTGCAGTGTTCCACCAAACAAGCTTTGGTGAGAGACTCCATAGTCAGAAGAGTTGGTTTAGATTTGTTAATAGTGACTTGGAGGCTGCTTAGAAACATGCTCTGTGAGATATCTGCTCTTCACAATGCTTAGCTGTATAGAGTAGAGGATCTACTTGCCACGTGGATGGCATTGATAGTTTCCACAGTGTTGCCAGATTTTGCTGGCATCAGGGGGGATGCTCCTAGCAATAGGTGCAATTGATGTGGAAGGTACTATTTCCATGAGAGCCACTCTTTGGCGAATGTTTCTGGTGGTCTCTCTATGTTAATCATCATATGTCATCTGGCTCTTATAGTGAGAACCTCCACCGAGAAATGGCTTTAGTCTTAATTTTGTCCAGCCAAGGAAGTCATACACATTGCAAAACAGTACATCTCTCACTCCCTTCCATTTGCTTATCCTGAAGAAGAGAAGCATTCATACTGTCTGAAAAATGTGCTTTTCCAGTCTAAGGCTGTTATAGTAATTATTCCTACCATAAGTGTTTGTGAGGTCATGGGTTCAAAGCCCTGTTGATACAATCTGAACAGAGCTGAACAGCTGCAAAATGTTTTAAATTGTCTATAGTTGATACCCCAGCAGCGGCAGAGGCTAAAACATTCTGATTTATGCATTTACCATAAAAGTGTATAGTCTGCCTTTCTACTCCAATAAAGGAGTCACCAAGTCAGCTTACAATTTCATTAAAAACAGTTTAACAATACAACAAAAAGAAAAAAAAAACCCACAACACAATAAGAGGTACAGTGAGCAGAAAATGAATAAAGACATGTAATGAAAAAACTCTTCCATTCGGCTGAAGAAATATTGAGCTTTTGTTCTTGCCTAGTTTTAGTGGAGCATGATTATGGGGGTATCATGAGGACCTCCTGCACTTGAAATTCACAGCTGCATGACTGAGCCTGATCATGTAGTCTGAAATAAGGTAAAAAGAGGAGACTGTAAAGCAATTCATGTTTTTGTAGATATTGTTCCCCTAGATTTTCAAAAACTGCAGAATAGAGTATAATCAAATATTAGCAGTGTCTACTTGAGGTCTATTTGAGACACAGGCTGAAGAATAAGGTAAGAACCTGTTTCAGAAACCCATCTGCTATACACGTAAACAGCAGATTCCTGGTGATATTATGGGCAAGGAGTTTTCCCCAGGGAACTTAACTATGGATCACCAGCGATATATTCTGTGTTTGAAAAATTCATATTTCAGAAAAGTAATGCAGGAGCCTTTGCATTGGGCCAGTCTAGAACTCTGTTTATAACCTTGCTCATTACTTCCAAGGAGTTAATGTGTGTGTCTCTGGCACTAATTTGCTTCACTGCAGAGACCTGGAAAGGGATTAATTGAGGCTAAACGGTGTCACAAAGCATGAGTAACATAACCTGACATAATAAGTCTATATATTAGTGGTCTACTGATTTTTCTTTAATCAAGTAAGGTTCCACTCTATTTTTCTATTTGAACAGAATTTTTTGGCACTTGAAACTGATAGCACTATATATATATATGAATGATACAAAAAGACTTTTGATAACATCTATATAACCAATCACACTGAGATTGCTTTTGGTATATTCTCAATGCACACTACGGCACATGCAGAATAGTTAAACACTGCACAAAAATAAAATTGATGATTTATATTTTACAGTGAGTAGCAACCATTAAACACCATTTTTTTAAAAAGAGTTATATATCTGCAACTCATGTGCAGTGTTTAACTATTCTGCATGTGCCTTAGTGTGCATTGAGAAAATACTAAAAGCAATCTCAATGTGATTGGTTGTATAGTTGTTATCAAAAGTCTTTTTGTATCATTCACAGGAGCACATTTGCACATCATTAAAACACTACATAAAAAATATTTATATCTTTTACTTACAATTACATGGACAGTCCAATTCTACCTAATTCCCTGCAAGGCAATGTAGCCATACTAACAGGGTGTGCACTACATGCTGCGGGGTGAGTTTCAGGCCATGGAGGCCTCCTCAGCATATGGGAATATTTGTTCCCTTATCCTAGGGCAAGCTTTTGCGGCCCCATTCTTTCACCACCTGTTTCCATATACCCCCTACCTCTCTCCTGGCCCCTCTGTCCACTGGCACAAGGACCTGGCCACTTGCTGCTTGCATCGGCTGCCTGGCTGTGCTGAATGGTGTGTTGCAATTTGTGACAGCTGTGAGGGATCTCATGCTGCTGGGAACTGTGCTCTGACAGTGTAAGGCCCTGTTAGGATTGGGCGGCAAGTCTATCCATGCTTACCTGGGAGTAAGCCCCATTGATTCTAATGGGACTTAGTTTTGATGAGATATGCATATGATTGGGCATGATTTTTTTGCATTGTTTTCACTGTGCATGGAAATATGAAGAATGAAAGGTACAACTGAACAAGAACTGACAGCTGTAGTAAACTGCATTCTCGAACAATATGTAGAAAAGCCCCTAATTAAACCAAAATTCAGAAGAAATAGCATACAGGGGCTGAGTGTTTTTGTACCAGATATTAAAAAGCAAATAGGCGCAAGGTGCAAAATTCTGCAAAAACATGCCTAGAACATGGCCCAAAATTTTACCTGCTACATGCAAAAGGAGAAGAAAGGCTGAGGCTGTAACGTGACCCTTTGTGCTTTATATAGATAACTGTTCACACATATGATATTTAGATTAGCCCTAAACTACTCAGGAAACCAAAAGGTGTGAAGCTTTTCCCTGAGGGAAATCCCTGAGGGATATGCACTCTCACTGCTCCCATGAATTCAGGCTGAAGGTAGAGCATAGCAAAAAATTTATACCAAGAAATGAAGAGATCAAGGTTCTACTGAAAACAACTAGCTTACTTTCTTAGATATATATTAAAAACATCAAGGAGCTTAGGGCCCAGTCCTATCTAACTTTCCAGTGCTAATGCAGCCATACCAACAGGGAGTGCACTGTATCATGAAGGGAAAGGAGTCGTGGAAGTCTCCTCAAGGAAAGGGAACATTTGTTCCCTGACCATGGCGCTGCTTTGTGCTTGCAATGACACTGGAAAATTGGATAAGACTGGGCCCCTGGGTAGTTCAAGAAGAGTTCTTAAACCATTGTAAAAAGCATTTCTAAGGAACATAGTGGACAATATCCACAATGATTAAGCCAGAGGCTCCCAAACTAGAAGCATCATGGGACCCACACTGTCTAAGTGGCTTGGCAGAATGAGTGCAACACAACTTGAGAAACTGCTCAACTTGCTCTAGTTTTGAGGCTTTTTGGTGGCATGACCCAGAAGTGTCGCTCACATCAGCACATTGTGCATCATCCACACTCACTTCTGGTTCTGGAACTTAACAAGGGCTGGGTAAGTTTGGGAACCCTTGGTCTAAGCTGTTCTGCAGTGGTTGTATGTGAACGGAGTCAGGGGGGAAGGGGGGAGAAACACTGAAATACTCCTCCAGGTTTTCTGCTAGGAACCAGGGTGAGGAAGAATGATCGTTCTCATTTTAACCTGTCCACTGAGAGCATACAATCTGATTTTCTTATATTCATATTTATTGAGTAGGCAAAATTAAAATATTTCTCACGAGCATTCCAAAACTCTTTTCTAAGTTTCCAAGATGAAAGATGAACTTTGCATCCTTTCCTTTGATCTAAAATCAGGTTGATTTTTAACCTCTTAGATCTCCATTATTTTCAAACAAAACTATTCAGAATATCTTCAATAGCCAACCATCCATCTTCCTAACTCCAAAACATTGTTTAATCTTGTTTAATCCCAGGAAAATATAGCTAAAAATGACTATTTTGCTAGTGAGTGAATTTAGGACTTGTTTTTGGGGCCTCTAGAAGAAAAAAAAAAACCTGTTTTTGACCCAGTTTTAGGAGTCACCTTTTTAAGACAAAAAGGTAGGAGCTGAATTAATCTCATTTCTTCATGATCAAAGCCATTTTTCCTTCTTATTCCTGATAGTAGATCAACCTACTGTATGTATGCCCTATTATAGGCTGACTGAGCTGTGGATTGGACAGCCTATCTTATTACATTTATGAAACGGCAAAGTCTTAAAAGCAGTTACAGGAATTTTCATTTGGCAAACCAACAAAGCTGTATTTTGTTTGACTAAGTTGTTTCCTATTACTTGTTGAACTCTCTTGACAACAATAAATTTCATAATGCTTCCTAAATCCCAAACCAACTATTGCACTACCAAGATAGAACATTAAATCCATAATGGCTATCATACAAATCAGATCTAATACTTTGTACCTTTAGGTGTCAGGCTTAATAGTTATTGTTATGACAATGAGGAGTGTACACTGATTTTTTTTCCACAGCTCCATATGTTTGTGCCTTTCCCTGTTCTTTTGGGGACCCATTTTTAGAGTCATGATTCTTTGTTTTTAGTTTCATGCATTTTCAGGGTTTTTACGTTATGTTTTTTTAAAAATCTTTTTTAAAACTACCCTGCAGATACCTGAACTTGTCTGATCTCGGAAGCTAAGCAGGGTCAGGCCTGGTTAGTACTTGGATTGGAGACCGGCTGGGAATACCGGGTGCTGTAGGCTTATACCATAGTCTTTCGAGACTGAAGGTTGCCAACCATTTCTTTTTAAAACTATTTCTCTGTCACCTCCTATGCTGGCAGAGGCAGGAGATGCAAGTCATCTGCTACTTTTTTTTTTTAATCTTGGCAGCCATTATTTTATGCACGCTGCAATATGAAGGGGGGGGGGTTATGGGTTAAAAAAAACATAGCTACCCCCAGAAAACTGCAGCTACCGTCATCTCCACTACAAGCAAGGGTGAAGTAGTTTCTACAAAGTAAGATTTTTTTAAAAATTCCCTAATAAATGAGTCGCTATAATTAGGGGCTCCAAAAACGAACCCCCTTACATCCTATTCATTCCTTCACATTGGGACAAATTGAACTATTGGTTACCACATGGTTTATTTGGGGATGGACTGAACAAAATGGCTACCATTCCGTTCCATTTCAGTTCATTCCGATAATGAATGCACACCCTGAAGTCAACTGGAAAGGAAAGTTTGCTGCTGTTTCCATAAAGAAGGCAATGACGATGTGAGAACATTTTCATAAACCCTCAAGGGCTTGTTGCTTTATGTGTATAAACATCAAGGTCCCGTTCCATCTCTGAAAGAAAAAAAAATTACAGTTTATACTCTCATCTGCCTTGAACTTTTCCCTTAAAAAAATTACACAGTACCAGATTGTGGACTCATTCAACAGACATTTAACAATACTGTATACTTTTATTTCAATATGTCTGGATTCTTCCACCAGTGAGTTGCTGCATCTATTTTCATTGTGTGTTTTCCATTTTTTAAATTAATTTGAGATGCAGACTGTAATTACACAGCAAACCTTGACACTGCTCTCTAAGCACAAAGCACCAGGGCTGCAAAGAATGTTTGCCTGCTTCAGGCCTTTTCAGTTCCATTCATTGTTCCTCTTTTCACCGCTGGTTTTGTGCCACTTTCTTTTGTTTCAGGCTTCTCTCTTTTTCCTCGATGAATCCCAGCCAGTCAGGGAGTATGTAGTGAATGTATCACAACTATGGTACTGGGTGCAAACAAAGCTAAATGGGAGTGTGAGCAATGCTTTGTGTGTATCAATCACATTGATGATCCAATATTGATTGCCTTCACTCTGCATACAGAATCATAGAATCAGAGAGTTGGGACCTACAAAGTCATCTAGTCCAACCCCCTGCCTGTAGCAGGAAATCCTCCTAGAGCATCACCAGTAGCATGCTAGAGCATGCCTATTGAGCCTGTGCCTGAATATCTCCAGGGAGGAAGAATCCATCACCACTCCCAGTCATCTGTTCCGTTGTTGAACTGCCATCGATAGTTTCCTCATATCCATCAGTAGTTTCCTCCTGTCCAAGTGGAATCTCCTCTATTGCAGTTTGTATGCATTTGATCTACTTCAGCGGTCTCCAAACCATGACCCGCTGTGTTCGTGAAAAGCCGTCTGGGTGAGACACTTGCCATTCTGTGATGCAGCCACCTTTCCTCTTGCTTGATCATCAAACAGCCTTGCGCCAGGCAGCCACAGTCCCCAGAAAATCAGAGCCCAGGGCTGTCTGGGACGGCAGGCATAGGAAGTGGCTTCCCAGCATGAGACTGTTCAACAATTAGGCAAGAAGAAAGGCAGCTGGAGGGCAGAATGGAAAGCACAGGGCCTGGACAGCTTTTCATGAACACTGGACCTGGTTTGGATGCCCCTGATCTAGTTCTACTCTCAGAGGCGATTGAGAACAAATTTGTCCCTTATCCCTTAAGACACACCTTCAGGCATTTGAAGAATGCTATCATATTTCCTCTTAGCCTTCTCTTCTGCAGGCTAAATGTACCAAGTTCCCGCAACCTTTCCTCCCTGAGCTTGTTGTCCTGCCCTCTGATCATCCTCGTTGCTCTTCTCTGAGCCCCTGAAGTTTGGCTGCATCTCTCCTATAGTTTGGTGCCCAAAATTGGACACAATACTCCAGGTGAGATCTGACCAACACAAAGTAAAGCAGAACCACTACTTCTCACAACGGAAGCTATGGTTCTAGTAATGCAGGCCAAAATTGTGTTAGCCTTCTTTGCAGCCACATCACACTGTTGTCAAAACACTTTAGTTCCCTTTTGACATGACTGTAGAAAAATTTTAATTTGCTGGCAATTTGCCTCCAGGTGCAATTTAAGGTGTTGGTGTAATGTTCAGAGATCCCCTCCCTGATTTCCTGCTAAGTCTATCATTGCAAAATCTGGACCAGTTCCAACTCAAATTTTATTCAGGATTCAAGCTTACTTCACATGGGTGGCAGCAAAGAAAAAAGACTTCACACAGCATAAGGGTGAGGGCACTGTTTTCAGGTCTTCTTCACCACATAGCAGACACTACTATCTCCTCTGTTCTTCTTTCTGGTAAACCCTCCCAGAGATCCTTCCATCATTCCTTATCTTGTCTTCTCCCAAATCCCCAACAACTGACCAGAGCAGTTTCAGTACCTAGGCAATACAACAATAACAACGACAGAATTTTCTTATTTTGCCATTGTGTATCAGCAATCAACACTGTCAAATACTAAATACACTGCATGGCAGCTATCAAATACTGTCAGATCTCTCTTGTCATCTATCAAATATTGAAATCAGATATCACTGGGAGTCAAATACAGATATCTAACTCTCACAAATATTTGACAACCTTTCAGATGCTCAGGGAGTGTGCTGAGACACAGCATAGTTGACATAAAAACTTGCACAGGAGAATTTTGAAAAGATGTTTTTGGAACAAAAGTTCTTTGTTAATTCCTCTAAGGTCTGACCATTTATTATGTGGTGCCCCAACTTTATATTGCTGTGAGATGGAATAATGCAAAAATGCAAAAGAGCAATACCTGGTGTATTGGCTGCTAATGCCACAATACTACTGAAGGCAGCCTGAAATAGATTTTCTTGTTTACAGTTCCTAAATTAGCCACAAAAACTGGCTGCTCTGAACACAGCCTGTTGTCTTTACCTAAGAACATAAGAACATAAGAACAGCCCCACTGGATCAGGCCATAGGCCCATCTAGTCCAGCTTCCTGCATCTCACAGCGGCCCACCAAATGCCCCAGGGAGCACACCAGATAACAAGAGACCTCATCCTGGTGCTCTCCCCTACATCTGGCATTCTGACTTAACCCATTCCTAAAATCAGGAGGTTGCGCATACACATCATGGCTTGTACCCCATAATGGATTTTTCCTCCAGAAACTCATCCAATCCCCTTTTAAAGGCGTCTAGGCTAGACGCCAGCACCACATCCTGTGGCAAGGAATTCCACAGACCGACCACGCGCTGAGTAAAGAAATATTTTCTTTTGTCTGTCCTAACCCGCCCAACACTCAATTTTAGTGGATGTCCCCTGGTTCTGGTATTATGTGAGAGTGTAAAGAGCATCTCCCTATCCACTCTGTCCATCCCCTGCATAATTTTGTATGTCTCAATCATGTCCCCCCTCAAGCGTCTCTTTTCTAGGCTGAAGAGGCCCAAACGCCGTAGCCTTTCCTCATAAGGAAGGTGCCCCAGCCCCGTAATCATCTTAGTCGCTCTCTTTTGCACCTTTTCCATTTCCACTATGTCTTTTTTGAGATGCGGCGACCAGAACTGGACACAATACTCCAGGTGTGGCCTTACCATCGATTTGTACAACGGCATTATAATACTAACCGTTTTGTTCTCAATACCCTTCCTAATGATCCCAAGCATAGAATTGGCCTTCTTCACTGCCACCGCACATTGGGTCGACACTTTCATCGACCTGTCCACCACCACCCCAAGATCTCTCTCCTGATCTGTCACAGACAGCTCAGAACCCATCAGCCTATATCTAAAGTTTTGATTTTTTGCCCCAATGTGCATGACTTTACACTTACTGACATTGAAGCGCATCTGCCATTTTGCTGCCCATTCTGCCAGTCTGGAGAGATCCTTCTGGAGCTCCTCACAATCACTTCTGGTCTTTACCACTCGGAAAAGTTTGGTGTCGTCTGCAAACTTAGCCACTTCACTGCTCAACCCTGTCTCCAGGTCATTTATGAAGAGGTTGAAAAGCACCGGTCCCAGGACAGATCCTTGGGGCACACCGCTTTTCACCTCTCTCCATTGTGAAAATTGCCCATTGACACCCACTCTCTGCTTCCTGGCCTCCAACCAGTTCTCAATCCACGAGAGGACCTGTCCTCTAATTCCCTGACTGTGGAGTTTTTTCAGTAGCCTTTGGTGAGGGACCGTGTCAAACGCCTTCTGAAAGTCCAGATATATAATGTCCACGGGTTCTCCCGCATCCACATGCCTGTTGACCTTTTCAAAGAATTCTATAAGGTTCGTGAGGCAAGACTTACCCTTACAGAAGCCATGCTGACTCTCCCTCAGCAAGGCCTGTTCGTCTATGTGTTTTGAGATCCTATCTTTGATGAGGCATTCCACCATCTTACCCGGTATAGATGTTAGGCTGACCGGCCTATAGTTTCCCGGGTCCCCCCTCTTTCCCTTTTTAAAAATAGGCGTGACATTTGCTATCCTCCAATCTTCTGGTACCGTGGCCGTTTTGAGGGACAAGTTGCATACCTTAGTCAAGAGATCTGCAACTTCATTCTTCAATTCCTTTGAACCTCCATGTCAATGTTCTGATGGAACCACACCCATCATACTAGCAAACAACTCAAGAAAAGAACAGATTTGTAGAGATGATTACATATGATCCCCATATCACTCTATAAATGGTAAAACACAATGATAAAACCATGTAAATAAACTGGACAAATGCCACTGTTGCCCATTCTTGTCAACCAGACTATTTTTTGCCCTACCCCTCCTTTTCACAAGGCAAGAAGTTTGCCTGCATCCTATGAAGTGCATTTGAACAGTTGGACAGAATGCTGCTGAAATGGCAAACACCATCTTTTGTCTTTGGTGCGATTTTGTTTGCTGCAACCATCCACTCTCCCATTGCACAGTGTGAGAGTAACTGGTTTCCTCTTGGAGCTGGGTACGAATTTGTTGCTAGTAACCATTTGTCAGAGTGATTTCACCTACCCCAGACTGAGGTATTTCGGTTGGGTTTTTCATCTTTATCCAGGGTAGTCACACCTGGTAGGCTTGGTGTAAGCCTGGAAGTAGGTTTTTGGTGTGCACCCTGAGGTAAGCAGAGTGAGAGAGGGCACCAGTAGTAATCCTCAGATGCTGTCTGGCTGAGAGATTACTGGCTAGTAGTCACTCAGATTTGAATTGCAAACCCAACCTTAAATAATTTATGGTCTGAGGGAGGCAGTGCAGTTGAGCTTCTCAACTTTTATGGGTTGGCAGTGATAAGTTTGGGCTGCCCAATTGATGACTATGTGTCAAGGTGGGAACACCTGTTGGGGAAGGCTACAATTTCATTGTCTTTTTTAGGTTACATGCTACATAAAAGGGAGTGGAGTATGATGCAGGAACTACTGCTGTTAATTTTAATTTATGATTGGCTTATTAATAAAGGTAGCCCAGTGATATTCCAGATGCATTTGTCTCATAGAACATAAGCCATAGAAACAAAAACATAAAAATGTATGTTTATTTGTGTGTGTGTGTAAGGGCAATATGTAAATCCTGAATTTTTCTGCAATCCTGTCGTTGCAACAGAGATAGACAAGGGAATCTGCTTTTGCATGTTGTTTTATTTGCAGTATAAGAAACCAAATGGTCTCCTGAAAAATTGGATGAATTCCAGTTGAACAGCCACTATTCAAATTAATAGTGACAGCACATTCTGAAAAAAAGTGGTTATTTTCAAATGATTGATATGAACTCAAAGGAGTGTGAAGAACTACAGCATTCATACTGCTTGTGAGATGTTGACAGTTTGGCACTTCTCTAATACAGATTAGAAACAAGCCAGAACATTGCATTTTGCATTCTCATTAAATTTAGGGGCCACAACAAGTGATTTTTATTCACACAAATATTCAATGCCAAAAATTTTGAAACCAAACAATCACTGTTTCCATTACACAAACAGAGGTGAAGCTTTATCTGGGCACAAAGAAGTCAGATATAATTACTAGTCACCAATACAGCTTTTGAATGAAGCTGAGATAAAATAAGCTGTGCTTACATTCCACTAAAACCAGTGGGCTTAATAGTACAATCATATCATAACATGGGACATGTGTATAGCTGAACTTAAAGACTAACATCCTAAAGCTATTTACTCCTAAATAAGTCCCACTGAAATAGTTTATAATAATACTGAGAATTACTTCTCAGTAACCAGGTTTAAAACTAGAATGTTAATCTCAGGGGCTAATTAGACATGATGCCATCCAATTTTATTCATGTCAGAAGTGCTTATTGCTAACACTCATCTGGACTTTCTAACTCCTGAGCATAAGCAAAAGGCAGCTCTTCCACTTGTACCAGCAGCAGTACGAACAGATGTCCATGACGTAACAGCAAGGAGCAGATTCCCCCTGCCCTAGCAATAGGCTTTTAATACATTGAAGGTAACTTTTGGCCAGCCAGAGGTTCACGTCAGCCAAAGCTTCTGGAGAATATCCTCACCAGCTGATTCAATTCTAGGCCATCCTGCTCACCCTATCCCAGCTGAATATTCAGAGTTGTATCTTGTTAGAACTAATTGGAGACCTTGGTAGTGGTGTGGATAACCCTTATCACACCTCTGAGCTTGGCCATTGCAAGGATGTCTGATAAGATGCTGCTCTCAGGGCACAATTCTAACCTGCGCTGGTACAGACAGGCTGCAGTGGCCTGGGCTGTATCCACTGCAGGTTAGATGTAAGGTGGAGGTCACTTCTGGGTAAGGAGAGCCTCAGCCTGTGCCCTTATCCTATGCCGAGCTTCAGCCTGTCCTATGGAGCTACTCGGATCTGTACCAGTTATTTAGCTGGTGCAAATCTGAGCAGCCCGTGTAAGGCCACCAGGCCTCGGAGTGGGGATTAGAATGAGGCCTGTGCCGCCAACGCCGATCTAACCCCTCCTGGCCCTGTTCTGCCTCCCATTTTGTCCTCCTCTTAAAAAGAAAAAACCCTCCCCACCCCTGGAATGCTCTCCCACAACCCTCTCTTACCCCTTGTGCCTTCCAGTGCAAACTAACCCCATTCAGCTGGCACAGGGGTTGGAATCGTCCCTGGTGAGCAGGTGTGGGTCTCCACGCTGACCAGCCAACTCCTGAGTCGGCACAAACTTGCCTTATGACAAGTTTATGACACTACCGAGCTTGCACAGGGGGCCTGCGTCAGCTCAGCTCAAGGTTTGGATCATGCTGTCAGTCTCATAACAAGCCAACTTTCCCATAGCAGCTTCAAAATGGCTTCTGGCCTACAAGATGCAATCAGACCAAGCCAGTGATTTTACCACGTTCATCATACTGGGTCCTCAGCCAGTGCCTTACTTGACCAGTAATGCAGCTGCTGCTAATTCATGATCTGTACCTATGAACATATAATGCACGGTGCTGCTGTTAGGGTATGCTAAATGAATAACATGATCCAGTAGGGCCAGATCAACATAGTAGCAAAAGTAGCATATGGTATGGGCCCTGCATTTTCAAGGGCCCAGCACTAAATGCTTCCAAGCTGTCTCTGGTGAAATCAACATTTCATGACCTGGCAATCCTGTTGTTTACATGTCGGGGAAACTGACGGTTGCATGGTATGTAATCATTGTGGACGTCATTACGATCATGATACGAATAAATAATTTTGTTCAAATTTAAATTAATTGTGGGCACCATCCGATTGTTCCTCAGTGCAGTGGCATCGCTAGGGGGTGCGGGGGGTGCAGACTGCACCGGGTGATGCACAAGGGGGGGTGACGTGCACTGGGAGGGTGACACGCTAAAATCGCAGTGGTTAGTAGTAATACCATCATTTTATATACCATTGGATGTGGAATTTCCAGCAGAAGGCAATGCAAAAAACAGGAATGAAATATCTCTTTTCTATCAAAAGTTATTTAAAACCGGAAAACAAAAAATGCATGGAGCCCAATGGAAAGTGAAACCGAGTCGTATCGCGTGTTTACTCGCGAGTAGGTGAACGTGCCTTAGTCCATCTGAAAGGGCAGGCTGAGAGGAATCCAACAACATCAGAATGGTCCTGATCCAATGAATGTAGCTCCCAAAAAACACCCAAGAAGGAGGTCCCTCCCTCCAAGCTGGCGAATGTATTCAGCCCTATGGAGAGCGAAACAAAGTCACATGGTTGCATTTACTCGCGAGTAAGCAAACGTGCCTTGGCTCCTGGGCAGGTCAGGCAAAGGGAAATGGGAAGCCACCAGAATGGTCCTGATTTGATGCAACTGGAGCTCAACAAATGCTCCAGAAGGAATCCCCCCCCATAAAAAGAATGAAACAGAGGCTTGACAGGGTAAGGTGAAATTTTTTTCTGTTTTAGGCTGCAATTCTATCCACACTTTCCTGGGAGTAAGCCCCACTGACTATAATGGAACTTACTTCTGAGTAGACAGGCATAGGATTGGGCTCTCAGACTTGCAAAGCCAGGTGGGTCCTGATAGTGATATGCTTGAAATATAAGAACTTAAATTGAACTGGGTACTGGCTAGGGGTGAAAATCTTACTGTTTCTTTCTTTTTTTTTTTTTTTTTTTTTGTGGTGTGGGGTGTTGTTGCAGGCAGGCTACAGAGAAAATTCACTTGGTGGAACAGGGCTGGCTTTCCCTTATTTATTTATTTTACTTTAATTTATTTATATTTTATTATAAGTGGTTCGCCCCCTCCTGAAGAAGCCCTCCCTGGATTCCACTGTGTTGGATAACTACCGGCCAGTCTCCAACATCCCGTTTCTGGGCAAGGTAATTGAGCGGGTGGTGGCATCCCAACTCCAGAGGGTCTTGGATGAAGCGGATTATCTGGATCCTTTTCAATCTGGCTTCAGGCCGGGCTTTGGGACGGAAACCGCCTTGGTCGCCTTGGTGGATGACCTACGCCGGGGACTGGACAGGGGAAGTGCGTCCCTGTTGGTCCTGCTGGACCTCTCAGCGGCTTTCGATACCATCGACCATGGTATTCTTCTGGGCGGATTAGCCTAGTTGGGAGCTGGAGGCACTGTTTTGCGGTGGTTCCGCTCCTACTTGGAGGGTCGGTCCCAGATGGTGGTGCTGGGGGATGCCTGTTCAACACCCTGGCCCTTGAGGTGCGGGATGCCACAGGGCTCAATTTTGTCCCCCATGCTATTTAACATCTACATGAAACCACTGGGAGAGGTCATCCGGGGCTTTGGAGTGGGGTGCCATCAATATGCCGATGACACCCAGCTCTATCTCTCCTTTTCTCCAGACTCCAGGGTGGCGGTTGAGGGCCTGGAGCCCTGTACGGAGGCAGTGAGGATCTGGATGGGGGCTAACAAGCTGAAATTAAATCCGGATAAGACAGAGGCTCTCCTGGTTCGGAAATCCTCGATGCAGGTACTGGACTATCGGCTTGCGCTGAATGGGGTTGCACTCCCTCTGAAGGAGCAGGTCCGCAGCTTGGGGGTCCACCTGGACTCGCAGCTGCTCCTGGATTCCCAGGTGGCGGCTGTGGCTAGGGGGGCCTTCGCTCAGCTTCGGCTGGTGCACCAGCTGCGGCCATACTTGGATCGTGCTGACCTGGCCACGGTGATCCATGCCTCGGTGACATCGAGATTAGATTACTGTAACGCGCTCTATGTGGGGCTGCCCCTGAAGACGGTTCGGAAACTGCAATTAGTGCAGAATGCGGCGGCCCGTGTGGTCACTGGAGCTAGGCAGTTTGACTCTGTCAGTCCGCTTCTCCGGGGGTACATTGGCTGCCCATTCGTTTCCGGGCCCAATTCAAGGTGCTGGTCTTGACCTTTAAAGCCCTATACTGCTCTGGGCCAGGGTATCTTAGAGATCGCCTACTCCCGTACAATCCGGCTTGTCCTCTTAGGTCATCAGAGAAGGCCTTTTTACAAGTGCCGCCACCTAGGGAGGTACGTGGGATGGCTGCAAGAAATAGGGCCTTCTCAGTAGTGGCACCAACGCTATGGAACTCCTTTCCCCTTGACTTAAGAATGGCTCCCTCTCTTGAGACCTTTTGGCGAGGCCTGAAGACCCTTCTGTTTAAACAAGCCTTCTGAGTTCTCGGCCTTGTAACATCTTTTTAACATCTTTTAATATTTTTTACAGGCCTGATTCTTTTATGACTTGCTGCTGCTCTATGCTCTTTTTACCTATTTTTACTCTGACTGCTGTTTTTTTTATGATGTGTTAATATGTTTTTATTTGTTTTTTAAATTATGTTTTTAATATGTTGTAAGCCGCCTTGACTCCCTTCGGGGAGAAAGGCGGGGTAAAAATAAAGTTATTATTATTATTATTATTTATTTATTTTAATTTGCTTTATGATGGGTCCTGGACAGATTGTCATTCTAAAAAGTGGGTCCCAGTGCTAAAAGTTTGAGAACTGCTCAAATAAGGTGTTAGTATGTTGACACCCTGGGGGGAGGTGATACCACTAGTGACCAAAATCACTAAAATCACAGTTTGCAAAAATAATACCATCATGTTATATAGCAATCAATGTGTAATTTCATGCAGAATGTGATGAAACAAACTGCGTTGAAATATCTTTATTCTGTCAAAAGGTACAGCCAAAAAACCAGTGGGGGCGGGGCGATGGCACATCACCACACCCACCACCTGGGGTGTTGCCCCGCTCACTGCATGGGGGTGACACACTGGCCTCCCGCACTGGGTGATGCGAACCCTAGTGACACCACTGCCTCGGTGCCAGCACAGCATGCTCTCTGCTGGTGCTGGCATCGAAAAAGTACTGGAAAGCACATCACAACAGTAGAAGAGTTTGAGGCAACAGCAGGAAGGCCTGTGCTGGCCTGCAGGCACCTGCAGAAAACCAGTGTGTGCTGCAGCAGGTAAGCTCTGTGTGGGCTGGTAAAGAGGGGAAAGGCAGAATGGGTGGGGATGGGAGTAATGAGGCAGAGAAGGCAACAACAGGGGCTCCTTTGTAACCTGCTACAGGTCCCGCAGTTGCTTAATCTGGCCCTGTGACCCAGTTGTTTTTTCTTTCCATTATAAATAGTTCATAGACAGACAGATTCCAAAATACGGTGAAACCATCATCATCATCATCATCATTTATATAACACTTTTCAGCAAAAGTTCACAAAGCAGTTTACAAAGTCAAATAACTAAGGGCCCAATCCTATCCAACTTTCCAGGGCTGATGCAGCTGTGCCAATAGCATGCACGCTGCATTCTGTGGTGGAGGGGTAGTCAGTAGTGCCTTTTCAAGGTATGGGAACATGCTATCCCTTACCATGGGGCAGCATTATGGCTACACTGGAGCTGGAAAGTTTGATAGGATTCGAGCCTAAATGGCTCCCTGTCCCAAAAGGGCTCACAATCTAAAAAGATGCAGAAAACCAGCAAACAGCCACTAGAAAAGATACTGTGCTGGGGTGAAGACAGACAGTTAAATATGCTCTCTGCTAAATATGAGAGGGTGGCAGGGAACATTAGTACTTTGCGCCGCTACAATTCAGATTCTGATCCTGCACTATTTTTACTGAAGAAAAAAGCCCCATTGGCTTTCATTTCATTTGCCTCCTTATGTTTTTTACACATTTTAGTCCTGCTTGTTTTCATAACTTGGGGCAAGAAAGTCTTTCCCTGCTGCATAGCAAAGTGTCTGAGCCCTTCCCTTTTTTTTTACAACACTGTTTCAATGTAAAAGTATGCAACAGCTCCTTTTGGAGGCTGGAAGCCATTGTTTATTTCCCCAGGGTACTTCAAATTTTCTTCAATTCTGGGGCATTCTAGGAAAACATGGTGGCCACTGGAAGATGGCTGCTAAAAGAAGCTTTGCTGATTCTTTTAAACTGTAAATACAATTTTTTTGAGAGAGAGACTTTCTCTGCCATACTGTGCAGTCCCGTAGCCAGGATTCTAGAGGGGGGGGCAACTATTTTTCCAAAGGGAGCAATGATGGTGGGCAAAATGAAAGGATAAGTTTGGAGAAACATCAAATACCTGTAACTCCCCCAAATTTCATGAAGGGAAAATAATGTGGGTTTTTTTTTTGTTTTTTTTTTTTAAAAAAAGATGCATTCATTATCTGTAAAGCAATGTGTCGGGGTCCCCCTCCTCCCCCGAGTCCCCAGCTTACCCAGAGAGGAGGCTTCTGGACCAGAGCAGAGGCAGCAGCCTTCCCAGCCCTCTCAGGAACAACCCTGGCAACTCCAGGTGAGAGGAGGTGGGAGGGAAACAGAGAGAGGAAGGGTAGGAGTTGTGGTAAGCCCAGAGAAGGGCAGGCCTAGAGACAGGCCCTTTTTATACCATCCCTGTGAGGGAAGGGGAGGGGCCAAAGGGGAGGGGTCTGCCCTACATAAACCTGGAGGCCAGTGATGACAAGGCAGTTGGGAGTTAGAAGAGCAGGCAGGAGGATCTGCTGCTAGCAGCCCCTGCTCCTGACTAATGAATGCTGCCAACCCAAAGAAGGGGAACCGGGTGACACAACCCCCGCTTCTTGTGGGGAACGAGTCTGAGGCCTCCACAAGGGGTCCCCCTCGGAAAGGCTGGGCGGGCCCTCCTCTCCCCCACAGGGAGGCCTCACACAATGTAACAATAATTTGCATAGAATAAATGCATCTCTGCATGCAATGTAAAATGTATTGCCTACACAGAAATAACATGCAGCATATCCTTTCATTTACACACCAGTGCAATACACAGGCTTGCAGCCCTGCAAAAGTACAACTGTGATGCAGGTAGTATTTACTTGTATTAAAAGTGCCTATTTAACACCTATATAGCGCCTATCACCTATATAGCACTTATCTAATGTTACAGGGTGTTCCCAGATGTTGCAAGGTTCAAAAGCAAACTCAGTAAGCAAGAGTGGTGATCAGTTCCAAGCATTATTGTATTCCCATCAAACCGCGTCTCAAGGGATTCTTTCCAAACATTGAGAGTGAATGTGAGTGTCAGAACATGGGAAGTTGAGAAGAAGAAGAAAAAAGTGTTTTCCCAGTCTGAATCCCTCTCTTTTATTACAATTTCGAGTTTCCTCTTTGAGACATATTCTCATTCGCTGGGGATAGTTCCAGACATTTGATTGGTGGGTTAAAAGTCACCAGTTGTTCAAATTACACCATTTCATACATTCATCATATACAATTTACAGATTTTGAGCACTCAGTAGGTGGTACTGCAACTTCCATTTTGCTCAAAACTGACCTTATCTCTTGACCATCTTGATAACTTTCTTTTTCCCACTTTATGTAGCTAAAGTAATGCAACTTATTTGCCATTGGTTTGCTAAAAAAATTGCTCTTATACTTTTTCTCTGGGAACCTGACCTTTGAACTGTGTTTCTTCTTTACTAAACCCTTTTAATGAAGTTAAACTCACTAAAACTCACTTAAGATAAGTTTATATGTTAGTTACACTTGTTAAGACATAAAACTGGGTTTAAAATATTGGAAAGAGAAGGAAAAGTCAATAACTAAGCTGCCTAGTGTTCTTCTGTGATATAGCAATAAAATTTGCTATAAATACTAGCCATACTACTTGTCCTAGCATTTGTATAACCTTCTGCTCTTCAAAAGAACTTCAGACCAAAAAATTCAAACTGCAAACATTTTTTTTTCCTCTTCTTCGAAAACAAAGGCCTGTTGTTCTAATGTATCCTTATCAGAATACTGTGTGACATACGGCCATGATTTAGCTTGCTTGCGCTTTGAAAATTTTCAGACCAGAGACAAAAATGATTTTTAGCATACTCTGAAGCTGGACGTCTGTTTCAAAACTGCAAAGGCCTGTTGATTTAACACAAGTGCCTTTGTTAAATGTATCAACTTTGTTCTGTTGTGCGGAGAAGATTGACATGCCACTAAGATCCAGGAAAATGGTTTGCCTTTTAAAACAGAAATTTTTTTTTTCTTTACTCTAACTTACATACAGACCGACCAGAAAGATGCTGTTTATGTTTCAGGAGAGCATTCCTGTTGAACCATAGCATAACATACCTGACAAGCCTTCCATCATCTAACACCTATATAACACCTATCTAGCACCTATATGGTGCCTAACACCTACATAACACCTATTTAATGCCTATACAGCACCTATTTAATGCCTATTTAGCACCTATCTAGCGCCTATCTAACACCTATCTAGCACCTATATAGCACCTATTTAACGCCTATATAGCGTCTTTTTAACACCTGTCTAGCACCAACAATTGAAGCCCATTGTAGTGGTTCATCCCATAATACTTCAGCACAGGCAATTGTGTCATTTTGGGTTGGTTTGGTTTTTTAAATTCCTAATGTTATTTTTCAAATCTGATTATTTATCCCAGCAACTAGCACTGGTGTGCTATAAGCCAAAATGTATTTTTGCTTTGCATTCTTGCATACTTGACTTGTGATGCTTTTCACTCAAGAGAAGGTAGTGGGGTGCGATATGGGAAAATGAGTCCTTATGCTTCTTTATCTCTAGAGAGACAAACACAAGGAATGCAGTTCTGAACGCTCTTACATGACCAGAGTGTCACTGAAGTCATGGTGACCCCAGTGCCAGCAGAAAAGTGTATTAGGATTATAGTCAAGCATTTCTTGCTTGCTTGCTGAGATTTGTGATTTTTTTTTTCTGCCTTCTCTATGAAAACTCTGGTACTGTGCTGGGTACTGAACAAACTTTGTGATGCTTGAACAATACATTGAATAGGAAGAGTAAAGAAAGTGAAGTTTAGGAAAAGGATGCAAACATGAGTACGATCCAGCCTCTCTGTGGGTGCAGCAGCCACATTCATAGGATTCCTAGGGAGCTCATAAGATGTCTGTTTCGCTTCTCTTCTGGAGGTCCCCTCTACCGTGCACCAACTACAGGAGCATACATGGGGCAAGAAAGCCCATAAGAAATCATCTCACCACACCTATTGCTCCAGACAGTGACTGTACCCCTTCTGGCCCTCATGCTTTCAGCTTTTTCTCCTGCACTCCAGTGGAGGAGAAATATAAGCAGAATTTCCTCACTTTCAAGATGAAGTTTGCCTCCACAGCACTCACTTCCAGCATGTGCCTGAGGCTGGGTGCCCAGTCTAACGCAAACTAGGATTCTCTAGGCATATCTGTGACATATCTTTTCTGAATGTATTGTCAATATTATTAGTGGGAACAAGATATTTTTTCAAGGAATGAATTATTGGAGATTAAATGAATGGTGTGCTACTGGACGTGGAGAGGTATGCTAACAAGAGAGAATGTGTGTCTGGTGGTTCAAACATGACCTTAGCCTTACCTCTCAGAAACAAGTGTTGAAAGACTAATTGCATATTCATCTCCATCTACAACTAATGTCGAAGTCAATGTACATTATAGTATCTGGAATAGGTATAGAAAATGACAGGCAAGCTAAGACAGGTATTGATAGACAGGAGACATTTCAAAATCTGCATTTATTCATTGGTTCACATCTATCCTTTACCCAGTTGTCAAAAGACAATTTCATTTGGAGTGAGTTTACAAGTGTGTTCAGATTTAGATTTCTAGATATACAAATTACTGCTTTCGTACATGGCGCTGTCAAGGAGAGTGATTTTTTTTCCTTGAAACAATTTTTTTAATTCAGGTTTTTATGAATCCAAACATAAATTCCTGATGAAGCATGGGGAACTGATAGATCTACCCCTCTGAAATTTCAGTGTTCTACTCACCAAAGGCAGCTGTCTATTACTTAGAGGGCTGATCCAATCTCTTTCTGTACCATTAATTTTCGTGGGTAGCCTGAAAACTGGTGGCTTTCAGGGCCAGCTCAATGAGGATAATGACAGCCTTTCCTTGCTTAAAAACGGTACCTAGCAGAAGCCAGACACCTAGTGACGGATTTGTCTTCTGAAGCTCTGCTCCACATCCCACAACCTCTTGAAGTTCAACTGATAGGGACATGTGAGTGGGATTTTGCACTGGCAGTTCCCCAGTTGTAGAACTCCCTCCCCTGTGATACCCCATGAGCCCACTTTGCTTCCCTCTTTTAAGCAAGCAATATGATTTTGTTGTTGTTATTTAGACTTTTCAGTGCTTTTGGGTTTGCTGGATATGAGTTTGGGCTGTTTTGCTTCTTAAAAATTTGTTGTTTATTTTATTGTAAATTTAAATTTTCTTATTGAATGGCACCAGTCATCATGGTGATCCTTCCACCGTTTGACCAAATGTTAGGGCATTCAACTCAACTCAACAACCTTTAATGGCATAATGAAAATT
Organism: Tiliqua scincoides; assembly: GCF_035046505.1. NCBI lineage: Eukaryota > Metazoa > Chordata > Lepidosauria > Squamata > Scincidae > Tiliqua > Tiliqua scincoides. The sequence continues at coordinate 57,035,832 of NC_089826.1, forward strand.
ATTACGACATACTTAAACATAAACGGCACAAATACAAAACAACAGATAAATACACAGAAACCACAGGAAAATGCTCACCCAAATACACCAATCAAGGCTTCCTAAAACTATTATAGGCTTCCTAAAACTATAATAATAATAACTATTATTATAGTCTTACACGACTTTTCACACAAAATTACAACTTTGGTTGCTGAGTTTCTTGCGAAAGTCCCCACCTAAAATAGTTAGGGCATTCATATGTTTAAATAAGGGTATAATAAATGCTCTTTGCAAAATGTGGCTAAATAAACAAACAAAATCCTCCACTTTTCTTTCATTTTCTCCAAATGAGAGAAACACGGGTCTGTGTCCAATAATGGCCGATGAATGGTTATGCACTCTGCTCTGTCCCAAATTCTCTATGAGCCTACACCAGTCAAAGTTGTTGTTGGTTTACACAGCCTGGGCTCACCTTACCTCTTCACTCCCAACCCAGTAATGTTGAATGGTAGGTGCAGGTACTGTCTTCATCTTCTTGATCTCTGTTTAGTGACAACCACCTATTAGTACAAAAGACACACCTGCATGGGCCATCCCTACCTGTGTCTCAGTGGTGTCACAGGAATTTTTATCACCCGGTGTGGGAGACCAGAGTGTCACCTCTATGACGGACCTCCTCTCATGCAGTGGGTGGAGCAATGCCCTGGGCAGTGGATGTGGTGAAGTGCCATCCTTCCTGCTGGTTTTTGGGCGAAATACCAAACTTTAAATATTTTGATGAGTAGTGGTGTCAGCCCCTGTGCGCATCACCTGGTGTAACCAGCACTCCCTAGCGACACCACTGCTGTGTCTCACACAAAGATGTGAATGTCTTCACTGAATGTGTAGTGTTGTACACTAGACATGTGCATCAGTAATATGAAGTGACTTCAGCAGTTCTCTAGTTGAGCCAGTCTGTGCTGGTATTACATAACATAATCTCACTCTATAAGTGAAATGTCCTCACTGAATGCATTAATTCTGCAGCCATCATAATTAACACAAATCAGTTAGTGCTTCCATGATAATTACTCACTAGTTATGTCATGAAATCATTATCCCTGGAGTACTAATTGGGCAAAATGAATATGTCCACTATAGTAAATTAGAAGAATGAGATACTTAGATTGTAAGAATGTCATTTTCAGACTTTCATGCTCTTATATATTGATAGGTATCAGCTGGGAACTTTTAAATAGGTGTTAAATGGTGAATGGCAGGATTAATTGTACTTTTAATTCACATTCTTACATTGGAAGTAATGTAGGATGATTTTCTGGGGAAAGAATTTCTTATTATGACAGTGTCTCAATTTTAACTTACAGCTCTAAAGTCTCCATGCATTCTTGTCTTAGGTCTGAGTTATAGGCAGGGAGCATGAAGACTTCATTTATGTAACAACAATCATAAAACTAATTAAGGTGAAAACCTGTTTTCATTAACAATTAATGTAAAGCAAAGGTTGCTAGGAATGGAAAAGAATCTGACAAAAATAGGTTGATAAGAACAGGCTGAAAATAATAGTAAGAAACTGGGTAAAGATAAAGGGTCCCCCACCCCAGTAGAACATAGGACTTATATTTATATTTGTGGTGTAGATTTTCATATGAAAATGTTTCAAAAAAACTGCCTCCCCCCACAGTATTTCCCATTCCTCAGTCCTGTGTCATATGAGTGAATATATGCCATAAATATATGGAAACTGTTAATGTATGAATTTGGGCATCTGCCCCATGCCCAATCCTCTGAAAGTCTCTTTCACATGACTTTTGTCCCTAAGGTGAGGGACAGCGAGATCATGCAAGGAAGGAGTGGCTCATGGATTACTTAAGAACAAAAGAAGAGTTCTGCAGAAGCAGGTCCAAAACTTATCTATTTCACCATCCACAGGGGCCCATCAATTGCTTCTGGGAAGCCCACAAGCAAGAGATTAAGGCATACCTTTCTCCCTCCATTGTTCCCCTACAATTTGTGTTCAGAGGCATATGGCGGCTTTCCCCTACTCTGCTGTGGTGCAAGTTCACTTTGAATTGGGTCTTGATTATACCAGAATATAATATATCTTTAAATGTATAATGTTGTATAAACAAATAGAGATATAGCTTCACTCCTTTCATTCGAAGAACAGGACTCAGCTTCTGTTCTGTTATTGGAGTGCATTTTATATCTCCTTTTTTTTAAGGAGAAGGATTTATGATAAAAATGAAAAGCTTAAGGCACAGAAATAAAACCAGAAGCCATTGTTGAAAATCCTTTTGTGCCACAGAACTCTCAACATTTATCATCATCCAGGGCGTACTGCATACTTGTGAAGCATGATTCTTGCCAGAAACATATTACAATGCTTTCTAGCTGTATTCTGAAATCACGCCACTACAAAATATCACCCATATGTATGCCTAATTCAGTTTAAGAGCTCCACAGATGTATTCTTAAAAGCTATGCTTTTTCAGACACCTAATTTACAAGCATAATTATCTTTTTATTGATTCTCCATTGTTCAAAACAGTAAGATATTTTGATGCTTACATTCTACTACTCTTTGTTTATATATTTGAAAATATTGTCCTTTCAGAGAAACAGTTTACTGAGAGTTGGTTACTTTTGTAAAAAATGCAATAGAGTACATTTTGTTGAACGGATGGCATGCAAATGTACCTTAAATAAGGATACAGGTTGAGCCTACTTATCCACAGATTTTCTATCTGTAGATCTGGCTCAACCTGAACCTCTGCAGGCTTCAGAATGCCTCTTAGAGAAAAAAAAATGCTACTTCTGGTTTTTGAGGAAAACCAGAAGTGATTTTTTTATGCCTTTAAAAGGGATTAGGAGGGCCGGGGAAGCCCCCGTGGTTGGGAGGGTGGGGCCAGGATCTGGCACTTGTGCCAGATTCTAAACCTGGTCCCGGGCAGCCCAAAGCAGCTCCAGGCTGCTTGGATCTGTGCCACCTCTTGAGGTGGCGCAGATCTAAGCCGCATTGGGGCTGCTGCAGCGTTACCCGGGGTAAGGGGACTGCATTCCCCTTGCTCCTCTCTGAGCCACATTCGGTCCCAACCCTACATTGGATGCAGGGCAGGCCAGCCGGTTTCCCCATTCTAGAGTGGGTTAGGATTGTGCTGTTAATCTGTTTGACTTGGGTGGCATTCTAAAGAACAAAATTTACAAGGTCAAACTGAAGTCTGCAGACACAACTGATCCCAGCCAAATACTATAAATCCAAGCAGGGCAATGGCAGAGAGTATGTATGCAACCTTATGAACAACCACAGTGCAAAGAGAATGTTACGAACAGATCTGAAACAGAGTTCTGAACATCACTAGCTGCTACTGATGTTCTTTAAAAATCTTGTTCAAAGCAAATTTGGATGGTCTTGTTTCATCAAAACATTTGTAAGAATTCGGAAGGCAGATGAAATAAGAGTTAGAATAATGAAATTTCTCCAAAAGGGGATATCTGTACTAATACATTCTTTGCATTGCTTCCATATGATTGTCCCTCTCCAGAAGCTTTGGATACATGCATGGGTTCCTGTGCTTTCACAGTGGTACTTTAGTTTTTGTCCCTTATTGTTCTTGACAGCTCCAGGAATATGGAGTGCACAGGAATATGTATGCTAAGCTTTTTAAGTTAAGCTACAAGGACCGTGTTCACTTCCACAGAGATCTGATGGAGTGCTGAAGAGCTTTTGATCACTGCAAAAGGGTTCAAGACATGGATGCTCTCATGATACTATAACTGTTTCTTGAACTAAAGATTATAATTATTTACTACCAATGATTATTTCCCTAATTCCACAGAAGCTAGCTGAAAATTGAAACTATTAATATTCAAGAGGAGACATCTTAAGTTAGAGAAAGGAATATGAGAGGGGGAAAATAAAGACGTATGGCAGATAAGATGCTAGCTATGTACGTAGCGTAGCTATGAATGTTGCTTAGACAAGGAAGTTATTCATCATCTGTGTTTCATCGGTATCTGAAGCCAGAGCTTTTGGACTATGCATTTGAAGCATCTGCCATGAGCTAACATACTCTTACGGACCAAATGTTTGTTCGGAAAACATTAGACGTGGATTTGTGCCCAAATTTTTTGTGCACAAGTAAAAAAAAATGGATTCTTTATAATGGATTCTGAGTAGTGCCCAGTACAGCAGTCCATTTGGGAAAAATATGGTCCTCTGAAAGGCTGTTGTAGTTATGTGATATTATAACACATGTTCCCTTAATGCATTCAGTGGGCATTTAAAAGGAGAAAAAAAAGATATTTACCAGGCTGCTATATTTCCTTTAACAACAATATCTGTGATATTCCAATACTGGAAATGGAAAACAGCATAACTATAGCCATAAACTTAACTGCTGTCAGTAGTAAATAGCCAACTTTTAATAACTCTTGCTGTGGTCTATGACCCACAATTTCATGCATTATTATTTATAAAAGAGTAGGGTCATTACAATACTCTGAGTTTTATAACCTGTAAAATATATTAAACATAGAACATCAAAGTCTGATCCAACAAGTTCATTTGAATGCCAGGCAATCCAGTTTCACTGCAAATCATACAGAAAGGAACAGTCCTCATCTTTTTCTAAGCATCTCTGATCCTTTTTTGCAACCATTTTGGTATGATTGTGTCACAGAGGAGACATTATTTGAGTATTTGAGGCTCAGAGCCTGATCCTACCGGGTGCACTGTCATAGCACATACTCTGCCGGTGTGCCAAGCCTCCACATGTTGCAAAAGGGCCTTAAAGTGTTTTGCCATGGTACAGAGGCTGGTGCACTAGCGAAATGGCCTTGGCCTTCACTTACAGAGACATAGTGAAGGACGCCTGCCAGAGCAGGTGAGCCCCCCACCAAATGCACAGGGAGGGTAAGGAGGGGATGAAACGGGGCAGGGAAGGGTGGCAAGGGGGTCTGGGAGTGGGCATATTAAGCCCTGGGGAGACAGGATCAGCAGGTGCCAGTGCACTCCTCATCCTTTCCTCTCTCCCAGGCCTGATCAGTTGACATGGGTGCACATGGATGTGTGCCAACCATATAGCTCATGCAGGTCTGAGTAAATCTGTTGAGCAGGCTAGGGCTTTCCCCAGGGTCAAATTTTCCCCAAGGGGCAAATTTTCCCTTACCCCAAGCATACCTCTAGCCTGCTGAATTCCCCACAGGATGCAGCACATCCAGTGCTGGTTTTGCTGCATTAGCACAGGGAAATTTGCTCTGGATTCGGCTATCAGTATCATATGTAGGATTCTCACTGACACCTCAGTCCCCTGTCACTTTTGCATGTATGTCTTCTCTTTCCCGAAGGCTATTTCCCTAGGAGTTCCTATTGTGCTGGAAAAGTATGCCCCAGATTCCGTAAGGTTTAAAAAAATCAGCAACGAATAAGAGGTGGCTCCCGGAAAGGTTATCAGCTCTTCAAGCATTAGGGGAAGCAAAGCTACTCAGTTCACAAGAGCCTTGGTGGCGACTCGTTTGTTACCAGCTGTGTTTTCAGAATGCATCTAGCATGTGCATATGGGGGGGGGATTTATTGCATGTGCAGGGACTGGGTACAGTGGCTTGTGTTACAGCTGAATGGTTCAACAGATAAGGCAGAAGCTGTGGCATAGATGGAAGGAGGGTGGAGTACTGAGCCTGGCAGGGAGGTGGACGAGCAGCCCCTCCCTTCGGAGCCATTCCCAGGTTTGAGGAGTCTCCATGATGGTTAAGGGAATGCACCTGGAACAGGGGCCCAATGTTGATTTCAGGCTTTTAAAACAGTTTAAAAATAAACTGAGAATTCCAAATTCACGCCTAGAGAGAGGCATTAACTGTATTATCAAAGACTGCACATGAGGCAGGAAAATAGAAGGGGGTTTGTGGGTTGATGGTTAGGCTTTACCAAAGGCCAAGATTACCTATCGATTTTTTCTGCAGACTTGGGTGTGAAGTGCTGCAGGACTCATGGGGCTATGTTGCCAGGACCAAGCAAATTCCTGGTTTAAAAGTGGAATGCACAGGAAAGGGCTTGAAAAGCAGACCCAAAGGCTAGGCTGTAGCTGTAGCAAGTTGTAGGGAGAGAAGCAGGTCAAAACAGCCAAGGCTACTTTCATGGGAAGGAGTGCATTAGAAAATAGACCTCAAGGTGGCCCACAGAAGGATAGATGCCCAGCATGCAATCGCACAGGAGACTTATGCTCAGGAAGAGTGTCTCTTCAGACTTTCTTGGTTTTGGAAGGCTTTTAGGCTGCTTATGAGCAAGGAGATGAATGTTAACAGCTAACTATAATGTTGAAGCTAAGTAGTGTGAAGTTTAGCTGTCAACCTAGCTTTGTACCTTCAAGGTTTGTTAGTTAAGCTCTTTGGATTGCTAAGTAGAATTAGATCTGGCTCATGTTTAGATGAGAGACCTCAAGTAATGTTTAGGTTCTTATTGATTTTGTCAGGATTGTTTAAGTCAAGGTAATTTACAAGGCAATGGCCTAGTGGCTTCAGTATCATCAAATGAGGTATACTATGGTGACTTTTGTCCTTTTGAGCAAGGAGCAAGTAAGTGGGATGAGCATCAGGTGGAAACATTAGAGTGGTCAGGTTGACTGAATTTAAGGGTTCAAAGTGCTAGCCTTCCTGATCCAGCTCCACAAGAGTAGTGACAGGCCCCAAGTTTCTGACCCTCAATGGATGTTTTAGTAGGATTATTCATAGAAGGATGATTTGGACAATTTGGGTTTTGAATGGGTGTCTAGAGGCCTTGGAGAAGGCAAGGGTTGAGAGAGCATGAAGTAAAGGGGCATAAGGCATAAGGGCATATCTTATACCTACGACATAGGGCATAGGGTATAAGGTATGGTCAGGTTCTCAAGAAATGTGGATGTTAAAAAGAAAAGAAAAGAAAAAAGAAAAAAAGAAAATTAAAAGAAAAATTTCTCTCTCCACCAGCTTGCCTTCACTTGACAGGAAGTGTGAAAAGAAACTTTCAAATAGTGCCTTATCAATAGCCCTTATCAAATAGTGGCTAGTGGCTTCCTCTGGGAGACAGCTTAGGTGGGTTTCCTCACCGGTGGTGATCCCTACCCCAACAATTGGCCACAACAAAATAGCCAGTGGGACTCAGAACTGTGGGCCCAGACCTATCCAATTTTCCAGCAACATTTGTTCCCTTACTTTGAAGAGCCTCCGTGACTGCCCTCTACCACGGGATGCAGTGCATGCCCCATTGGTACTGCTGTATCAGTTCTGGAAAGCTGGATAGGATCAGGCCCTGTCAGTGTAGGGACAGTTTTCTGCAGAGGGCTGATGTCTTCCAGTCTCATATTTACACAACTCTGAGTTGTTCAGAATGCTCTTAAAGTATTTTTCGCCTATCTTTGGGCCCACTTTCAGAGATGAACAAACTACGTCAACACTTTTGCTCTGTGCTGCTTCTACTACATTAATGTTGAAGGGCACAACACAGTAAACAGTGTTGTGACTGCAGCATCAGCTGCTTCTTCACCACTTTTAGACATTAATTGGGATGAAGGACAAAACATGACGTGTTGTGTGCATTGATATATATTTGTTAAACTTCAAGGATTTTTTCTACGTTCGCTAAAAGTCTCTGTGTAGAACTAAACATGACATTAAACATGTTTTGACGTAGTTTAAAAAAGGTGGGATAATGGAATGGAGAAAAGTATATATCTAGTTAAAAAAAACCAAGCAACTTCTCTGCCAATACCAGTTCTTCTGCTCAGAAATTTCCATCAGGCAGAAGCAAGTGCCTAGCTTAAAGCAGGGCTCGCCAGACCCTGGCCTGCAGACCAGTTCTGGCATTTGCCAAAATCCTTCTCCATGAGCAGCACTTACCGTTCCACTGCTCTGCTGCTTCATTCTTCACCCATGTGGCATAGGAATGCTCTGGGCCCACATCCCAGCAGGCTTTGCTCCAGCATGTCCAGGCCATAAATGCAACTGCCCAGAGCATCCCAATGGCAGAGCAGTGAAACAGTAAGTGCTATTCGGGATAGGGAGAGAGTTTTTGTTGTGCAGTAGTCTCCAGTATGGAGGCTGCTGGCTTAAAGGAACAACAAGGAACTTGATTTGTGTCAGTCAATGAATGAGAAGCCTGTTAGAAAGGTGATGCAGCTGCAATCCTGAATCTACTTATTGGTGACCCTTTGAGACATGTTAAGGCTATTTGAAAGCAAGTGGATGCAGGTTTTTATCTCGTATCTCTCGGCACACATGAAACAATCAGCAAGCCTTATTAGAACAGATAGAGTTTCTGGAAGCCTTTTTCGTTTATTAAAAGAGAAAGAGAGGGAGGGAAAAAGATGGGTTTTTTTAGCGGCAATGTGCCAGGTAGTTTAGCGGAACTTACATTAAGCAGCCTGATGGTATGCTCTGTGATTTACTACCTGTGTGGTACCAACGTATGAGAAAGGTCTAAATTATTGTTATGCTAAAGTTTAGCTGATATTGAACTGTACTGAGATGAGTAGACTAAAACTGGCTATGCCTACTGTCTGGGTCATATTATGGGATTCTTCAAAAGGAGATTTAACTTATCTTGTTAAAAAAAAAAATCAACAACACAAACACTACCAAAAACACTATCCAAAGAATCCATTTTGTGAACATTTAGAGACAATGTTAAATGTAAACATGAACTAAAATGAGTTCTACCCTGCAGGTTTCATTTCTTTATGACACTAGAAAGGCAGTCATAGCAGTTGAGAGAGGGAGACTTATCTTTATGGATGGTGGATTGGAGTCGAATAGAGGACAGTGTTCTTTTTTTTAACCTTTTTTAAATCAAGAAACTTCTCATCAGTTCTCTTTTTTCTTTCTTTTATTTTCTTTTTAAAGTTAATTGAGAGATTTAGGGCACAATCCTGAGGTTCCCTTGGGCCAGCGCAAGTCTCTTGCACCTGCCCAGGAAGGTTGCAAGTGTGCCATAAGGCACCTTTGCGCTTCCTCATGAGTCAGTTAGGCCAGTGTGCAGAGGCGCACCACCCCACGGAGGCTGAATTCAGCCTTTGCGCCAATGGAGGGACTGAACCTTGCATCGGCCAAGCTCGGCCGACGCATGGCTCTGGGGTGAACGGGGAGGAGGTGGGAGGGAGGCGTTCTGGAGCAGGGGGAGGGTGGGCTGTGCGAAGTGGGAGGCAGGGCTGGAACCTGGCAGTTATGCCAGATTCCAACTCTGTTCCCTGAGCAGCATGGAGCGGCTTAGGAGGTGGCACAAGTCCAAGGAGACCCATAGGGGCTGCAATGGCTTACCCAGGGGTAAGAGTTTTCCCTTACCTTAGGCTGAGCCACTGTGGTGCCCTGTCTCACGCTGGATACAGCGCAAGCGTCTTGGCTTGCCTGTTCCAGTGCAAGAAAGGATTGCGCCCTTAAAAGCAAATTATAACTGGTTCTTAATTTACAAAGTTACATGTTAATACAAAACAGCAAAACAGTTGTACAGTCTCATATATCCTAGGTGTTCTTAAATGCTTTCCTTTGGAAACTGGAAGTGAGTAACAGCAGACTAAATAGAGATGCCAGACTGCATGTTATTTTTGTGCAGTTACATGATTCTGCAGAGTTCAGAATTACCTTCTGTTTCTTTAGAATTACACAACATGAGAAAATACAGTGACACAGGAAGCAATGCAATTAAATGTGCCAACAATGTTTCCTTCCCCCAATACCATCCCCTAAATGAATCAAGCTAGGGAAGGTGTTATTTTGTGGCTAGAGCTTTTCTTATATCCTTTGCACCTTGATAATCACAATAAGAGGTTGTTTGTGTACCCTTTTTCCCCCATAAGTGTTGTGCTTTGATATTGTTGATCATATTTGTCTTCTGTTGATAATATTTTTATTGCCGTGGAAACAACCTTGCTGAACATTGGGAAAAAGAGATATAAAAATATTTTAATAATAAAATAGATTCTCTGAGGAAAAAAAAAAAATCAAGCAGGAAAAGTTTTCCTACACAAAATGTATCACAGAATGTTTGGATTGCAATGTTATAAAACAAAACTACCACATTTCTTTAGCCATTGGAAGAAAGGCACTAAATACATTGTTTCCTTAGGAATCCAAAGAGGCGAGCAAGTTTATATAACATACAACACTTTGTTCATGGCATTCAGCTGAGCATCAGAAGTTCATAATTATCCATGCAGCCCCCAATGAACACACATGACAGAGGCTTGGATTAATTGGGCAACCTTATTGTAATCATAATAAAGCACCTACAGCAAGGAAACCAAAGTCAACCCCCCCAGCATGTGGACCAAAGTCAACCCCCCCAGCAAAGGAGAAATGGTTGTGACCATCTATCTTCCCAAGCAAGCACAGACGAAACCACCTGCCTCAAAGCTACCTTCCATCAAAGACAGATTGAGATTATCATAGCCAACCCCAAAGGGTTGAGGGAGCTGGGCTGGACTGCACTGATTTTGCATGGGCCAACCAACTTTGTGGTTGTCTCTGCATCCAGCCAGAGGGCTTGCCAGCCAGCCTCAATGAGTTAATACCTGTGAGCGGTCCTGGCTCACCTAGGGATCTTATGTACCTTAGGATGGACACCAACCATAAACTCCTACCTCCCTAGCTTGCATGACACCTGCCAAAAGTGACAAAGAATAGCAAACAAAACAATTAACATACCCAACCAACACAAATGCCAGTCTGGGGTAGGTGCATAAAAACTGCAAGACCAGTCAGGCTAACAGCAAAAGGGCAACCAGCTAAATCTCAGACCACACAAAGGGAGGGCAGGTGAGGATCACCCAATTGAGTCAACTGCCAGTAAGTTGAACACCCAGCAACCAAAAGGCAGCTTGCCCCACCCACTAACCAAACTGCACCAATAAGATGCAACCAGTTTTGCACCTCAGACTAATGCAAAGGAGGGCAAAATCAGCTGACACACAATGCATGTGCCACCGATATTCTTGCAAAAATTCACAGTATGACTAGCTGTATACATCCAAGGCTTGGATGGAGATGTTGTTTAAAACAGGTGCTTCTCTGCAGCTGATTGACTTTCCTGCTACAGCAATGAAAGGGATGCAAGAAGCACTCATGAGCCTTTAACAACTCTAGACAGAGAATTAGCAATGCTGATGTCATTGAGGTGCCCCCCACTGCTGTAGAGGCAAGTCTCATTTTAAAGTGAAATGCACCTTAGCTCTTCAGCAGCTCTGTAGAAACATCAGAGAAGAAACCTCTGGATGAATTCATAGCTGTACAAAACAATGCATATTGTTTTGTAGGATCACAGTCTAAATATGTCATTGCTGCAAAATAAATTGTACTTCAGGTACCTGTACCTCAGGTAAATTGTACCTGCTGTTACCTCAGACAGCAGACGGGCCGGGGGATGCCCACTTCCACCCACCTGTTTTCTTCCAATTATTTTCATCTTCCCACTCCCTGTATTGTAAAAGAAAGAGGAGGACAAAGTGAAAGTGTGGAACAGAAGGAAGCGGTGGGCTAGAAGGTCAGAGGAGCACAGGCTGGCAATCACAAGGTAAGGGGGGCAGCATTTGGCACTCCACCTTTAGGCACCAGTAGATCTAGGAGCCAGCCCTGCATGTTAGTGTTCTCTTCACTTTAGCATGTGCCTTCCCACCCTCTGAGGTCACTTTCTGAGGTGTCTGTTTCTCTCTCTAGCCTCCATCCACTTATCTCTCCATAGAAAAACTACGTATAATCAACTTCAAATCGTGTTCTTTCTTTCTTTCTTTCTTTCTTTCTTTCTTTCACTCCATCACAGCATGCTCCTTGTTCTCTCTTTTGTTCTCTCAGTCTAGTCAGATTTCAAAATATAGGGACTGCCTCTATTCAGTTGAAAACAGTATTTAGTCATTTTGTTTCCGCATGATTTTATTGCTTTCCTCCTACCTCTAATATTGTAATCAATCCCTCAATAAACCTTGTTTCAGTTACTGGGGACCCTGCCTTGTTTTTTAACCTACTGTCTTAACTCAACGTAAGCTTTAAAGCTGAAATACTTGCAAGCTGGAAATATAACTGGCTTTGTAGAATGGTGATACTTGTGAATAAGCATTATGTATGAATTGTGACCAAGAGGAAGGCCATTTCTGAATAACATAGGCTACAAGCCTATCCACACTTTCCTGGGAGTAAGCCCGGTTGACTAAAATGGGACTTACTTCTGAGTAGACATGCATAGGATTGGGCTCATAGTTCTACACTGAGTGCTGTGTGGAATCTACCATATGTTTTAATTTCACTTCCCATTAATTTCCAAAAATCAGTGCTTTAGCAGTGCTAAAGGGCTCTGTGGTAACAGAGTATCTAAACTGAGTGGCAACAGTGTATCTTGTATCTACAGAAGCACATGTGTGTGTTTTATTTGCACTTGATATACACGAAGAGCTTTTGATACCCTGACCCAAAAACAGCAGCACTGAAACAGGAGGTCCTTATTTTGCAGATCTATGATACAGTTTCTGACAGGCAGTCTCTCTATGACTGTGGTCTCACCATTGCCAGTGTCTCTGGAATTGATAGAAAAGGTTTTGTCTACTAGGATAGGTTGCCTATTATTATTATTATTATTATTATTATTAACAGTATATTTATATACCACTTTTCAACTAAAAGTTCACAAAGCGGTTTACAAAGAAAAATCATATAACTAATGGCTCCCTGTCCCAAAAGGGCTCACAGTCTAAAAGGCAATCTACAGTTCTAAGTAGGCAATCTACAATTGCCTATTCCGCAGAATGATGATTTTGCTTTTCACTGTGAATGTAAATCCATACATGTAACATTCAAAACTAGTGCACAGATACCTACTAAGACTGTCCAGGAAAAAAATGGACAGTCCTTCCCTCAAGGAGGAAGGACATGCCTTGTAATGGAACAGATACTGTAAGCAATAGATAAGAAAAATAAGATAACTCTTGTCACACCACACTTGATACAGACAGGGACCTCCTTATCAGCAGGTTCGGAACTAATGGATTTAACTCAATGAGGGCTCCGAACCCAAGGTTGGAGGGCCTCATTGTACGTAAAAAAAAGTGTGTCCCTTAAAACTGCAGTTTAAAACAACTTTTCTTACCATTGCAGTGTAACAGCCCAGCAGGCAAGCAGTCTCAGGGGATGAGAACAGCTATTCCCAGGTTGTGCCGAGGCAAGCAGTCCCCTTCCTTCACCCCCTTGGTTGCCCCAGAATGCAATGTGGAGGCACTTCTGCATTGCATTCTTTTGTTTCTTGCCTTGGTGCAACCTGTGGCATCTGTAGCAAACTGCTCCTTTGAGATTAAATAGCTGCTGGGGGGAGCAATATTTTAATGGAAAAATTGCAAGGATGTAAAGGTCTGAATAAGCCCTATCTCTTTGTTGATCAGTGACCTTTGAAGTTGCTGTTTTGGAGTAATAACTACTCCATTGGGCAATAACTACTATAATTGGGCATTTACAGCTCAATCTCATCTCAACACCCCACACCTATGCATTTGTGCTACTGGAGTGTGTGCCACATCCGGGGGGGGGGGCAGTCCCAGAAGTCTCCTCCAGGTAAGGGAACATTTGTTCTTTTGCCTGGGGGTAAGCCTTTATTGCCCTGCTGGGGAGCCTTTACTGTCCTGCTGGCCAGCCAAGCTACCGAGCTGCCTTCTGCAGCTCCGGACAGCAGACACCCCAATCAGGGGTGAAAGACACCATGTTAAGTGAACAATCTTGCATTTATATATTTTAAGATATTTCTTTGTGAAAATTATGAACTCTCCAAGACTCAGAAGTTGTATATTTCCATTGGGGGGAAAAGGCATGCATTCTTCACATTTTATAAAAATGTTTCTTTTTTTTTTAACCTTTAGAATTCTTTTTCACATATATATTTTTATGTAGACCCTGTATTTTGGTCATTTGACTGCTTGGCGTGATTAGGAATAGTATATGTACTTATGAAGATGGAGAAATTTATATATTCAGTTCATGGCCTGCTAGTTAATTCTGAGATTAGTGTCCCAGTTTAATGTTAAGCCTTACACCATCTCTGAGCTCCACACTGCAGCAAAAAATGTTAGTGTCCAGAACATTAAATCAATAGGCCTGCTGTCTGGTTCAAAAACTGTCTTTCCCTGAGGCAAGACCTACACAGATTCCTGATGTGAAGCTCATTATGTTTCTGGTGGACTAAGACTTGACATGTTAGCTAATGCATTATTAATGCAAGCTGCTTATAAACAGAAAAGGGGGTTTATATAATAAAAGAAAGGTTCTTTGCCAGTTCAAAAAATGCATCTTCTCAGTCAAAAAATATTAACTTGACAATACATAAACCTCTATATATTTTTGTATTTAAAAAAGATTAGAAAGGCCAGAATTGATAACAGGAAATGAGTTTCAAGGAATAAATATAAAATTTTAATTTGAAGATGATGGTGTTAGATATGGAGGAAAAATATGAATAATTGTTGGAAAGTGAGGGAAAATACAGAGTGGAATGGAGAGAGTGGATATAGAACATTTGAAGTTTTAGTAACTATAAATTTAATCCTGCACAAATGTGTACTGGCATGGCCATTATGATTGGTAGCTTCTGGAAGAACTGGGCTCAAAAATCAAATACAAGTCGGTTAGTGAGGAGTAAATAGCATTATGAGGTAGTCAAGATAGTCTTTTCAAAGTATGCCTTCAAGGGTATAGCTAGGTATTCAGTTTTTTTCCTTTAGCTGCTTTTTCCATAATGTTGGTCCCACTGCCCACTTGAAACATTATCAAAAAGAATCCCAACCATCTGACATCTTACAAGACATACAAGACATCTTACATGTGCATACTCCTGATTTTAGAGGTAGGTTACCTCAGAGTGCCAGATGCAAAGAAGGGCACCAAGACTCAGGTTGTGTCTTCTTGTCTTGTGTGCTTTCTGAAGCATTTGGTGGGCCACTGTGAGATACAGGAAGCTGGACTAGATGGGTCTTGGCCTGATCCAGCGGGGCGCTTCTTATATTCACATTTTTAGCATACATGATCGCCTGTTTGGGCTTATTTTAGGGAGTGTTCAAAGCCAATAAGATCAATCATTTGGAACATAATTTAAGTGCTCTTATTTGAAAAGTGTTTTTTTTTTTCTTGCTTTAGGTTAAAACACGTTTGACCTTGAAAGCTTAAGCTACTTCCTCTCCATGTTGGTGACATACATTGCGGTAGAGGGTGTGTTTTCTTCATGGTAGTCAGTGGTTGCTGTTCAGTGGTAGATGGTCAGTTAGTTCAGGGGTGAGAACTCATAGCCACAGCTATTAGGAAGACAGAATGGAGGCTGAGGTCAACTTAGTCAACCCTATGCAAATATGTGGCTACTGATTTATTAGCAGCCCTATTGACATCAACAGTCTGGCCTGCCAGTCAGCACCAACTCACTTGTAGACTTCTACTAGCTGAACCACCTACCCTACTTCTATCACTGCCTCCTGATGGTTTCTGGTACAATAATGCTTTTCCTCCCCATTAATTTCCCCACAGCAATTGTGTATGATAGGGATGCACAAGCTTCCAATACTTGACGAAGTCAACTTAAGCTTTTGTGTACCTTCTAAGTAAATACAATACAGGTATTTCTATACCACCTTTCTTGGTCCTCAGATTTCTCTTTAGACTTTATTCAAGGCGGTTTACATAGGCAGGCAAATTAAATCCCCGTAGGGATTTTTACAATTTGAAAGAAGGTTTCTATCTTTCAAGAAACCACAACATTCAGATGTTTCCTTCTTGATCTAGTCGCACATTCTGGCCTCCATCTTCCCATGCTCAGAGCAAATGAAATAGCTCGACTCAGCTTGTCAGCTGCTTCAAGGTCACATGGTGCCGGTGGCCTCGAACTGGCGACCTTCGGATGTTATCTTCAGGCAAATGGAGGCTCAGCCCTCTAGACCAGACCTCCAAGAGGTTGAGCCTTTGTGAACTATCAGTTTGATCTCTCACAAAGCCTTGAAATTGTTCATAAGAGGTTGAAACACTCTGAGTACTGAATGTGTATGAAGGTTTGCAAAGGTTCAAGTGGGAAAAAAAAAACCATTTGTGGGTAAAAGATTTGCTGGGAAATGTTCAAATGTTTTATGGGTACTTAAGTGCTTTATTTTTTTTCTGTTCAAAATCATTCAGGCAGAGGAGTTCAATATTAACACACCCCTAGTAAAATGTTCGCCACATCTCTGGTTGCCAACAGAGAACCAGTCCACCAACCACTGCTAAGTTTACCAATGTGCAGAGCTTCTCATTCAAATTTCTATTAATTAATGGCTAAATCCTATCAGCTGGTAGTATTGCAATGT
Source organism: Tiliqua scincoides (assembly GCF_035046505.1). NCBI lineage: Eukaryota > Metazoa > Chordata > Lepidosauria > Squamata > Scincidae > Tiliqua > Tiliqua scincoides. The sequence continues at coordinate 57,052,130 of NC_089826.1, forward strand.
ATGTCAGGGCTAAGAGGACCCACCTTTGCAGTGGCCCTCTGCTGTTCAGCACCATACTGCCACTGATGTAGAGGTTTTGCTGATAATCAAAAAAATGTACCCCAAATATGTATAACTATATAAGTACAAAAAAGATTCTGGATAATTTGTCAGTTTTTGTTATTCCCCTTTAGAACAATACATGTATATTGTAAATGGTGGAGTTTTGCTTGTGGAAGTTTCAAAAGCAGTTTTTGATATAACATGAAGGTCTCTTGATCAAAGGAGAAAAAAAGGTCAAATGTTTTGGTGGATGCATGCAAAATCTTGAGCACACCTGAAGTAGCTCTGTGAATTATGACATCATTGTATACTGTCTGATATAATAGCCACAGCTCGACGATTCAGTGTGATTTGTTTGACACAGTAGTTCATCAGCCTAATAGAGTATCCAGCAAATTACCAATAAAATATAGTTTTGTAAGCACATCCTGTAGCCCAACGAAAGGTAATCTAGAGAATTACCTTGTTCTAGGATCTTAATTCCTCTGTTTATTGTTTAGTCAATACATTAATTCCATTTTCCTTATAAAAGTGTATCTTCTAATATCCAAGTGTCCTTTATCAACTTTGAAAGCATGTAATAAAATCTGCCCAGGTAGCCTTTAGCCATCTGAAGAACACAATGTTTATTGTCGGACACAGTGGAAGAAAAAGGTGCTCAAAATAGTATATGATTAAATATTTCATAACATCATTACATAAAATTTAGGCATTGCAGTCCCAAGCTCAGGAGGCAGCATCACTGCACATTGGTTTGCAAAATGTTAAACCGGCCTATGGAGATTTGTGCTTTTTTTTTTCTTTCATAATTTAATAACATGGATTTAAGTTGTTGCTGGCTTTGCAAAATATATCCTTCTCATGCAGATGCGACTCTTAATTAAGAAGTCTCTAGTGAGAGGAAATAGGTTTGAGGGTGATGTTACTAAAGCAATTTTTTTTTGGTCATTGCAGAAATTTGGACTATGTAAGTATAGGAGAAATTGCAAACTTAAAACACATAAAGGACTTTGGTGCCTGCTAACTACTGCAGAGCTATAAGAATTTCATCTCTCGCCTGCTGTTTTATCACAGATTTATCATAAATTCTACAAAATCAAGCACCAAAAGAGCAATTATACTGTAAATTGATTTGTGGCGTCATGTCTTTGTGATGCAGGTAATTTTTAAAGGACCATAATGAGAAAACAAACTTATTTTATTTTATTAATTTTTGTCAAGGTGACACGTTTCTTCAAAGGAGAGGAAAAATGGCAGAATATCAAGGTGACTCAACATTTATTGAGTCACAATAAATTGAAACACAATAAATTGTGAACACAATAAATTGAAACACAATAAATTGAAACACAAATACAGTGACTCAACATTTATTATAGGATGAATTAATATTTTTTATCATTATCTTATTGAACTCCGTTTTCCACTCAGCTAAAGCAGTACATTATGATGCATGGGGGTTAGCCAAGTGGTGCAGTGGTCACCAGTGTACATCAGAGAGCCCATGTGGCTGTATTCACCTCTGAACTCTCACTGCGGTGTGGTGCCATTAGGTTTGGGGGGCACTATTAGGGGCCCACTGCAGAATTGAACTTCAGAGACCCCAGCAACCTGGCACCACCACTCCAAATATACTTGAATTTAAAAAGGGATGATTTGTATAATGGCTGTTGTATACCTATAGAAATCAATCAGATTCCTTACAAAACAATTGTTTTCTAAATACTACAAAATCACGTCTGAAATTAAGTCAAAATGCCATATAAAAGCAATGCTTTGATTTTCACCCACTTGACTTTCATCACTTTGCTCTCAACCAGTTTCAATTATAACCACATTTCAAATTTTGTTCATACACTTTCTTTTTTTGTCTGATTGCACCCAACTTTCCACAATATTCATCAGTGTTTGTATGTTAATTTTTATTTTATTTCTGTATATTTAGGATTTGCATATATTCATCTGTATGATATAGTTATTTATGTTTTCTATGTGCCAAAATAAATTTGCAAGATAAATAAAGCTATTCCTTGATATTCATCCATTTTTACTCTGGTCCCATTTTTTTATTCATCCATGCTTTGGTCTCTAACCAAACAAAAGTGCAAGGTAGTGCTGTAGACATTTGTGGAAAGGGATGCAAGCAACAATATACAGTTTTGTATAGACTAGTTATATTATTTATTGCTTTTCTCCAAAGACAATATAAAACTGAAATGCATTACTTTTTGTCCATTATTGTAACAGAAAACAAAATATCAGCTTAGTGTTATCACGATTCAGGGGGAGCTGCCTGCAAAAGAGGTTCACAGCCCAATGCTAACCCCCTGGGCTGCACTGTATCCAGTATAGGCTTGAAAGTGGAGGGAGCGCAACTCAGAGTAAGGAGGCTCATAATCCCTTATTCTGAGTAATGCCCTAGCCACTTCAATGGGGCTACTCGGTAATGTAGTGTAATGTCGGGCTGCTCAGGAGAGGGGTTAGGATTTGGCCTAAGTATCAGAGGTCAGTCCCACCCTCCTCCTGAGCTCAGTCCACCTACCAGCCTGCCCGCCACCCTCCCTCCCCCACCCCAAAATGCCCCTTTTCTTGCCCCTGCCCTTCCCAAACACCCATGCCGGCCTCCCCTTATGTGCCTTAAGATACATTTGCAACACTCCCAAGCTGGCGCAAGGCACTTGCACTGGTCCAATGAGCGCTCAGGATTGCGCTCTTAGAAACATAGGAAAGGATGAAATTTTATGACCTTGAAATTGATTTAGAAATAGAATTTTCTGTGTTTTATTTTTAATTCCTTTTTTTTTTAAGTCATAGCATAGCAAGACGTGCTGCACATTTGTCCCCTTACCCCGGGGTAAGCTCCTGCACCGGTGATATCTGTGTCAAGTGGATACTCTATTAAATAATTCTGCCTTAAACATATCTTGGTAATGTATCTGCCCTCTGGCCTGGTTGGGTGAGTTTGAATACCCAATTAGCTGGTTTATGCCAATCCCAGGAGGTGGATTGGCTAAAGGCTATTGTTCTTGCTGAACAAGAAAGATCTGCAAAATCATTTGTCTGCTTGACCCTTCAGTCTTTCTGCAATGACACTGTTTTCAAAGTGTCACTTTTCTAGGGGACCTTGTTCTGAAGCTTTCCTTAGGGGAGATGGATGGAGAAAAAGCATGGAGCAAGGAGTGGAAATTCATCCCAGGGGGAGGACACACCTGTTGAAGCATGTTTTTAGTGTTCTGGTCTGCCTTCTGGAGCATGACTGCTTCACTGAGTAGTGTCAGAACTCAAACGTAGCTGGAAATCATAGCCTTTCTGCCCAATCCTAACCACAGCCTGTGCCAGCAGAACACACGTTTCACCACTGCAAGCTGCCACAGAAGTCCAGGGAGCTGGTGCAAGGATGTGCAGGGAGCCGGTGTGCTGGTGGGAAGACTGGAGTCTTTCCCCGTGTACTGGTAGAGTGATGGAGGCCCATAGCAGCTTCTGGGGCTCACCCTGGGGCAAAGGGAAAAAACATCCACTTAACCCAAGGAGACATTCAGCAGCAAAAAAATCCCCCATGAGATGCAGCATCACTCACATCAGCACCACTGCATTGTCATGCAGGGATTTAGGTCCCAATCTGCAATGCAGCCCCGAGGTAAGGGAATAAATGTTCCCGTACCTTGAGGAGGCCTCTGTGACTGTTCCTCCACCATAGGATGCAGCACATGCCACGTTGGCATGGCTGCATCAGTGCTGGAAAGTTAGGCCCTCAGTAATGCCAGCCTGCTTTTAAAAAAATAAAATAAAATAAAAATCCTAACATTACTAAGCCCGATCTCGTCTGATCTCAGAAGCTAAGCAGGGTCAGGCCTGGTTAGTACTTGGATGGGAGACCGCCTGGGAATACCGGGTGCTGTAGGCTTATACCATAGTCTTTCGAGACTGAAGGTTGCCAACCAACATTACTAGAGCCTCCTTCCTTGAGAGCAATAAGTCTATTGAAAATGTGAGTCAATTGTTGTCCGGTGCCTTGTTCATAACATTAAGGTCTGTTTCTTTGTCTTGCAGCCAGGCACCTTAACACTGCACTCCGTGGAACTCTTCTTACTGTAAGGAACCTGCCGCTACATATTTTCCATCAAAATTCTCTTGCTTGTTAAAAGTCAATTCCTTACACTATTCAAGTTTCTTCTTTATCATTTAGCTCCAAAGAAAAGATGCAGAATCAATTCCTGAAGAGAAGAGTAAACAAGGCACTTTGGGCTTCGCCTTCCATAGCATGGCATTAAAGTTTCACTGCGTGCTGACAGTTTTTTTGTTTTATTGATATAAAATATTTCTGTGGCTTAAATTATTTAAAGCAATATAAACAAATACAAAAGGTATTTCCTTTTGACATTTGGAGACAGAGGAACATTCCATAGATTTAAAGGCAATACAGGATGTGTGTTCTATTGTAATTCTCCTTCTTTTTAATACAGTCCACAGGGGGAAATGGGAGCTATCACAAATTCCACTCAGATTTATTGCAATTACTGCAACATCCTGTGTTATAGGTTGCAGGCAGTGCAAATAATAAAAAGATGCTCTGAGTCAGAACCTGTCTGCAAACATTTTCACCCACCATTTCAAACAAAGCTTCTTGATGGAAACATTTATACATTTCGGGGTCTCTTGGTATAAAATTGCAATCTACATGACTACCTGCCAGCTTTCTAACTATGTGCTTTGACTAGTTGGGTGCAGAATAATTTTTCTCCAGGGACTGGCAAGTTCCAGAGAATAGTCTGAACTTTTTAAAAGCAGACTGGAAAAGCAAAATTAAGCAGGGGTGCAGCAAGTAAATAGCACCGGGAGCTTGCTAGAACCCAAAACTTGGCGGGGAGGCTAGGAAACCTCATAAGACAGATTTCGCTAGGCGTAAGATCAATGCCTACATGGGGAGGGTGTTTTAAAGGAAGGTTTGGTTTGTGATTCCACACACAAACATTGTTTATGCCCAGCCTGACTTTTTCAGGGCTGACGGGATGCATTTGTTTCTCATTGAGCTGCAGCAGGGTCTGCGGAGACTGTTGCTCTGTTTAGTGGGTGGAGGGGGCCAAGCACTAGACTAATCCCCCCCAACGTGGCAGGTGTTGTGTGAGTTGGGAGGCAGTGTGAACCTCGGCATCCACCCTCAGGCAGCAGGGTCAGGGGGTGAATCAGATTTGTTTACACCTTGCTTGCCCAGCTCGGAGAGGTGGACTGCCAAGCCCTTTGACGGCTGGGGTGGTCAATGCTGCAGGGTCCACCTGTGGCATTTCCCCCCAGAAAGCTGCCCCGGCCCATGGTTTGCATGGGTCAGCAATGACAAGCTAGACATGGGCACAGTAGTGCCCAGGCTTTTAGGTGGGTAGCATGCCTGAATATAGTCAAGGGGGAGGCGGACAGCAGATGCCATTTCCCCCATATTAGAACCCGCACTGCATGGGGGGTTTGAGTTAGGCCCTGCTGCAGCTTTTTCCCTGTGTTATGGATGTTAATAAAGTGGCCCAAGTTTTAATTCCACGCTTCTGTCTCACATCTTCTTTGTTGGGGAGTACAAGAGTAATTGTATCATTGAAAGAATGCAATACTTCTTTCATATTTTAATAGCATGAGGTATGTATTTCCATAAAATTGAATGGAAATTAAAATGAAGTAACCCTATTTATTATATTCATCTTACAATGAAAACAAATATAAATTAAACAAATAGATTCTGAAAGAAAATACATTTATTTTGCTTTTGTTTTTCATTGATTTTCTATTGTTTTTATATACTCCCTCAGGAGCATTGGAGAAGCCTGTAGTATGGACAGGTCGCAGAAAGGTTATAGGAAGGCAGGAGAGATAAAGCAGTAAAATTGACCTACGCGTTTGCTTGACTTTAAAATAGAGCTCCTCAGTCTTATCTTCTAAAATTTGGCAAGAGTGGAGGGGTCACTGAAGGTCTGAAAATGTCATTCTATTTGGATGGAAACCACCAAAGTTAAAGGCATCAGATGATTGACTGACGTTCCACTGAAATCAATGAAAAACAAAACGACTGGGAAAATGAAAAGGACCTGAGTAATGAAACAAATCAAATTATAACAGACAGATAATTTTTTAAAACCTGAATGTTTAAAAATGAAATAGATATTCCTTTTCTTGCATACTTCTAGTACGAGCAGTTGCATTGCAATGAAATAGTGATCCCAGATGGAGCAAGCGTGCTGAAGTTCAGGAAGCTTGGATCAGATCAGTGCCTGAACTGAACACCATGCTGTAATCCTATCATACTACTTTGATTTCTATCATGGAAGGAAGATGGGATATATGTGCAAAAAATAATAGTCATATGGTATGCTTGTTACATACCTCAGAATAGGAAATACAGATAGGATTTTGTATTCACTGATTTGGTATCCACTGATTTGACTCACTACCAATCCTGAGATCCACCTTTAAATGTCTTGTAACAAGGGAAAAAGCACCAAAATCCAATTTTCTAACCTTCGCACTGTTAAATAATTATAATTTCATTCCATTATTCACCTCGTCTAATAGCTGAATGTGGTATAGCGTCTATACTGATGCATTTTGGGGTGACAATAAAGGAGCAAAAAACCTAGAAGTGGGTCTTTAAAGCTATTTTTCCACTGATTTGGTATCCACTGATTTTTTTCATCCACTGGGAGTTCCAGAACAGAACTCCTGTGGCTAACGAGGCGCGGCCTGTAGAGAGGAATTATGAGCAATTACTTGCATTCACGCACCATTTTAGGTTTCCTCATGTTCATCTACAGTTACATTGGATTGTGCGCTCTAAACACTTTCAGACATTATTCTTTGACTCACTCTTCTCAGCCTTCTGCCAATGGCTGAGATCATATCTCTCATGGATTCACTTCTCCAACTATTGCAGAATGGCCAGAATTCTCCAACTATTGCCAATATGGTCAGAAATTCTTTAATTTTTAGAGGCAACACTTGATATATTTTTTTATGATGGTGTCCACATATTTTGCAGCCTTGATTAGTTCACTTACAGCCCAGTCCTGAGCTGCCTGAGATGCCCAGGCTCGGTGGCACTGAGAACGGCTGCTGCTGGATCCTGCGGGTCCCAGGCTACCGCAGGAGGCGCCTCGGAAGAAGGGAACTTTTGTCCCCTTCCCCCGGTAAGGTAAGCAGTCCCGCAATGGGGGTACTCACTTTAAAGGTGCTCGTGGAGGGCGCCGAGTCCTCCACAAGCGCCTTGGATCCTGTAGAGCAGAGCTCCGTGGACCCGCCTCCCTTCCTCCTGCCTGCATGCCTCCAGCCCTCCCCTTCCCCGCGTCACACTTCTGCATCACACCTCCTCTGCCCTCTCTCCGCCTCCCGCCAGCCTCCCCCCTCCCCAGAACGCCTCCCCCCACCCCTGCTTACCGTGCTGCGGCTCGGCGGTCTGGGAGACCGCGGAGCCACGGAGGCTGGGCAACCGTCCTGTGCTAGCCCAGCATCATCTTTACAGCACGTTTGCAACAGTCCACCACAGCACGGAGCCACGGCATGGAGCTCAGGATTGGACTCTTCTACAGTTACCATCATATCACATTTTTGGCTATGTACATTTGTAGCTACATTTTAATTCAACAGAAACATTTAAGCTTGTGGATAATATTGTATGTGTCTGCTAAAGCAGTCCAAACTTTTTCTCTCTTGAAGTTAGAACTTTTGTGGGAGGAAAATATTGAATTCCAGTAGGTATGCACAATGTATTTAAATTGGCAGATTAACAGTTTCACTCATTTAGAACCTTAGAATTTCCATTAAAGTTCAATCTGCACCAACATTGGCAAAATTAATTGAGTCCAACATGCGAACAGTCCCACAGGAGAACAGAGTTCACTGGAGTTCTGTTAATGGCCTACATCTTGATGGTGTCTGGCATAGTAAAGATGCCAGGTTCCTTTAAAAAGCCCACATCATATGGTGCACTTTTCTGTGACAATGCGGATCTGTATCAAATAGCTTGTGCACCTCATCTGGCAACTGAAAATATTTGCTGCCTTCAAGAAGCTGGACCCCTGTGTCATACTTATTAATGCCTGGGTAGGCAGACTGAAATAAACTGAGATTACTTGGAAATGTCACAAACCCAAAACTGCTAGAGTCATAGAACTAAAAGTCAAATATTATTTGAAACAAAATCCTAGGTTATTTCTTTTGTGTTTTAACTAGATCAGGCTTACTTGACCCTTGTTTCCAATCTGAATACCTTTCTTTTGGTTTCAGTGTTCTGTCTGTGCTCTGTTACGTAATGTGTTTTTTAAAACCAGAATTGAATGATTGAGATAGAAGGCTATTGCTTTAGTACGTGACCAAGGAACTGGGCAGTGACATGAAACTAAGGTAGATGACCTTACCTGGAGAAGCTGAGAGATTCAGGCTGCAATTCAGTACACACTTACCTGGCAGTAAGTCCCATTGAACACAGTGGAAATTACTTCTGAGTAGACATGCATAGTCTCATGCTGTCAACAAGGTATGAGGCTGAGACAAGGGATGTGATAGAGGCATCCCATTCCCAGACTAACAGCTTCTCTAAAGTCATGGAGAGTAAAAGTCTCAGGGAAGGAGGACATCATTCTGAGGAAGAGTGGGATTATCCTTTCGAAAGAACACATTTCTTAGATCAGTGATTTTTCAACTTTTTTTGTCACATGGCACACTGACAAGGTACTAAAATTGTCAAGGCACACCATCAGTTTTTGGACAATTGACAAGACACACCTTTCTGTTGGTGGGAGGCTCATATCCCCAATGGTCCTACTAATAAATGACCTTCCACCAAACTCCCACGTCACACCTGGGGACCATTCACGGCACACCAGTGTGCCACGGCACAGTGGTTGAAAATGGCTTAGATTAGACCCAGTATCTTCTCGTGGCAAGGATACTCTGTGGGTGGAGGGCTCCTAGCAGTTGGAAGCTTAGATGGGTTTGAGATGGGTTCGTCGACCTCATGGTGGCTTGCCAGCAGAGTGCAAAGGTCGTGAATAATGCACATCATCTAGATAGGCTAGAAGACTGAGCTGGGTAGGTGGAAGCAGTTGTGGTGCATGACAGCAACAATGACACTGAAAAATGAAGTTGGGCAATCATGGAAGCCAGATTTAGGTAGCAAGATAAGATGCTGGAAACCAGGACCCCTGAGTAGCATTTCAGAAATGACATTTGTTCTGTGTGCAGGGCCAGTTAGGTAGGTGGAAATGAGGGGTCTCAATCTGTAGATCAGATGGTGATGTTGAATTTGTTAGGCACTAGGAGTCCTAGCCTGTACAAATGGGACAGGCTCTTCTTGAACTAAAATGAAACTGTACTGCTGGCATACAACATAGAACAGGTTACAGAGCAGCTTTTAAACTTGTCCTGGACAAAAGCTGAGAGTAACTGAACAGCATCCAGTTTGGTAAAAGCCAAAGGGATGAGGGTATAAATGTCCTTGATTACTCATATCCTCAGTTGGAAAAAGAAATCAGGAGGACATCCAAAGGAGAATGACTTGTAGTAATTGTAAACTTCAGCTACCCTCACATAGACTGGGTGAATTCATGTTCAGACCATGACAATGAGAAAATGGTTCTAGATAGTGTATCTGTCTTATGGTTTACTGCCACCAAGATCCTCCCCCCATCCACCCAAATGACTCCTGATCATTAAGCACCCCAATCCTCCCCCAAACCACCCCTATTGCTATCTTACCTGCTGCAGCAGGGTATCTGGGAGCTGCTAGCATGCATGCTGGACTTCCAGCAATTTTCACTGGAGGCTGTGGACCTATGCACTATCATAGTGGTTTTTGTGCCACAGGCCTGGGAGTTATGGCAGTGGATCGTGAGATCTGTGCCATAAGCTCCAGGAACCTCAGGTCCCAATCCTATCCAACTTTCCAGCACTGATGCAGCTGGGCTAATGGGTGATTTACTGCCTCTTGTGATGCAACAGGCAGTCACAGAGGCCTTCTCAAGGCATGGGAACATTTGTTCCCTTACCTCAGAGCTTCATTGCAGCTGAATCAGTGCTGGAAGTTGGATAGGATTGGGGCCTCACAGCTCAAGCCTATGCTTGTTTACTCAGAAGTAAGTTTCATTATAGTCAGTGAGGCTTACTCCCAGGTATGTGTGCATAGGACTGTAGCCTCAGGACCAAACCCTATCCAATTTTCCCATGCCGGTACAGCCATGCCAATGGGATGTGTGCTCCATCCTGCAGTGGGGAGGCAGTCACAGACGCCTCCTCAAGGTATGGGAAACATTTGTTCCCTTACATTTTTCCAGGGCAGGAGGTCTGGTCTAGAGGGTAGAGCTTCCATTTGCCTGAAGATAACATCCACAGGTCGCCAGTTCAAGGCCACCGGCACCGTGTGACCTTGAAGCAGCTGACAAGCTGAGCCGAGTTATTCCATCTGCTCTGAGCGTGGGAGGATGGAGGCCATAATGTGAAACCAGATCAGAAGGAAACATCTGAATGTTGTGGTTCTTGAAAGATAGAACCTTCTTTCAATTGTAAAAATTCCTACGGGGATTTAAGTAGCCTGCCTATGTAAACCGCCTTGAATAAAGACCAAGAAAGGCGGTATATAAATACCTGTATTATTATTATTATTATTATTATTATTATTATTATTATTATTATTATTATTATTATTTACCTTGGGCTGCATTGCAGCTACACTGGTACTGGAAATTTGGATAGGATTGGGCCCTCAGTCTCTTAACAACTAAGCTTGCTGGGAGAGATAGCATTTTACTTTTTTCCCAGCCTAGGGGCACATCAGTGAGGAACAGCAGTATTGTATATCTCATTCTGCATAGCAGATGTGAAGTGCATGTCTTCAGAAGCGAATGTGAAATCCGACTGTTTTATAAAGTCATCAGTGCCAATAGGATCTCTGTTCCCTATTTGATATTCTTTATCTCATGAAAGGGAGGGAGCAGGATTTGCATGTGTCAAAAGCATGTCCTTTATTTCATGGGGTCAGTCAGATAATAAGGTCCAAACTGGTCTTTAGTTGTTTTTATTGCAACAGGCTACCATGGAGGCTGTCTTAGTTCATTGCAGGAAAACCAACAAAATGTCCTGTGGCATTTTGAAAACTAGTGCACTTAGTTGGTAGTTGGCAACCTTCAGTCTCGAAAGACTCTGGTATCATGCTCTGAATGGTGGTTCTGGAACAGCGTCTAGTGTGGCTGAAAAGGCCGATTCGGGAGTGACAATCCCTTCCACACTGGGAGCAAGTGCAGTCTGTCCCTGGTTTGTCTCCCTGGCTATGGGCCTTCCTTCTTTGCCTCTTTGCCTCAGCCTGTTGGCCAAGTGACTCTTCAAACTGGAAGAGGCCATGCTGCACAGCCTGCCTCCAAGCGGGCCGCTCAGAGGCCAGGGTTTCAGAGGCCGGAGGCCTAGTGCACTTAGTGTAACATATATTTCCATCTTCTCCCATAACTGATGCAGTGGACTGTCATCCATGAAGGCTTATGCAACAGCAAATGTGTTAGTCTTCAAGGTGCTACAGACTTTTTCTTTTTTTAGTGAATGTAAGTGTAAACAAAGACAGCCAGTCATGGGGAGACCAGTTGGTGAGCAGGAGGCTTATGGAGAGGGAAGGGGAAATAATTCCCTTGCCCCTCAAAAGCCTCCCAATCCTTCACCACCACCATCAACCCCACGGGATATAGTGTGTGCATTTTTGGTGCAGCTGCATTGGTGGGGGGGGGGAGAAGTTAGGATTGGACTCCAAGAGACTACAATATTTAAAAATGGTATCTGTAAGTGAGATTGGTAAGCTATAATGAAGTTACGCCTAGGCTCCTCTTGCAAAATGGATTTAAAGTGAGATCTTGACGCACTGTTAATGAGATTATTTGATGTCAGGCTTGATGGTAGTATTATAATCTCTGAGATGAGATGGTCCTGTGATAATCTCATTAGAAGTTAATTAATGGCAGACGTTCATGTTTCAACAACAGGAGCCTATCAGACAGTCAACTTGGAGAAACAAGTAATGATTGGTAGAGGCAGCTTTGGAGAGGATGAAGAATAGGAATAAATGAAAAGGCATGATGGATGTGTAGCTGCCATAACAGTGTTTGCTGCCAGCTATCAGAGAGATTTTTGTAGAAGACAAGCTATATTTGTACCTTTTAATAGTTTAGTCAAATGCTAAGGAATAACAAAGATTATGGGATATAAAATGGCTAGCTCCAGCCATAAAATAAATTAAAAGGCAGTATTCTGTGTTTTTTTAAAACTATTTTCACCCAAATTTGTCTATAAATAAGACTACTGCCAGACTCAAAATGTGGCATTTATTCCCCCAGAACTGGAATTCCGGCACTTATTTTCCTTGTAAGGATTCTTAGCAGTTAGTAACTATGATGTAATTCATGCACAAAGCTGCAGTAAATTGCCTATGAAAGAATAATCAAGTCGATGGCATGGAATCCTTTTGTCAAAAAGATGGTGTATGCTTTGGGGGCCACTGCATTATGTATGAAATAGCTGAGGTCAGATGTGATTTAAGACATGCTACTTGTACACAGAGTACTCATTTTCTATTACACGCAGCAAGAAGATTTGAGCCTGTGCTGCCACGTATCTGATACAGTTTGGTCCAGGTAATGGGTATCCTAGAGATTAATCCATTGGGAACCCAATCATAGCCCCCATCATGGTACAGCATGCAGATCACACAAAAAAAGGGTGTGCACTGCATATTATGGTGGGGTGATAAGTAAAAAACATTACCCCCCTCATAAACCTACAGGCCACCTATGGGTCTCCTCAGACATACGCCAGCCACTTTGGTGCTGTATGTCCAAGGAGAGAAAAGGGCCAAGAGGTTTTAAAAAGGAGGGGGTAAGAACTAGTAAGCATAACTACCAACAGATTCAGCCCTTCCTCTCTTGACAGGCCCATTACTTTCTGTTCTCACCCATGAACTACCCCCTGTGCCTGCTGACCTGCACTGCAGCAGGCCACAAATGCTGCCACTGCTTTGCGGTGGGGGTTCAAAAACAGCCACTGGTAGTGAGCTCATGCTCATGCTGTAAATCAGATGTTAGGATTGGGCTGTAACAGCACAATCCTACGCATATCTATTCTGAAGGAAGTCCTATTTTGTTCAATGGGGCTTACTCCCAGGAAAGTGTGTATAGGATCGCTGTCAAAGGCTACAATCCTAACCACACTTTCCTGAGAGTAAACCCCATTGAACAAAATAGGACTTACTTCTGAGTAGACCTGGTTAGGATTGTGCCCTTAGTTGCATACAGTATTTGCAACTTGCAAATCCAAAAGACCTAGGGCAACCCCTGGAAGATCATGAATCTTTATGAAGTTAAGCAAACCTTGATGAGGTTTCCTTTGTGACCTTGGCAGGCATAGCACTCTTCTCTGCATATGGATTGCATCCAGCAAGCAATCTGTTCACAAACATTTGGATTTTCTTATCATGATCAGGATGACTCATTCTAATCTGTTTTATCATTCTGTAGAATTAGAATAACAGTGACCATGTTATGGAGGCTGCAATCCTGTTCCCACTTACCTTGGAGTAAGCCACATTGACTATAATGGGACGTACTTCTGAGCAGACATGCCTAGACTTGGGTTTTGACAGACTGACCAACCCAAGAAACTGGTGCCATAGAGTGGCTAAGAGATTGAACTGTGATTAAGGACGTCTTGAATTTGAATCTTGTATCTAATTCAGGAGGTGGACTTAAACAAATTATTCCCTCTCAGCCTCATTTTCCCAACTGCACTATGAGGAAAGTGATTCAGCTCAAGCCTATGTGCACTTACTCAAATGTAAGCCCAGCTGAGTTCAGTGCCATAGCTAAGGGGGTGCAGGGCGTAGCAATTACACCAGGCAACAAGCGTTAGGGGGCGACAACCTGAGCTTGACACTAGTGGCCAAAATTGTGAAAACTGGTATTTTCAAATAATGCCATCATGTTATACACCAGTGGTTCTCAAACTGGTGGGTTGTGACCCATAAACTTGTGTAAAGCTTTCCTTTTCCCTTTAAGGGGTGGGGGGAGGGGGGAGACAGCAATGCGATCCTCAGGATCATGTTGCTAAGGGTGGCAAAGGAAGGGTGTTTTTACTTGCAGATGATCAGCTTGAGGACTGGGAAGTACTGAGAGCTCTCTGAAGGGTCCTTTTCTATCACTCTGTTTGAATGTTCTAAGCATTGGGGAGCCCTGCAGAGGGCTGTGTGGGGCTCCCTGCATCTCCTGGACCTCTCGCTGGCCATCTGTGAGTAGTAGCGCTCCCCTTACCACCCTTAATGACGCGATCCTGGGAATCACATCACTACCTTCGCCCATCCCCTGCAAAGACTTATTTAGCAAGTAAATCTCCCTAAAAGTTTGAGAATCACTGTTATACACCATTCAGTGCAGAATTTAATGCAGAATGCAGTGAAACAAACCATGTCAAAATATCTCTATCCTATCGAACATAATAACCTGTATTGGCAACCTTCAGTCTCGAAAGACTATGGTATCGCGCTCTGAAAGGTGGTTCTGGCACAGCGTCTGGTGTGGCTGAAAAGGCCAATCTGGGAGTGACAATCCCTTCCACATCGGGAGCAAGTGCAGTCTGTCCCTGGTCTGTCTCCCTGGCTATGGGCCTTCCTTCTTTGCCTCTTAGCCTCAGACTGTTGGCCAAGTGTCTCTTCAAACTGGGAAAGGCCATGCTGCACAGCCTGCCTCCAAGCGGGCCGCTCAGAGGCCAGGGTTTCCCACCTGTTGAGGTCCATCCCTAAGGCCTTCAGATCCCTCTTGCAGATGTCCTTGTATCGCAGCTGTGGTCTACCTGTAGGGCGCTTTCCTTGCACGAGTTCTCCATAGAGGAGATCCTTTGGGATCCGGCCATCATCCATTCTCACGACATGACCAAGCCAACGCAGGCGTCTCTGTTTCAGCAGTGAATACATGCTAGGGATTCCAGCACGTTCCAGGACTGTGTTGTTTGGAACTTTGTCCTGCCAGGTGATGCCGAGGATGCGTCGGAGGCAGCGCATGTGGAAAGCGCTCAGTTTCCTCTCCTGTTGTGAGTGAAGAGTCCATGACTCGCTGCAGTACAGAAGTGTACTCAGGACGCAAGCTCTGTAGACCTGGATCTTGGTATGTTCCGTCAGCTTCTTGTTGGACCAGACTCTCTTTGTGAGTCTGGAAAACGTGGTAGCTGCTTTACTGATGCGCTTGTTTAGCTCGGTATCGAGAGAAAGAGTGTTGGAGATCGTTGAGCCAAGGTACACAAAGTCATGGACAACCTCCAGTTCATGCGCAGAGATTGTAATGCAGGGAGGTGAGTCCACATCCTGAACCATGACCTGTGTTTTCTTCAGGCTGATTGTCAGTCCAAAATCTTGGCAGGCCTTGCTAAAACGATCCATGAGCTGCTGGAGATCTTTGGCAGAGTGGGTAGTGACAGCTGCATCGTCGGCAAAGAGGAAGTCACGCAGACATTTCAGCTGGACTTTGGATTTTGCTCTCAGTCTGGCGAGGTTGAAGAGCTTTCCATCTGATCTGGTCCGGAGATAGATGCCTTCTGTTGCAGTTCCAAAGGCCTGCTTCAGCAGGACAGCGAAGAAAATCCCAAACAATGTTGGTGCAAGAACACAGCCCTGCTTCACTCCGCTTCGGACCAAACAACCAGAAAATAAGAACACAACTGCATTATGTAACAAAAACTGGATTTTCATAACTTAAAACTGACTAATGAGACTGTTTGTTCTGAGACTCAATTAGGTGTTGTTATAATACTACAGGGAACCAATAAGGTGTTATTAAGGGGGGATCATGGTGGGAGGCAGCAGAGCAAGTGGGTGGAAAGCTGCTGGGGGAGGAGGAGAATTTTTCCCCATTTTCACTTTTTTAAAAGCCTGGGCGTGATTTCACTTCCAGGACGTCATTTTGAGCTTGGCATCGGGCTACACGATCATTAGTTATGCCACTGGCTGAGTTCAATGTAACTTATTTCTAGGTGACCATAAATACGATTGCAGTCTTGCTTATTTTGCAAGGCTGCTATAAGAGCTATATGAAAATAATAGATGTGACATCTTTTCCACACTCGAAAAGGACTATACCAATGCTAAGTATTAGTACCAGGGATGATTAAACAAAGTAAAAAATGTATTGCATATGCACACATAAAAAGAATATATAGAAGATTGATAATTTATTAATAGCTATATGGGCCCATCATCCATTTCCATCTTTTTAGACTGAAATTTAAATGGCAGTGGCTATCCTTAAGCTCTGCCAGCCATTTGCTTTGGAATGTTCACATCCACAGAATTATTTTATTTTAAAGAATGTTCAGCAGAAGTGCCAGGTAAGTTGTATGCTATGAATGAAATCAATGGAACACCTATACTGAATCATATGCTCCAGCTAAGTTAAATTATTCAGACCATCTACATGCACACTTACTATTGTGTATTAAAACAACCAGTTTATGCAATGTCATCAAGTTAGAGAAAACTAATGATTCAAGCAAAACACATTTGTAGTGCCTTCTGAATAAGGAGTCATTTGGAGAAAAAAAAGGAAAAAAAGGAAGAAGTTGTATTGATTTGTTTAAAGTGTTAAATGACATAATGGCCATACACTAAAGTACTGAATAATTTAAGTAAATCAATGTTTTCTGAATTTTGTAGGTGTACAAACTGTCTTGGGTGCTAAGAGGAATCAATGTAATAAAATAAGAATGAAGCGGTTTATAATGATGAATGTTTGAGCTGATAATAACCAGAAGAAAAATCTTGCTTCTCCCTTGCAACAAATAACTTCCAGTCATGTTTTCTACAATATTCCCACCAGAAAACAGGGCATTACACACTCAATTGATTTCAACATTTAAATGGCTTTTTATTTTCACGACATGTAACCAAAGAACAGTCTCAGTTTTCCTCATGCTGTGATTAGTTATACTTTGATTTGATGTGACTATATCTTTTTACTGTCAACATTATTTCACATGTTGTTGAGTTCTTACTATAAACGTATAATAATTTACAATATAAATACGTATAATAAAGAAACTGTTCATATCAAGACAGGGCATTCTATTAAGGCTGCAATCCTATAAAACAGTGTTTCTCAAACTGGGGGTCAGGACCCACTAGGTGGGTTGCGAGCCAATTTCAGGTGTATTCCCATTCATTTCAATATTTTATTGTTAATATATTAGACTTGATGCTATCATGGTATGTGACTGCATTTGAGGAAATGTTACAGACCTGTACTTTTAACAAGCTACTAAGGTAATCGAGCGGGTGGTGGCGGCCCAACTCCAGAGGGTCTTGGATGAAGCAGATTATCTGGACCCTTTTCAACCTGGTTTCAGGCCGGGCTTTGGGACGGAAACTGCCTTGGTTGCCTTGGTGGATGACCTACGCTGGGGACTGGACAGGGGGAGTGTGTCCCTGTTGGTCCTGCTGGACCTCTCTGCGGCTTTCGATACCATCGACCATGGTATCCTTCTGGGCCGATTGGCCAAGTTGGGAGTTGGAGGCACCGTTTTGCGGTGATTCCGCTCCTACTTGGAGGGTCGGTCCCAGATGGTGGTGCTGGGGAATGCCTGTTCGACACCCTGGCCCTTGAGGTGCAGGGTGCCACAGGGTTCAATTCTGTCCCCCATGCTATTTAACATCTACATGAAACCACTGGGAGAGGTCATCCGGGGGTTTGGAGTGGGGTGTCATCAATATGCTGATGACACCCAGCTCTATCTCTCCTTTCCTCCAGACTCCAGGGTGGTGGTTGAGGGCCTGGAGTGCTGTCTGGAAGCAGTGAGGATCTGGATGGGGGCTAACAAGCTGAAATTAAATCCAGATAAGACAGAGGCTCTCCTGGTTTGGAAATCCTCGATGCAGGTGCTGGATTATCGGCTTGCTCTGAATGGGGTTGCACTCCCTCTGAAGGAGCAGGTCCGCAGCTTGGGGGTCCACCTGGACTCGCAGCTGCTCCTGGACTCCCAGGTGGCGGCTGTGGCTAGGGGGGCCTTTGCGCAGCTTCGGCTGGTGCGCCAGCTGCGGCCGTACTTGGATCGTGCAGACCTGGCCACGGTGATCCATGCTACGGTGACATCGAGGTTAGATTATTGTAACTCACTTTTTGTGGGGCTGCCCCTGAAGACGGTTCGGAAACTGCCATTAGTGCAGAATGCGGCGGCCCATGTGGTCACTGGAGCTAGGCGGTTTGACTCTGTCAGTCCGCTTCTCCGGGGCTACATTGGCTGCCCATTCGTTTCCGGGCCCAATTCAAGGTGCTGGTCTTGACCTTTAAAGCCCTATACTGCTCTGGGCCAGGCTATCTTAGAGATCGCCTAGTCCCATACAATCCGGCTAGTCCTCTCAGGTCATCAGAAAAGGCCTTTTTACATGTGCTGCCGCCTAAAGAGGTAGGTGGGGCGGCAGCAAGAAATAGGGCCTTCTCAGTAGTGGCACCAATGTTATGGAACTCCCTTCCCCTTGACTTGAGAATGGCTCCCTCCCTTGAGACCTTTCGGCGAGGCCTGAAGACCTTGTTGTTTACACAAGTCTTCTGACTCTATGGCCTTTTTAACATCTTTTATACATCTTTTAGTTTTTTACAGGCGTGATTCCTTCTTGAACTGCTGTTTTATGCTCTTTTTATTCTGACTTTTATCTGATTACTGTTCTTATGGTTTCTCTTAATGTGTTTTTAATATGTTTTAATCTGTTAAATTATGTTTTAATTTGTTTTTTTTAATATGTTGTAAGCCGCCCTGGGTCCCTTTGGGAAGAAGGGCGGGATAAAAATAAAGTTTATTATTATTATTATTATTATTATTATTATTATTATTATTATTATTATTATTATTATTATTATGTATATTCTTTCAACAATGATAGTCAATGGGACTTACTCCTGGATAAGTGTGGGTAGGATCGCAGCCTAGGATTGCTAAGAATTTTCCTACTTGACGATGTCACTTCCGGTTGCGATGTCACTTCCGGTGGATCCTGACAAATTCTCATTCTAAAAAGTGGGTCCCAGTGCTAAATGTGTGAGAACCACTGCTATAAACCATTACCTGGGAGTAACTGCAATTGAATTCAGTGGGAATGTTTCTGAGTAGACAGGTCTAGGATTACATTGTGAGGTGATGTTATTTAAAGTTTTTTTAAAAAAAAAATTCTAAACAATTTTGGTCAGGTTTGATGTTATATTTTCCTCACAAGTTTAAATTTTCTGAACAGAGATAATTGAATGTACCTTGCAAAGGTAAGCAGAGCAGCGTATAATGTAAGTTTTCCCCAGTGCTTCTCAAAAACTTAAGGACACACTAGCATCAGTGGTGTTGATGTGTGCCATATCCTATCTGCCTTTCCAAGCAAGATACACTGACATAGGTCAACATGGACTTGTACCAGCGATATTGCTGGTATAGGTCCAAGTTGGCTCATTGCAGCTGCTAGGGCTTAGCCTGGGGCAAGGGTAGAAATGTCCTCTTACCCCAAGGAGACCTGCAGCTGCAAGGGCCAGATAAAAAGCTTATGTTTGACACCTCTGCCTTAAACCATGGATCTCCAAAGTCCTTCCAGGAGGCCAAATCCAGCCCCCCAGGTGGATTTGACGCAGCCCACAGCATGTAATGAGGAAGCTTTACTGTTCTGGCCCACAGCAACCTGCTGATGGACCAAAAATGCAGAGCCTTATGTGGATTGATACTTCTGCTGAAGAGGCTGCCCTGAAGATCACCCCAGAAAGCCAAGAAAGAGCCTATATTCCCAAAATTATAGCACACCCTTTGGAAATCTGAAAGAAGGAGTTCCAGAAACATTTAATACCCTGATCAGTCTGCTGGCCAATCCAGTTTCATCTATCCAATACATACTGAAAGCATGTTTTCTTTTTACAAATCAATTTATTTCTCAGATTTTTCCCAACTTTACTTATTTCTCATTTGTTCCCCTTTATCCCTCCAACACATTAATTCTCTCCCCAATCCCTCCAAATAATTTCCCCGTCAAATTTCCCCCCGATATTGATTCTCAACCATATTCCTCCTTCCAAAAATTAATTATCCCAAAATTAATTTTGCTTTTCAAAATCCATACCCCCATCCATCTCTAATGTATTTATTATCTATTTATTATTATTTAAATTTATTAATTTTCCGACCCTCAGACTGTGTCGATATGCGACCCTTGTGCTGAAAAGTTTGAAGACCCCCTGCCTTAAACTAACTGCATGCTTCTGCATTCATATATGATGGACCAGAAGTAAAAAATCATTTTAAAAAAAAGAAAGTAATCATCACCATGAAGGCTCTATACTCAACATAAAAACATTTCAATGCCTAAGTAAACAATGTTAAATATGTTAGCCTCAAGGAAATCCCATACAGAATGTTGTTTGTCTTGCTGATAATACATGGCAGCCAATACAGACCTCAACATTAAAAGTCCTAATTAGTCATGAATTACATGGAAGCTTGCAAGAGGACAAATAGTAGCAGCAGTTCTCTTCAGAGGATAGTTTGGATTTGTTGAGGCTCTCGAGATCAAAACTTGAATAAAACTCAAGCACTTGGTTTATGGTTGTGATTTTTGGATCATCAAGCCAATCCCCGAGCACTCAGACAGCAATAGACCAATTGCTATTCAGCCTCCTATATTTTTTTAAGCTGTGGTTGCCAGTTGAGAATGGAGATCATGGAGACAGTTTTTGTATGTATTATAAACCCATCTGTTACGCCGTCTGGCAAAAAAAACATAGAAGTGCTTTACAAACTCTTCTCGCCGATATACAATTGTTAGCTTCCTGCTGATAGCCCTTGTGTAGACTCCATTGTATAATTATTTCAAGCAGGAAACAAACAGCCCACATGTTCAACAGTAATTACTAGTTCAATTAGCTAACCAGAAGCAGGTGGAGGTTTTTTTTTTAAAGTATCCACAAACAAATGCATTGCAGTTTCTGTGTGTTCTTAAAGTATGACTGGGGATTGTACTGTCCGAATGTGGGAACACTGAAAAATATTTCGCTTGGACATCTCTTCGTATGAGCCTGAAGCCAACTTTGTATGGAAAAGTCATTACTGATGAATGTCAAAAACTTTATCCTATAAGACAAGCAGCTTCCATTCTTAGAGAATTCTTACAGCTCAATCCTAATGCAATTATGGCACTACAATGCAGCAGCATAAGAATAGCCACCACTGTATCCAGCCGGGATACACCACTGTATCCAGAGGTTACTGGAAGTCTTCCTAAGGTAAGGGGACTTGGGAAAGCCCCAGCAGCCACTACAAAGCTACTTGGGCTGCACCAGCAAAATCACTGGCACAGGCCTGAACAGCCTTGTCTTGGTGGATTGGGCCTGGGAGGAGAAATAGGATCTGGTAGGAGCCTCTGCTGAGATCCTCACCCCTTACAAGGCCTGGTTTGCCCACCCTAACCCCCATTGCCACCCTTCCCTTGCCCCATTAAATCCCCTCCCCACCCCATTCCTCCTCCATGCTACTTAGTGTGGAACTTACCATCCTCAATGCCTGGTGCCTCTTTCGCCACCACAAAAGACTTTGGCGATGGCTATTCCCTTAGTAGCGCTTGCTAGATCTGTACTGCGGCCCTGGAGGATCAAGACATTAGTTACATAATAAATGTGTCAGGTTCACAAATCCATGTTTATACCCTTGTGACGACAGCATGAATTGATGGTCGCATATGTGGATTGGCCAGTCTGGATCTAATACCATGCGGTGGCTGTCCCATCATCTACCTTATTCCATGGGGGTAGGTCCACACCCAGAAATTAAGGATGGGACATCTCAGCAATGACCAGAGCCAGTGCCATCTATTGTTTTATTACTAGAACTGAACTTGAATCTCATTTAGGAGTTAACAAAAATGCTTAGGTTACTTCACTTTTCTCAAGTCTAGTTTTTCTTGAACTTGGTCTGCTCAAACGGGCTATTGGTTCCTTGCTCTAGGGTGTTACCAACTTTACTAGGATAATTTGGTGAACTAGGAAGTAGTGTTAGCAAATATAAGAGAGGTAGTTATTACTTTTACTATGATTAGTACTGCAGTATTATATACCTCATTTCTCATAGACTTGTAGACTTGAGTCTCACAGACTCAAGGCAGTTTACATAGGCAGGCTGACCATAAACCCCCTTTTTTGTTTCAAAATGGGTTTTTTACACAGTTACTCTATAAAGGAAACTCATAGAACCCTCCATTTCTCCATATGTTTCTCTTCATAGTGTAGTTGTCATCCTGGCTGCACAACTCCTGGACTTTCCAAGCTTCCACAAGCAGCTGCAGAACAGATCTCAGGCTGGTTCTCAGGATATCATCCATGTCTTGCCAGTTGACTCCTCTACACTCCTTCATCTCTAGCCAGTAGCTTCCTTTCACCCATCCAAGGCAAGAACCAAACTAATCCTGCTTAGCTTTTTCAGGCAAGGGGACAGCTCCACCTCCAGACCATGCCTCCTGCCCAATTTTTTTTTGTATTAGTTATTTTATAATCACACTGAAGCTGCTATGCAACCTTTTTAAAATGGAATATGTGAATTGCCATGTGGTCTCTTAGTAGGAAAATACTTGCTGTCCCTGCATAAGGGCACACAATATTAACAGCTGCACAGTATTAACATGCTTGGATATTCCACCCAGTAATGTCAGGGTAATGATAACTGTCACACAGTACTATGCAAACAAGAAAGAGGTGCAGAAACAAATGATACCATTACAATACTTGCAAACTGCCCTGGGCTCTATGGGAGACATAAAAGTGTTGTAGGGAACAATCCTAACCAGGTCTACTCAGAAGTAAGTCCTATTTTGTTCAATGGGGCTTACTCTCAGGAAACTGCGGTTAGGATTGCAGCCTTAATTTAATAAGTAAAAGTTATGGAACAATATGGGAACTCGCTATCGTCACTGATGACTTCTCACATATTTCTGGGAATTAATTGTAATGATTGCCTGAACAACTGAATCCACACAAGAAAGGAACAAGTGTATATTATGCACAGGTGCAGAGAAACCACATGTTTGTGCACATATGTGTACATAAACTCTTTTAGCCTATGACTTGAATGGCTTACAACTTTCATGTCTTTCAGCATTCATCCCTGTCACATACCACTATACAGGTGTGTGTCACTTAAGGACAGAGATATGTTTTCTGATCTGGGATCCCCCTCATTTATAAGATTAGGTCAATCAGCCCCAACTAGAGCCTTTGTGTAAACAGAACTTCCTGCCAGACACTCACTGCTCAGGCTACTGGAGACCTGCTTGCCTCATTAAGGACGTAATCCTAACCCCTTATGTCAGTGCTTTCCAGCACTGGCATAGCTGTGCCATGGGATGTGTGCTGCATCCTGCAGTTGGGTGTCACTCACGGAGGCCTCCTCAAAGTAAGGGAAGGTTTGTTTCCTTACCTCAGAGCTGCACTGCCTTTATGTCAGTGCTGAAAAACCCGAACATAAAGGGTTAGGATTGCGCCCTAAGAGCCTCTTTGTTGTGATTTGATCATTGGTACTATCTGTGGTCCATCCTTAGGTGGAAAGTCGTTAAGTGCCTGTACTATTTCTTACTCTTCTGAAACTAACCTCGAAATTCTGTTTTAGAAAATAGTAATGTAAGTTTCATTGAAATTAAAGAGACAACCAACAAAATGTAAGGATCAGAAAATGGGTTAGGAAGCTTTAAATCTCAGTATTATCAAAATCTAATTGTGTTGAAATGCATAATGATTGTAGGAGGATAAATAAAATAGTTTTTTATCAGTTTAATGCTACACCTTTAATGATGCAGGAAGTATTTTTTTATGATTGTCATTAAGGCTCTGCATTTTTTTAAAATCAGTTATTTACAAGTCTTTGAAGACTACCTTCAGAATCTTCATAGCCTCTTTTCATTATGTCTATTACGTCAAAACCACAAAAGATCTGTTTCTATTTTACGTTTATCATTCATTTGCACATGGTCATATATAGCATTGGTTTAAACAGCTCAAGCATACTGTCTAGATCAGCAATTTTCAACCACTGTACCATGGCACACTGGTGTGCCATGAGTGGTCCACAAATCCACAGGTGTGCCACAGGAATTTGGGGGAAGGTCATTTATTAGTAGGACCAATGGGGGATGTGAGCCCCCCATTGGCTGTATGGTGTGCATTGTCAATTTTGAAAAACCTGATGGTGTGCCTTGACAATTTTAGTGCCTTGTCAGTGTGCCATGAGATGAAAAAGGTTGAAAATCACTGGTCTAGATAGAAGGCAACATCTATCCTCATGATTCCATGAATTGGCTTGAAATGCAATCTTGTGCCCATCTAAAAGTTAACGCAGTGTGGTCACCCTATTATTTAGGCTATCTAATAACTATACTTACTATAACAACTATTCATACTTCAAACAGCACAGAATTATATGAAACACTGAAATAATAGTGTCTCTGCTTACAGCCTTCATCAGACTGCCAGGAGAAAAGTGATGAGAGAGAGTACAGGGTTGAAAACAACTAGGACTTTGGCAAAGTCTACAGATGAAAGATTTGAAAAGGAGAGGCTTGCTTTCAGTGTCACCAGCATATACTGGCCAATATATATCACATTAAAGGCATCACATGAAAACTTTGCCTTCCTTCCCAAATGGTGCGTTGATTCTGACTTAATACCAAGTGTCCATTGGCTCAAATGCATAGAGCAGTGGTTCCCAAACATTTTAGCATCGGGACCCACCTTAAAAAATAAACTGTTTCACTTTACCAGCCACTCAAGCCTCTGAGGCTATAATGGTGGCTGGGTACAAGTAGTAGACTTAACCCTTGATGCACATAGCCTAATCTACCTCTCTCAGTTTAGTGAACCACCAAAAATTGAGTCATGACCCACTGGTGGGTAACTGACCCACAGTTTGGGAACCATTGGCATAGAGATTTTAGACTTTATTGTTTATCCAAAGATGGATCCTAGAACTGATGTAAAAGCTAACCTGCCAGAGTTTAATGAGAAGCAATCGACAAAATTTAAACTTTCTTTGACTTTCTGGAAGTTTAACAAGATGTCATCATTTACATTTTCTAAAATTCATGCAGTATGTTGCATGACAATCACGTTCTGTTCTCTACTAGATCCCCCCCCCCCCGAAAACAATGTTTTTCATTACTCTCTCTCTCTCTCTCTCTCTCTCTCTCTCTCTCTCTCTCTCTCTCTCTCTCTCTCTCTCTCATTTGTATGCAAGACTTTGCTGTCAGACTGCTCTTTAATGATGCAAAACAACCATCTTGTAAACATTTACTCTTCCATTAATGGTTCTGTAGGAGAGCATCCACTTTGTAATGGTGGTGTGTTATTAGCTGATAAAGCCAATGTGGATCTGAGTTACCATCTGATACTTGGATGGATGCTCTGAAAATCTGCATACCTACTTGTATCTTGTTATTATGTTGCATCTGGATGTTTAGTTACCAGTACACTCCAAATTTCAAGGGACACTTTGTTGATGTCTCACATCTTTTCTCTGATGGATTTGCCGATATGTTGAAACTAACAAGGGCAATCATTACAGTCTCACTTGGGGTCTGCACACACTGCAGGATCTCATCCATTTGTGCCTTTATTAAGTTTCATCAATTCCGGCTGAGCTACAGGTTTAATTAAATATTACCGACACTTCTGCATGATTCAAATTAGAAACAATTGTACAAAGACAGAAAACATGTTGCTGCAACATTGATAGCTGTATTGTCATCAATATATTAGAGATATTTTGGAAATGACATAAATATCCTATTCAGTGTTTCTCAAACTGTGGGTCAGGACCCACTAGGTGAGTGGTGAGTCAATTTCAGGTGGGTCCCCATTAATTTCAATACTTTTAATATATTAGACTTGATGCTACCATGGTATGTGATTGCATCTGGTGAAATGTTACAGACCTGTACTTTTAACAGGCTATTATGTATATGCTTTGAACAATGATAGTCAATGAGACTTACTCCCAGGTAAGTGTGGGCAGGATTGCAGCCTAGGATGTTAAAAATTTTCCAGCTTGATGACGTCACTTCCAGTCATGACATTACTTCCAGTGGGTCCTGACAGATTCTCATTCTAAAAAGTGGGTCCCAGTGCTAAAAGTTTGAGAACCACTGTCCTGTATAGTATTTTTATTAAGGTCTAAATTATTACAGTGCACGATATTATTTTTCCCTGGTACCCAAGACAATCTAAAACTCCTACTCACTGGCATGAATGGACTATAGGGAAACAGGTCAATGACTAAACCCTGCAACAAATAATGGAACTAGTTCTGATTTTTATTTTCTCTAGCAACTTACTCTATTGGACCCAATACCCAATAGTCAAACTGTGAGCTGCTCATCCCCCTCCATTTTCCATTCATATCAAATATACCATCACATTTCAGCAAAGCCCTACAATGGCTAGTAATATTGCGAAATGTGGGAGGGGATGGAGATGAGAGTGCAATCCTATTTGAGACTTCAGCCAGTGCGGCTCTCTGTGCAGGAGCAGAGGGTGTTGCAAAGGTGCCGTTTGCACACCTGGAGAGCAAGCAATGCCAGCAGGAAGGCCTGTGCCACCTCACCGATGCTGCATCCAGCCTGGTGGTCTACAGTGGATGTAAGATTTGCTTGGGGCAGCAGAGGAGGGGTAGGAGTGTGGTTTGGAGGTGGGAAGGGGGTGTTTTGAGGAGTGGGAGGGTGGAACAGGGGGCAGATCAGGATTGGGAGGGGTGGAATTGGTGGAGGTCTCCTTTGCCATATCTTAACCCCTGTCCTGGGCTTCCTGACATTATACCAGGCTGCTCATCTTCCACCAGCTAAATAGCTGGCAGAGGTCAAAGTAGCCCCATAGTGCAGGCTAGGGTGTTGTAAGAGGTAAATATCCTCTTTCCCTGAGGAGACTTCCAGCCTACTCCTAAACTGCACTTGATGCAGTGGAGGCCATGCGGCCCTAGTCTGCCAGCAAATTTTAGGATTGGGCTGTGAGTTAAACAACAAGGTTTT
Source organism: Tiliqua scincoides (assembly GCF_035046505.1). Lineage (NCBI taxonomy): Eukaryota > Metazoa > Chordata > Lepidosauria > Squamata > Scincidae > Tiliqua > Tiliqua scincoides. Next base: position 57,079,236 of record NC_089826.1, read on the forward strand.
CACACCAAAGAGCTCAGGATGCTCACATTCCAATTGAACCACCCCTCGAAGATGCCACTGAGTAGTCAGCTCCTGGCTCATCATTCAGAAGTAGCTTCTGGGAATCCTTCCTTTAAGGTCTCTCCCACAACTTTGTCAGTGATTTCTCATCTGTAACTGGAGGTTCTGTTTATAAATCTACCTCTGAATCTTATTTCTTCATAAATATTAACCTAATGGACCAAGGATGAACACAAATTAAAGATCAAACACAGATCAATATGTAGAGTAAAACCAAGATCTCCCAGTGCTTGCCAGTTCCCTCTTACCCACTGTTTACCAGCCACTGCCACTTCTCCTTCCTGGGTACTAAAAGGTCAAGGGGAATGGAATGAAAGAGGACTTACGGTGGTGATGCTCTCTTCTGCTCTGTTGCCTTCTTCCTTTTCTTAATTGGGGAAGTGGGAAGAGGATAATCTGGCCATGTCAGTGATAAAATATTTCTGCTTCCCTAAAGATCTGAGTTGGATGCCATATGGCATGAGCAGAATGCAATTCTACCCTCAGAATGCAATTCCTCCCGACACCATATATCATTCCAGAGAGTCCCCAGACAAAAAGTAATTTGGGGGCAGGGCAGAGAGCTATAGTGAGAAGGGTGCACCTTAAGGTCCTGTTACACGTCTGGAACATTGCATGGCTGTTAGTGGGTTCAGAGTACTCTGACCTTAAGGCCACCTTTTGGAAGAACAATCAGAATTAGCAGCTGAAGAACTGAATTACTTAGCAAAATTTATTAGATTTTGCAATGTTTGAAAAAGGATGATGGATGGTTCTCTGACTAGAAAAAGCAATTACCTTCAATTTGATTATATATTGTATTCATGATGGGTAGAGTCCAGCCAAAATTAAGCACTCAAATAACATTGATTAAAATGGGGAAACTTTCTTCAATTGAAATCAATGGTACATATAATTGTCTTACGAGCCCACTGTGTCACCGAAACTCACATTCCGGTGGTGCAGTATCCTTTACGGCTGTCACAAAATGAAATCTGCCATTTCCCGCAGCCAGGTTACCACCTCAAGCAACAAGCAGCCATGGCCATGCACCAGTGGCCTCCAGAAAAGCCCTGGCACCAGTAAGTCAAGTGGTGGGCAGAGGTGGGAAGAACAGGGAGGGGAGCTTCCGGACACAACCTGAGAACACTCTGTGGGCCTCATAAATGTCTCTGGAGGTACCAGAAAGGTTTTCATAAAATCCAGAAGTGCCTTTCCAGCACCTCTGGAGGCATTTCTGAGGCCTGCAGAGGTCTCATGAAGCCTCTTTGGGCCTCAGAACACCTCTGAATGCAACTGGAGAATACTGGTCACATCTTGGGGTCCAATGAACCTGACCCACAGAGTTACTTCTCCATGTGTTTCAGTATCCACGGAAGGTCCAAGAATGGATTCCGCGTGGATACTGAGGTTCAACTGTACTGTGAAAAGGTGTAATAAGTGATAAGTGAAAAGCAGAAGAAAATGCTTTATGGATTTTTTTTTTTTTTAAGTTGAGGTGAAATTGGGATGCTAACACATAATGGGCAAAAGGAATATATGAAGCTGTCTACCACAGACAGTGAACTAGGAAAACATGTTTTGAACTTTGAGCTGCTTTCCATGGTAATGTTATTTTATTTATTTATTTTTTTGTAGCCTACATCATAAAATAACAAAACTGACTAATGGGATCAGGAGGGTCCATATTGCTGAAACAAGAACACTACATATCATTGTCATAACTTTGTGCTGATTTTAATAAAAAATATGCTCTCATCCCTCATTTTCAGTCAACAGTAATGAAAGCAAGCAAGACAGAGTTATCTATTGCTGAATGAAACTGTTAGTGTCAGCACAAACATTAGTTCCTAGGATGAAACCTTCTGCTCGTCTCCAATATGGATTTTTCTTTTCTCCCTGATGTTCTCTTCAGTTTCTAATACTCTCTAGCCAAGATGTATTTGACCATTGACAATGAAAAGGGAATGTACGGGACAAATATCAGATCAGAAGTTTAAAATTTCTTCAAGTTTACTAGACCCAATCCTATTTTCTAGCACCAGTGCAGTTGCGATGCACCCCAAGGTCAGGGAACAAATATTCCCATACCTTGAGGAGGCCTCAGTGACTGCTGCTCCACTGGAGAATGCAGTGCATGCCCCATTGGCACAGCTGCACCATCACTGGAAAATTGGATAGGATTGGGACCCTAGTCAAAAGTGGCAGCTAAAGGAATAATTTGCAGAACTTCTCATTTTTGCTCTTTGACAGCATGGGTTAAATTGTGGCATTTAACTCACTGAATTAATCCAAAGTGTAAACAGAAGTGCTTTTGTAGCACTGAGGTGCACAATCTATTAAATGCATTAAGAATATCCAATTCTAATTTTGGGAGAGAAAAAAAAAAAGCTGTCAAAATCTTCATAATAGCCTGTCAGTTGCTTTTTATAATTCAGTGCTAAAATGCCAAATAAACGCACGTTCCTTTCTAATTCTAATGAGATACTGTTTGAAATTAGTATATTTTAATGCACAAATTGCAAATTGACAGCATCTTAATATTTTAACGCAGGATGATATGATTCTCATTATAAGATCAAGGTTATAAAAAGTAGCGTTAATATAGTAAAAAAACAGCAGGACTTAATTGGAGCTCTAAATGGATACCATTGACTGCCCTTTGAACTTTGAGAAGTGTCCCATAAGATATTCTTAATTGACACAGAATATAGTCTTCAAAACAATTAACCAAGAGAAAAACACACCACTGGCATCACATTGTGCTGCTCGTCATAATTAATTACGTATTTCTATACTTTCGGCTTAGATAAAAATCTAGAACAAACTTTTAAATAAGGATTGATTGACCATTGGAGACCTTTCCATTAATACATAATCATTAGGATTCCAAAAGAATCATGCTGCTAAATTGGATTTATGGTGAGCTACTTAAAGTAATGGCATAATGTGTTTTATAAATAGCACATCAGGACACATAGACAAATGTTATTTTTTGTTAAATACAATTTTTTGGTAAGTACAGTGTTATCGTAGTAAGGGGGAACCTGAGAACAAACAAGAATTCATAGTTTATTGGTCACTGTAAGATTATTTTGAAAAGTACCATTAAGCTGGCTCAAAGTTAGCTAGTCACAGGTATATGATAGGTGAGGAAAGAAGCACTCATGGGACCTTCATACTATCACAGATTTTCATTCTAGGATAACATCCATAATAGCTGATATTTTATGATTTTGCCCCTGTGGTAATTAATAAGCATTAGTATCATAATTATGTAAGGCCATGTAAATACGGTTAGAAAGGACTTAAAAATAATTAAATAAATTATAATAAAATACAGTAAATATATATATTTCAACTTACGTGCTACTTACAGCAAAAGAAACAGTCATGTGCTACTTCACAGTACACTATGTTCATGTTTTTTCTGTAGGAAGAATATCTTTGCATCCGTTGTTGTTGGCAACCTTCAGTCTCGAAATACTATGGTATCGCACTCTGAAAGGTGGTTCTGGCACAGCGTCTAGTGTGGCTGAAAAGGCCAATTCGGGAGTGACAATCCCTTCCACACTGGGAGCAATTGCAGTCTGTCCCTGGTCTGTCTCCCTGGCTATGGGCCTTCTTTCTTTGCCTCTTTGCCTCAGACTGTTGGCCAAGTGTCTCTTCAAACTGGGAAAGGCCATGCTGCACAGCCTGCCTCCTAGCGGGCCACTCAGAGGCCAGGGTTTCCCACCTGTTGAGGTCCACTCCTAGGGCCTTCAGATCCCTCTTGCAGATGTCCTTGTATCGCAGCTGTGGTCTACCTGTAGGGCGCTTTCCTTGCACGAGTTCTCCATAGAGGAGATCCTTTGGGATCTGGCCATCATCCATTCTCATGACATGACCAAGCCAACGCAGGTGTCTCTGTTTCAGCAGTGCATACATGCTAGGGATTCCAGCACATTCCAGGACTGTGTTGTTTGGAACTTTGTCCTGCCAGGTGATGCCGAGAATGCGTCAGAGGCAGCGCATGCGGAAAGCGTTCAGTTTCCTCTCCTGTTGTGAGCGAAGAGTCCATGACTTGCTGCAGTACAGAAGTGTAAGGATGCAAGCTCTGTAGACCTGGATCTTGGTATGTTCCATCAGCTTCTTGTTGAACCAGACTCTCTTTGTGAGTCTGGAAAACATGGTAGCTGCTTTACCTATGCGTTTGTTTAGCTCGGTATTGAGAGAAAGAGTGTCGGAGATCGTTGAGCCAAAGTACACAAAGTCATGGACAACCTCCAGTTCATGTGCAGAGATTGTAATGCAGGGAGGTGAGTCCACATCCTGAACCATGACCTGTGTTTTCTTCTGTCCCAGTGAGCGCAACCTGCAGGTCCTCCGAGCTGCTCGCAGCAAAGTCCAGCAGATTGCCAGGAGATGTGCTAACGACTACGGGCTCCAGCTCTGCTCCCAGATACAGATAGCAGCTTACACGGGCAACATCAAGGAGATGTATGACGGTATCAAGCAGGCCCTAGGTCCAACACAGAAGAAAATTGCCCCTCTGAAGTCTGCCACAGGCGAGGTCATCTTTGCATATGAAAAGAAATAACATGTGTTAAGTCACATGAAGGGGGTGTCCAGGGTTCCTCAGGCTGGGCAACGATTGAGGGCCCACGTTCATCAGAGAGCCCACTAGATCAGGTCACCCCTGACCCATCACTACTGGTGGCATAACACCTAATGAACCATCAAGGAAGAAAATGGAGCATCATAGGGGTCCCTGTGCAGGGATTTACCTCAGAGCCCACAGTACCTGGTACCAACACTACATGAAGTTATCTGATTTGCAACTCAATTTATTCAAAGCATAGGGATGGCCACTCCATGAGGCCAACTGAAGCCGTCATTTCAGGCAGCAGATAGTAGGTGGTACCCATCGTTAGGAGTCTTCTTGCCTCCATGGGCTCCTCCTTCCACTCCTGAGAAGTGGAAAAAGAAGAGGGAAACAAAGAGGAAGAAAAGATGTAAAGAGGAGGAGAGTGCTAAACTACAACACTGTGGAGTGGGAGAAGAAGAGGCTGGCACATATCAGGCAAGGGGGGGGAAGCATCAGGAAGTCTTGGGTTGGCCCTTGGTTCTACCGTAGAACTAATCCTATCCTATTTCTGCTGGCCACCATTTTGCCCATCTCTCCATTTGCTTTCTGCTAACCCACCATTCCTCCCTCCAAGTTTTTCAACCATCATATGAGTGCACTATTTCTTTTAACATCAGTCAAGAAAAGAGTTGAGATGTTTTTGCTGAACCGTTATAAACATAGCCTCAGTCGTGCACCATTTTTCTCCTCATGTTTAAAATCACAGCAAGCTGAAAACAGAACAAACAAATCTGAAAACAGAAATTATACATTAGGAGGTATGTATTTATTTAACGGACAGCAGGCCTGTTTTACTGAAGGCCCATCACTATGCTTGCCTCTAATAATAATTTAGTAAATATGATTTGGGGCCACGCTGTATTTGTGCTGGAAAAATATTGCTCCCCCCCCCCCCGGTCACAGCTGCTAGTAATTAGGAGAAATTATGTTTTCTGTCACAGAGCGGTCAAAATTCCCTTGTTCGTGTTCACTGAAATCAGGCATACAGCTTGAGCCCCCTGAAGAAATTAAGTGCTTCTCCCCACCCGCTCCCAAATCCTATAAGAACTAAGTCCAGATTCTGGGCCAAATTCCAACATGCATAATTGCATTCTCTAACTAATTTTCACTTGCATTTTTATTTAGAAAAGTAATTATTTTCAGTCTACCTCCTGAAATGGTTTTCACATTTTTCAAATATACTATTTATTTGAGATTTACCAGCTAGGATGCGGCTCGATTGTTCTCGTACCATAAAAGACATCGGGTGCCCTTTTGCAAAGGGAATGCATTCTCTGATCCAAAATCCCACTCCTGCTCCAAAAAGACCTCAAAGCTTCCATGTGTACAGAACTTCTCTGTTCACTTCAATGATAGAGGAAGTTCCATGACACACAGAGGTGCACACACAGAGATGTTATGCTCAAAGGGTTTCTGATGCCTTTCCATGTGAACTGTGATGCCCTTCCATCTGTAAGAATGCCATTGTGTGCACTGGAACTCCAGGGAAGCACCTTGATTGTTTGATCACTGATGTGACTAGTCCAGAAAGAAGAAAAGAGCAGCAACCAAAGAGGAAAATGGCATAGAAACAGTATAATGGGGAACTATACATGGAGAAACAGTACATGGTTGAAACAGTGACACTAAACATGAGTGGAAAAAGCAAATAATTACATGTTATGTGTGGTTTTTAGAAAGCATCTCTACATCACCACAAACTTCTTCAAAGCAGTTGCGTACCTGCCATAGACCGGGATGGAGCAAAAGGCCCAGGTGCCCACCACTAGGACCTGCGGAAGCCTCTTTGAGGGTCCCAACAAGGGCAGAAACTGTGCTTCCGGAATACTAGAAGCACAGTTTATAGCAGGGGTGTCAAACATAAGGCCCGGGGCCAGATGCAGCCCGTGGAAGTTTTTTATCTGGCACTCAGGCTCTCAGCTGCTGAGTAGTGCTGAGGTGTTACTGCTGAAAGGGAAGCCCACATGAAAATTGGGCTTTCCAATATCTTGAAATATGATCAAGATTTGCATATTTTCTTTTCTGTCATTTGCAGCTAATGACAGTGAGAAAAAGTGTTTATTTTTGGTTATGTCCTGTTAAATGACTTCACTTCCTGCCTAATGACATCACTTCCGGCCCTCAGCAGGCATCATGAATGCTATTCGGCCCTCTGTACAAAACGAGTTTGACACCCCTGGTTTATAGCATCCGGGAATCTCACAGAGGCTTCCCCGACGTGGGCAGAGGTTGCACTTGGCTCCGTGAGCCTCTAGTGAGTAGGGGGGGCAGATTTCTTCGTGGTGGGGTAGTGATAGCTTGCAGGGGGCACCTTCACAGAGCTTTGCCCCAGGCATGGAGCTGCAAAGGTGCATGGCTGCTTGAAAGCATCTAGGAAAAAAGTGAAGAGAAAAAAAATCCTTGCTTGGACTTTTAGTTTGATTTACATTTCCAACTCTGGACAATTCGGGACCGCTCAAGTGTAAGCATAAGAAAGTGCTCTGTTCCTCACAGAGATACATACATTTACAAGTCCCCTGCCACCAATATACTAGCCACATGTGATATCAAGCACCCACAAATTACAACACAATCAAACTGTGCCACAATCAGAAAAGCAGGAAATCACAAGTAGGAAAATTGAGAGAACTCTGCCGTACCCCGCTCATCTTGTCCCAATGCTGGCCACCCACCAGAGAATGCATTCCGCTAGTATTCCGCTAGTTACAGCAGCAATAAAACATGGTCTGGCACCATGCTCAGCATGGGAGACAGGAGGAGATGGAAAGAGGGTAGAATGGGGACAGGGAGGGGATGAATCTGGGCTGGTGCCAGACCATGCTTTATTGCTGCCATACAGCAGCCAGCACTAGCAGAATACTAGTTCCACCAGTGAGGAAGCCAACTAGAACTGGGCTGCTCATTTATCGGAAATTCGTTGAAGGAATTTTAACGAATGCAGAAAAGGTCTAAATGTGTGGGAAATAAGTTAAATGTACTTTTCTTTAAAATATAATGTGACTATACTGATATGATTGAAAATGATGTGGATATATTTTGTAACGAATTTTATGGATCGTAAACAAATATATGAATAAATAAGTGATGTGGACCAGAAACTTGCATGGGAACAAAACCACTTTGGTTGGCCTGACCCCCAACCCCAGTACTGATGTGCAATGTGCGTAAATGGCAACATGTGAATAAATAAATTAGGGTGGGTGACTGGTTGATTAAAAAGGTTTTTCTACTCTCTTTTTCGTCTGGCAGTAATGGTTCAAATAAAATAAGAAATCAATCAAAACCTTTTTCTGGTTGGTGGTCTACCCTTGATTGCTTATCTTGCAATAAAGATGGGCTGGTGAGGCTGGTTGATGGGCTTTTGGTTGCTTTAAGAAAAGGTTCCATCAGTTTGCCTTTGGAGGCCTGCACTTAATGCTAACTCACCCTACAGGGTTGGCACTGATAAAACCAGCTGGCAATCACCAGAAAAGCCGCTAAGCCAGGTGGTTTGCTTTATTATATATGGGAGAGCTAATGGCCAGGTCCATTTCCCCTAATTACACAGGCCTACAAAACTGAGGGTCAGAAAAGTTTTTCCCAAACTTTATGGTGGTTTGATATGAATTTGGGGTGCTGATTCCAAAAATGGCATCCATTTTGCCCTATCACATCTAGTTTTGGAGATATAGTATAGCCTCATTAGTGAATGGTTCAAGCAGCTTCCTCATGAAGAAACCATGGTGTAGGCTTCCTCATGAGGAAGCTGCTTGAACCATTCACTAAAGAGGCTATGCCGTGTCTCCAAAACTAGACATGATAGGGCAAAACGGATGCCATTTTTGGAATCAGCACCCAAATATATCCAGGAATTGGTGTAATGTTTAAGGAAGAAAAATGTGTGTTGGCCTGTGTTATTGGCATGTTCAATTGGATTTTCCAACTAGTACCCTGCTGCAGTTATTTTGCTGTTAATGTTAATAAAATGGCTTTATTTTATCTCCAAGCCTTTTCTCACATGTTTATTAAGAGTACCTGGGTAATTTCAAATGAATCCTAGTGAAAACAATTAAGGTGCAATAACCAACTTTCCAGCAGTGACCTAGCTACAACGCAACCCCAAGATAAGGTAACAAACATGCCGTTATCTTGAGGAGACCTCCTTGACTTCCTCCCCACTGCAGGATGCAGTGCACGTCACATTGACACAGCTATGTCAGTGCTGGAAAGTTGGTTAGGATTGCACCCTTAGCGAGTGCTAAACAGATTCTACTGTTAGGTTATTTTACCTGTGGCAGTTCTCTTTCAAGAGGTTTCCAATTGTTCCAAAACTTTAAAATGCACTTTTATCATCAAATGTTTCCAGATGTTTGGAAACCACAGGAAAATGTCTGGGTTTTGCGCCTCTCAGAAACCTTAAGGTATTTCTATAGTATTACTGAATTATTGCTGCTGAAATTCAAATGCACTGAAAACAATATAAGAATTAGACTGGCTTAGCAGTTCCATCATGTAATTTACATTCATAGCAATTACAATTATGTTCTGCCATCAAAATATGACTATTTACACCTTACATTAAACAAGCTCTTCATCAAACGGATAGCCCCTCTAATAAAATGTCAGGATAGATTTAGGATGTACTTCTAAACCCACCTGCTACAGAGTAAGCTCCACTGACCTTAATAGGATTTCTAAGTAAACATGGATAGGATTATACTACAAGATCAGTTCATTTATTCTGTACTGGTTTTCACTGGTTTTCAGTAATTGTAGATGGTTTCTATGTGTAGGTCAAGCACATGTAGCACTGTGGTGAACTATGTATAGGCAATGAAAATACAATTTATAGATAGCAGACTGTCATGGTTTCCTCTGAGTTTCAAAAGGTGGCAGGTTGCAGCTCAAATACCTGCTTTTTCTTCTGGGTTCCCTTTTTGTTTGTGTGATGTGATTGAACAGCAATAATTGCAATGAATAATTTATGCAGCCTTTCTTTTCATCTGCACTAGGCTTTCCCCATAACACAGTTCCACTAGGTGTAATTAGTGACATATTTCCTGATACAGATGAAGCCTCTTTTCCCTGCATTCACCTTCATCTCACCGACCACCATCACAAGTAGACAGTCACTTCTAGCTCCTTTGTTTTTGTTTCCCCTGCCTTATCAGCCATTTTCATTTCCCTTCCCACTTTTCTTCCAGATGACAGTTTCTTATCATTCCAGAAGAAGTCATTCTAGATACGATCCAAAGACCTTGGTTTCTTCTTTTTCACCATGCCTATCAATCATTATATCTAATTGTAGCGAATTTCCTTTTTTTAACCAGTTTTATGGAAAACACAACTTTTTTGTGTACCAGTTGCACAAGCTATGGGTTCTTTTCCAAGCTCAGTTCAGATAAGAATCATTTATATTTGGGTGGCACTTTCTGGGTATGTAAAGCACTGTACGTGTATTAATTTTGAAGTCCTTACAACAACCTTATAAGGTATGTATTATTTTCCTCTCATTGCAACTGGGAAATCAAGGCTGAAAGGGAGCGGCTTTCCCAAGGCTATCTACTGAGTTTGTGGCAGGGATGAGTTTTGAACTGTAGAATTTTGAACAAACTCACAGCCTAATCCTATCCACTACCCCACTCTGCGTTGATGCTGCATCCTACAGTGGTGGCAGTTGCAGATATATCCTCTAAGAAAGAAAACAACTGTTACCCAGTGGTAAGCCTTTGCAGCATGGTGGAGTCTACTAGGATGAAGGAAATTGTCCAGTTATAAATGGAGTTGTATTTCTCGTAAGATGCAGGTCATGTGTTTACGGGTGTGAACTGCTACTTTTCAAGTAGCATCTGTGAGTGCCTGATTCATCAGGAGATTCCCCTCCCCCCCACTTCAGGGCAACTTTTCAATTGGATGACTGTACTCTAAGTTGGGATGCCTTTAAAGAGAGCTCAGAAGATGGTGCAGAGAGCAGTGACCAGGGAATTAAGAACTACTCAGAGGTAGCACATGATTCCTGTGCTCCACCAACGGCACTGACTTCCAGCTAGTTTCTGGGTACAATTCTAAATGCCAGCTTTGACCTTTAAAGCCCTGAAAGCCCAATACTAAAGAGTACATGCCAGCTTACCCCCAGTGCACACTGTCTCAAACATGCCATACATTTGCAGGCCCTAGCGTTGGTGGGGTGCTGGTACTAGCCCAGCACTGGTGGACCACTGGAGCTTCGCCACTTGGTGGTCGTGTGAAGAGGTAGGTGGGGGTGTGGGGGGAGGCGGCATTCCAGGGCAGGGGGAGGTGGAGGGAGGGCGGGGAGAGGGCAGGGAGGATGTGTGCCAGGGGGGAGAGAGCGGAGTGGGAGGGAGGCGGGACCAATGGAGCAGCTCCGTCAGATCCTGAGTCTCCATGTTAGGCCATCCGCCTGACATGGAGGCTCTTCATTCTATGCTGACCTTTGGGTCATTGCGGGGCTACTTGCTTTACCAGGGGACGGGGATGAAAGTCCCCTTCTCCCGAAGAGGTGGCGGTGGCTGCCTGGGGCCTGCTGTATGCAGCGGCAGCCATTTTCAGCGCAGTGCAGCCCCACGCATCGTGCAGCTCAGAACTGGGCTGTAAGTTGCTTGAGGCCATGCAAGAAGAACATCACTTCATATAAGTTTCTTCACATGGGTTGAAATTTTATAAATGACTTAACTAAGCAATTTTTTTCATTGTTTTCAGAATGAGGTATTCTGCATCTCTTGTTCTTAGTTCTGATAATTAACACTTTTCATAGTCAGCAGTATAACATATTTATCAGAGTTTATCTGCAACTGGAATTCATTGTTTCCAGTGCCTTCCCTAGTGTCTTAGCTTAATGAGCTTGAAAACATAATGCAAGACTTTTCAGGCTAACATTTGAGAAGATATTCAGCTAATTTATTAAACACCGTTGGGATGGGATAAAATCACAGTTCTTTATTCAGTGGGGCACTGAGATGAAGTTTTAGTAATCCACTTGCAGCAATTCACAATGCTGTGCTCTCTAGATCTGACTCTGAGAAGGTGGTCTGTTGGGTCCAAATTATCAGTTCTGCACATAGTTCCAGGCTTCCTCTCCAACCTGAAACTTGGACTCACAAATAAGACTTCTATGTCCAACATATGAGAGTCCAAGATCCCACAGTAGGTGTCCCCAGAACTACTACACTCTGATCTACAGCAAAAATCCTCCATGAAGCAGTCTCACTAGTGTCCAAAATCTCCTATTTCCATGAACCTGAACTTTGCACTCGCACTGAGCCAGGAGAAGTGCACTGGAATGAAGAAGTGCAAGACTGCAGACTAGAGGAATGCCCCCCTGAAAATCTCTCTACTCTCCAGACAGTGGGAGGCAGGGGAGGGAAACATCTGGGCCTTGAGCATTTAAGTCTTCATTCCTTGTGGCTCTTGTCAGAGCAAGTTGTTCAGTCCATTGTCCTGCCACCTGACTTGCCTGGTTCGGCAGTATCTGCGGGGGGGGGGGGGGCACAGATTAGGGTACATGGAGAAGTTAGAAACACCAATCTTACTCTCTTTATCGTTTGTTCTATTTAAACTGCATATCTTCAGGAATGCTGATAGCTACCATGAGGATTATGTGACATGAAAGAGATCTGCACCTCATGAAAGAGATATATAAAAAAGCTTTCTTGAGAAGGGATGGTAGAAGACCAAGGTGATTTCTTTAAAAGTGACTTCTTTGGAAAGAAACATTAATCCTGGAAAGGGCTTACTGGTACATAACTAATGAAGAGCTGCGGACTGTGAGGATGTTTTATTCTTTTAAAGTACGGTATGTCTTAAAATCAGTGGTTGGGTGGAAATCAGTGGAAATGGAAGGTACATGAGGCAAAACAAAGGTGACAGGTATGAATCTTAGCTTAGAGTACATGCTTTGCATACAGAAGGTTCAAGGTTAAGTTGCTACACCTCCAGGTAGGGGTGGTAATGCCAACCTGAAACACAGGAGAACTGCAGCCAATAAATGTAGACAATATTAAATTAGAGAGATCAATGATTTGGCTTAGAAAACGGCAGTTTTCTATGCAACTAATGACCCAATCTTACCTGGACTTTGCGCTGACAGAACTTGTAGTTGCTGTGAAGGCACATAGGCCAGGGCTGTTAGTGCACACAACTGGAGGTCCCACATGCGAGTCAACAGAGGAGGTAGGCTGGTGGAGGGGATGTTCCAGGGGAGGATTGGGGTGGGGATTGGGCCAGACTGGGGGCATGTCAAGGGCAGGCCAGTGGATGGATATTGCTGGCAGCTGTGGCACCAATACCCTACACCTCCTGCCCAGGCCTGACATGTCTCCTTGGACCTACTCAGATTTTCACCAGCAAAAAAGCTGATGTAGATCCAAGTAGGTCCATCGGGGACCATGGCATAGTGGAGTAGGTAAGTATAAAATTCTTTACTTACCTCTCCATCCACTGCACACTCTGGTCCGGTTCTGGATAGGATTGAGCAGTAAGATTAAAATTTGCATTTATATGTATTTAAAGGAAATCACATCATTATTCTTTTACAAAATCGATGAACTAGTAATTATGGGAAACTAAGTATCAGTGAGTATGAAGCACAAACTTTAAGGTTTTAAGAAACCTATTTACTGTGTAGTGAAATTATCGTTACTGAAGGCTGTTTGGAAGGTAGAGTGACTTTACAAGAAGACCAGATGATGTTAATAGGAAAACCTCTAGGGATTATCTAGGGAGAATAGAGGGTGATTAACTAAAAAAGGAACATACTTTTTATAAACAGGACTCTCAAAACCACTAACCAGAGGAGAACCTGAGGACCACTTGGGTATGTTAAGGGAATGACAGTATAGAGGTAAAACTCCATTAAAGCTGAGAGTTCTCATTCTGTAACTGATAGTTTATATTGGTATCAGCCGAGACTCTAAGTGCTTTGTGATGGGTACCTCTGCACATTTTGAAATAAATTAGTAATAGGAATTATATGATGGATGATTCTGAAAAGACAGATAGTGCAAGCTTCCCATTAGATTCAAAAAGCACTTCCTGTTGGTCATGTCACTTAGGATGCATGAAAATAACTCTAATTAATCTTAGGTATGATGCGAGATATAATTCTTTATACCGTCTGAAACAATAAGAAACACATTTGTCAAGTAAGTGAGTGAGATGAGAAGAATTTGGAACATGATCATAAGAGTCTGATGGATTGTTCACTAGGAATAAGCAGAACCTTCTACTGTTTTAATAGAATATTAATCAAATGGTTATGTAAATATGTACAGTATACACTTTCTATTAGAGCTGTGTATATTGAAGTACCACATTTTGGGTTTCTTTAAATAACTGATAGGCATTTCCTATGGTTCATATAATCACCTAGAAAATTGTGGTTCCCTTTCTTCTGCTTAAATTGCAGTGTACATGAGAAAGAGGTTGTGTGACAGCTTCACTGTACTCCGAGAATAGACAGCCATTCTTGAGTAAGCAGGGTGACCAGATGTTCTCTTTTCCCAGGACATGTCCTCTTTTTTAGCCTTGTGTCCTGGAAAAGAACTCCTCCTTTTCCCTGTGAGCTGGCCCCTGATGGCGCACATAGCCTTCTTGTAATTAATACATTATATACAGTAATGTATATGTAACATAGGGCACAATCCAAACATTGACTTCAGCCGGCCCAAGTCCCTTGGGCCAGCCTGGGAGCATCACAAACATTCCATAAAGCACATTTGCGCCTCCTCGGGAGAAAGCCAGTCCGGCACTCCCAGAAGCACCAGCCTGTGGAAGCTGACGGAGGCCCCTGTGCCGGCTTTCTCCCGGCTCCTTGCGTTGGCTTGGATGAGCCGACACAAGGGTGACAGGTAGGTGAGGGGGAGGAAGGGAGGCATTCCTTGGCAGGGGGAGGGAGGGCGATGGGCAGCCCTGGGGGGCAGGCGCACGGGGAGCTGGAAGCAGGACTAGGATCCGGCAGTTATGGCAGATCCCAACCCCCGTCCCCAGGGAGAACGGAGTGGCTTCAAGCTGCTCCACTCTCCTTGGACTTGTGCCAACTCAGGAGGAGTCCAAGGAGACCCATTGGGGCCAGCAGCCCTTACCCGGGGTAAGGGGAAAAATTCCTCCTGGCTAAGCCGCTGCTGGCCACAATCCTGTGCTGGATACAGAGCAAGCCTCCTGGTTTGCCTGTTCCAGCGCAAGTTAGGATTGCACTCTTAGTTTTTTAAATTTCATAATAAGTAATATAGTTTTAAATTAGCCATATGAAATCAATATGCGAGTGTTTGTAGCTTATATTTTGTCATGTCCTACATTTTTCTTGGATGTCCTACATTTTGGAGTGTTTTTTTTCTCCTTTGTGGTTATGACATCTGGTCACCCTTTGAGTAAGCCATCCAAAAGTCAAGTTAGCAATGGCCCATCCAACTGCAACCATGGTTTAAGGTGGAGCTCTCATACAACGCTACTATCCTCATTGAGTGTTTCATGCCTCCCACCATAAACGTGCAGCACATGAGCCATCTGCAGCACTGCATGTCTTGGCCTGCTGGGGGAGTGGATTGGGCTATTAGTCCCAGGTAGGTGCATCTAGTTAGGATTGCAGCCAGTTACTGATAAAATGAGCAATGTGGGAACAGCAAGACAAAGGTAATTGCACACATCAAAATTCAAAAACTATACTTATGAAAGCTATACTATGAGTATATTCAGGAAGGCCCATTCCAATTGGGGGTTTACAATTGGAGGCAACAGAATGTGTAGATTAGTGTTTCTCAAACTGTGGGTCGAGACCCACTAGGTGGGTCGCGAGCCAATTTTAGATGGGTCCCCATTCATTTCAATATCTTATTTTTAATATATTCATTATTAACCTTCATTGTTAACCTTCTGGCGAGGCCTGACCTGAAGACCTTTTTATACCAGCAAGCCTTTGATGCCTGATGGCTGCTTTTAATTGTTTTTACTGCTGATTTTATTGCTGCTGGTTGCTTTTTATCTATTTTATTGCTGTTTTATGTCTTTTTTGATGTATTTTAATGTATTTTATTATTTTTAAAAGTTGTTAGCCGCCTTGGGTGCCCTCCAGGGAGAAAGGTGGATTACAAAGCAAGTAAATAAATTAAATAAATAAATATATTAGACTTGATGCTATCATGGTATGTGACTGCATTTGGGGGAATGTTACAGACCTGTTTTTGTTTTTTGTTTTTAACAAGCTACTATGTATATTTTTTAAACAATGATAGTCCATGGGACTTATTCCTGGGCAAGTATGGGTAGGATTGCAGCCTAGGATTGTTAAAAATTTTCCTGCTTGATAATGTCACTTCCGGTCATGACATCACTTCTGGTGGCTCCTGACAGATTCTCATTCTAAAAAGTGAATCCCAGTGCCAAATGTGTGAGAACCACTGGTGTAGATCAATATCATTTAACTTCTTGTGAGAACCCTACCTGTTCTGGAAAAGGTCACACTGTTCTAACTGCTTTTGTTTCAAGTCATGTTTCTGTCCCGTCCCGTCCCGTCCCGTCCCATCCCCCTTTTAGTGCCTTTAAAATCCTGATCAGTTTTACAAGGAAATTTCACTGTGAAAAAAAACCTAAACTATAACAACATCACAAAACAAACCAAAAGAGGTGCTTTCCCTCTTTGTCTGTAGATACAAACAATAAGATACACATTTTCAATATTATATTTGTGTGAATGGAAGCTTTCTACATCGAAAGTTTGAATTTAATGGAGTGGCTTGTCACCATAATCGGGTATAAGTGCAGCCTTTCCATAACCTTTGAAATGTTCCATCGGAAATGGCACTCTGTTTTTCTGTGCAGCTTTCAGTGATGCACTCGTAATCAGAGACTGTTTTAATGGAAGAAAGAACTGAGGTTCTGGCTTCATGTTTCTAATGGAATGGATTGTTAATATACTTAGGACAGAAAATGTATTTACTCTAATTAACGTCTTTTTTTCCTTACACTTTATTTTCTGTTCATTAAATTTGTTTAATCAATAGGCAGAATCTCAAAAATGGTGATGCAATTTGTGGAAAAGAAGTCTGCTTCATATCCACTCATTTCAGTTAATGGCTGTGCCGGGTGTTGGTGGAGTTCCATGTAGGCCTAATACACTTAGAGCACAACCCTATACATGACTACTCAAAAGTAAGAACATAAGAACAACCTCGCTGGATCAGGCCATAGGCCCATCTAGTCCAGCTTCCTGTATCTCACAGCCGCCCCCCAAATACCCCAGGGAGCACACCAGAATGAACAGCCCCACTGGATAAGTAAATCCCATTCAAGGCACGCCTGTGACACATTCTGTAACGCAAGCCCACACTGAGCCAGCGCTGGGCAGAGGACAGGCAACTGCTGCCCGGTGTTCCATGGGAGCGCCGGTCATCAGAGAAGTAAGTGGGGCAGGGGGAGGTGTTCTGGGGCAGGGAGAGGGAGGAGGAGGTGGGGCGGGGAGAAAGAACAGGGCAGGAGGGGGTGGGACCGGAGAAGTTCAGAAGTTCCACCGTATCTGGAACCCCACGTCAAACTTCTCGGCCCAACACAGAACTCTGTTACTCTGTGCCAGCTAAATAGCCAGTGCAGAGTCGAGTAACCCCATTGCGGGGCTACTTTCCTTACGTGGGGGAAGGAGAGGAATGTTCCTTTGCCCCGATGAGCCGCTGGCAGTTTCCTGGCATGCTCAGGATACTGCAGCAGCCATTTTGGCACCGCAGCAACCAAGCACACTAGGCAACTCGAGATTGGGCTGTAGATAAGCCACACCTAGAATAAAAAGTGGGGTTGCTTGTAATTGTTTAGAAATGTCTGTAACACCTATTAGACCACCGTCACAATAGAATATCCAAAGTAACAGTTAAGATTGACTTAAATTGTTACTGTATAAGCATGTTATAAGCAACTAAGTTTACTGGAGCCACGCATCCAATGATATGGGTAAGAGTCACATTTGTGCAAGCATTTGTCTATGCCTTTTTTGGGTATGCTACTGCTCTTTCCTCATTACAGTATGTGTTTGCTATGCTGGAGAGTCTGGGTCAGGCTTAATGGGTGACATTGGGTGTCACTTTTCCCAACGTTCCCCAGTGGCAAACATAACCTTCCCACTTGATCATAAATGTCTGAGACAGCATCACTGTTGAGGAAAGACCTGAGGGTGAAGGAGCAGAGAGCAGTGCTTCCTCCACATTTTTCTTAGGTGGCATGGTTATTTTCTGTCCTTTTAATTTGTCACAACCCTGCATTTGCATTCTCGCAATGCTCTAGAGGCAAATAATTAATGAGGAAATTGATGCTAATTCTTGTAATTTTATTGTTCGTCTCCAGATATCAGCACATAAAATCAAGAAATGTATGATTAAGTAGTGAGAATATTAACTTATTTATTTATTTATTGCACTGCTTTTCAAGGGATGCCTTGGAATTTAAAGCTGCGGAGGCCTCTAAAGGAGCTGGAGAAAGGAATTAGAAGAAAAAAACAATACGAGCTGGTGATTTGGAGGAATCTGGGAGTAAAAACATCTACCTTCATCAGCAGCAGAAGTCTCTCCCCTGCTCAATTTGCCAAAATATCTATAGATACAGGAGTAAAAATTGCTCATGGCAGATTCTTGCTCCCCTTGATGCTCTTTCTGTTGTGTGATAATGGGGAGTTAAAACATTTTCTGAGTCAGTGAGAGAAGACAACCTAGAGTATAGAGTGAAATGAAGAGAGAAGAACTTTTCAGTGACAGCAGTGTGCTTGAATCAAAATATTAGCGAGGGAATTGTTAACAAAGCCTTGTAAAAATGACAGTAAATTACCAGATACTCTTTTCCCAGAGACTGGGTCAACCTGTGTCATCTTTGAGATAATTGGGTCGCATGACATGAACCTGTACAAGAGTATGTAACAGGATGTTTTTCTTTATTTCTATTATTGCATTAAAGGCAACGCTCCCTCTGAATGCACATGCTTTTTGAGATCATGGTGAACACCGAGTCCCATCGTGTTACAAGTGCATTGCAGCTCTGGAAAGCTTATGGTATAATATATCTGTGACAGCTCAAGCCTATTTAAATCCCCGTGTGGACATGCAGCAGCGCCAGTGCAAGCTACGCTGTATCCCCAGGGGATTTTTGGCTGCTGGCAGTCCCTTCGGGGTAAGCCCTTGGATAATCCACGGCAGCCTCAACGGGTCAACTCAGACCTGCACCAGTGATATTGCTAGTGCAAGTCCGTGTTGATCCATGCAAGTGGATCAGATCCGGGAAGGGGGTTTGGATATGGCGCACACCGGAGCTGCTGCTCCTGCCCCCTCCCAAGTCCTATTCGCCCACCCTTGTCTCCTTACCCCTCCCCTCCCCCTATGCTTGACTTATATGTTCTGGTAGGTCATCCAATGACCACTGGTGCAGATCAGAAGATTCCGGTCTTCCTACCAGCGCACCAGTACCTTGCACTATTGCAAAACATTTTACAGCTGTTTTGTGAGAGCTCACACTGGTAGAACACGGGTTCTACCAGCCTAGTGTTTAGGTAGGATTGGGCCATATGCCCTTATGTTGCCACAGCATCTTTAAATTCGCTGCATGAGATGGACAGCCCAATCCTATCCACACTTTCCTGGGAGTAAGCCCCATTGACTCTAATGGGACTTACTTCTGAGTAGACATGCATAGGACAGGGCTGTAAGACAGCTTCCCCTCTGAAACAAAATCTTATACCTCTTTTTCACACAGTATTTAATACAATTTATTTAAAATACTCATAGTCCACTTTTCCATCTGACAGTAGGACTCAAACAGAGACAAAATTGGCACAATACGTGCACGTTTTTTAGTTATTAAAAAATAAAAAGTGACTGAAGAAGGAATTCAGAGAGCAATGTCTGCTGCTGCATCCTGAATCCTACCCCCCCCCATGGGCCTCCTCGACTCTGCACCTGTTAAAACACGGGCACAGAGCCAAGGAGATCCACTGCAGCCAGCTATTGCTGCCTAGAGATCGGGAGTGAACACACCCTTCCTCCAAGGATACCCTGGCTTTAGATGTGGTGCCCACCGGAACCTGCAGTCACCACTTTGGTGCTGTTGGAGCCCTGGGTGCAGCCGGTTTCAAAATTGGGCCCTTAGACATCTGAGCCCTGTCTAGCCTCTACTGGAACTGAGCATAACTTATGTTCTGTAACCAGCACCTGGATCACCTGTGTATATAAACCCTCCCTGCAGCAGCTGATAAGTCCTCTGTCATCCGTTATAACTGGGGGGAGGGAATCAATGACTGATTGACAGCCAGGCATGTCAAACCCCAACTCCTTTGTGGCAGTCCTATCCCCTTGGATGAAGTCGTCCTCTCTGTGGAATGACTTACCCCTGTTGGTCCGTCTGCTACCTTTGAACGTTCTGAGGTGAGAATGGGGAGAATAGTCCAAATGGAAATGTACCACCTAGCAAACAGAGATAGGTAGCACCAGTTTTTTTCTCCATCAGAGCCTGGCTTCTACTTATGTAGCTGGACTAGGTTGTGTTTTCCTTTCTGTTTGTGCTCGTTTAAGGGTAAGGTTGGGCCAGCAGAACAAATTATGATCCAATAATGACCTTTGGGACATTTATAGTGTCTTTTTGAGGAATGACTTTGGTCTTGACTGAAATTTAATCTTGACTGAAAGAAATTGCTCTTTTACGATTTCTGAAAGCAAGAACAAGATCAAATGCTTATCAGTTTAATATTTTTCTCATGGCAAGTAACCTGCTTACAATGGCCTTCTAATATCCTGATATCACATCCTGTTTCATGACAATTGCAAATCTTCAAATTACCTGTTGATTATTTTCCTCCTTGCTCTTAAATTCTTCCCCCCTCACTTTATTTTGTTGTAAAACCATAAAACATTCTCAGAAAGAGAGCAAGCTTTCTGTTCTCCCTTTTAGATATCAGCAGAGCAACTTACAGTGTTTCTGTGGGCTTCTCTCTGATTCACTCTTTCCTTCCACTATTAAATGAATGATTGTGGGTCAAGCTAGAAAATCAAAACTGGAGTAGGGTTGCTGGAGTAGGTCATTAAACTCCTCCAGAAGGTGTTTTTAGGGAGAAAACATTCAGATGGTTCCACTGACAAAGCAACCCTGGTAGTTTCCAATTTGGTGCACTATACAAGCTGGAAACTCCTGCATGCCTTACCTGGTGCTCCTTGCACCGCTTAAGTTTCTCCTTGATATTTTCTGGGGTTGGCTTGGGGGGTACAGTTGTGTGCAGCTAGTACAGTTGTGTACTAGCTAAAAATGCCCCCCAAATCCAGCCTACGCAGAAAGGTAAGTACAAGCTTTCCAAAGATGCATTATCATATTATACTTATATCAAATTAAGACCATAAATCTGAAGATCGTGTAGCTAGGTTCACTTTTCCCTTTAAAAATAAATAAAAACAAAACAGCAGCCCTGAACAATCAAATACATTGGAAACCATTATTATTTTACTAAAGTGGAACTTCAGAAATAGCTTTGTGATGAGTCTGAATTGCAACCAATCTTTACAAGAAATCAGTTTTCACAAATTATCCTGTAAAGCCTATTCATCCAAATCTTTGCTACATGTGCAAGTCTTTACATGCAAAAATACCATTTCTTTTTTTATAATTTGCTGCTGAATATATCTTCATTCTCATGAAAATCACCTCTTATACAATCCAGTTAGATAGAGCCATTCTGAGGAAGAATCCATGACAATGTTCAATCAAAGGATCTTTCTCATCTTGCGTTCATTAATGACTAATCTCTTTATCAATCTCCTTGCTCAATTAGGTCTGATCTGATTAAAAGTGAAATAGTGTGTATTATAAAAATCTGTATTGTTCAGCTAGTTTGTTTGATTAATGTGTCCTTTCCCCCCCCTATCAAAATATATTCATATAAACAAAATTTCTTAAATAAAACGTAATGGTGCTTTCATAAAGGTAACTAATTTCAGAAAAATGTTCTGAACTCTTTGAACCATTAAGCTGGAAAAAAAGATTGTATTTTCAAATAACCCAATTAGGAAAAATCAGTAGAACAGCCAAGACTCATTAAACTTAACCAGGATTACAATTTTCTTGTCAGTTATGACATTAGCAGCCCAATCCTACTTAACTCTTCATTTGGTGACACAGCTGTGCCAATGTGGCGCCCATTGTATCCCATGGGGGAGTTCTGGCCTCTGGAGGCCTCCTCGGGTCTGCTCAGTCCTCTGGGTATACTTGGACCTACACTGGCTCAGGTCTACATGGACCTGAGTCAACGGAATCACAGACTAGAAGGGGGATATTTGCATGCACTGCTGCCACCAGGCCTGATCCACCCTTCCCAGCCCCCAGTCTGCAGCCACATGGACCTGGCTGCTTGTAGTGGCTTCCAGGCTGTACCAAATGACTTGTTGTGTTTTACAATAGCCAGCATGGCCTTACACAGCCAGAATGAGAGCACCAGCTGTGTAAGGCCCAAATAGAATTTGGCCATAACTTATATATGATGTGAAACCATTCTTTTCCTCATTGTCTAGGAAAAAAAGAATCCTTAATGTAATATATAAGAACATAAGAACAGCCCCACTGGATCAGGCCATAGGCCCATCTAGTCCAGCTTCCTGTATCTCACAGCGGCCCACCAAATGCCCCAGGGAGCACACCAGATAACAAGAGACCTCATCCTGGTGCCCTCCCTTGCATCTGGCATTCTGACATAACCCATTTCTAAAATCAGGAGGTTGTGCATACACATCATGGCTTGTACCCCATAATGGATTTTTCCTCCAGAAACTTGTCCAATCCCCTTTTAAAGGCATCTAGGCTAGACGCCAGCACCACATCCTGCGGCAAGGAGTTCCACAGACCGACCACACGCTGAGTAAAGAAATATTTTCTTTCTGTTTTGTTGTCCCGCCCAACACTCAATTTTAGTGGATGTCCCCTGGTTCTGGTATTATGTGAATCTTCATTCACATATCCATTTATGACAATGTCCTGAAAGAAGTTGTTCATTATTCATTCTATTATTCATTCATTCTATTATTAGTTATAATCTATTTCATGTAATTGTTTCGTAGTGTATAATTTACATCATGTAAATTGTTTTGTAGAGTTAACTCTGTCATATTCATGGAGCAGATTAGTAATATTCCCATTTTACAGAATGGGATCTAATGTTGAGAAATAATAACTTGCTTATGACCCAATCCTATGTAGGTCCTCTCCCTTGCTCAGTGCTAAAACAGGGCATTCTGAGAATGCTATAATTCAATTCCTTCTGGCAGGTGACATCGAGCATACAACCCTCGCAGTCGCACAGTTCTTAAATTTGAGTATTTAGAGCCAAGCTTCCTGTACCAAGCAACCACTGAGTAGATTACATCTTGGCAATATCTGTAGATTAACTGATTGTTTTCCGTCTTTTAAATAGTTCATGTGTGTATGTATAATGTAATGTATGTTTGTATCTGTGTGTACACATAGGTGTGCACATATACATATTTTTGTGTATTGCTTAGGTTTCTATTCTCTCTACGGTTTCTGTAGTCTTCACCCATCAAATGTTTATGCCTAATAAAGGTTTTGTTGACTGTTGACTATGTTTGTCTACGCAGAAGTAAGCCCCATTAGAGTTAATGGGGCTTACTCCCAGGAAAGTGGTATTGGGCTGTCCATTATCCAATTCAATACTCGGTTTCCTTGAGTTCTACTCATACAAAATCCACTGAAACAAATCAATGTTTCTAAAATTAGTGCTTCTATAATTAAACATTTTAGAGATGGATATCTCTGTTCATATTTTTCACACTTGCCTTTGAACTGTGCTTTCTTCTGCAAAAAAAAAAAAATCTATGGATTTTATTTCCTATCTGAAAAAAAATCAGAAAAAAAATCATATGGATTATATCTGTATTTGTTGCAGTGTTTTCATATAGTTCCTATCCAAAGTGCTGATGCAATAACACATTCCATATGCGCAATTTACATGCGTAATTTTATGCAAAGGTACAGCATGCATAGAATCCACCAATATGTTCATATATAATTTGATCTTTTGGAGTGGGAGGTTATGAATTTCATTGCAAGTTTTGCAAAAGAGGAATCAAATAAGATTCATAAAGAAGATACAGCTGTTCAAACAGCCCACCAATTGACTAGCATAACCCTAATGCAGCCATCCAAAACTAGCTCAAACACATAGCCTCCCCTGACTAGTGGCAGAGCAGCATGTTCAAAGAGGATGTTTACTTCCACTATCAAAACAAGGCAGAAGTCCCATTATTATTTCACAGAAGGAATCAAAGTAACTTGGTTTATAATGCAATAAACTTAGGTTATTAAGAAAATATATCCATGAAAAAATAATTTAATGTGGACACCAACTTACATCTATAACTATATAAAGCCAAGTTAATCATAAATGGTAGCAAATCATTTGCACAAAGCCTATAACTTTTGATTAATATTGCAATTGTTGTGTGTGTCTCCCCACTCCAAGGTCAATTCTTCATGCACTAATACCCCATTGAAAAGCTCTAACCATGAAAATAAGAGCTAGTGTTAATTATTTTTTATGAAGAGGGAAAAAAACTTTTTAATGGCCATTTGACTTCAGTATAAACCACGAGTCAAAGAAAGAGAGATGAGTAATTTTTCAAAAAGGGAATTAATATTCATTAGGCAATAAATGACCTATAAAACTGATTTAAACATGAAATCTGACCCAGAAATTAAGAGAGATAATAGACCAAATAATACATGCTTTAGTAAAATCAGTAACACCATATTCATCAGTAGTGCTACTTTTGTTAATTGGCTATGCAATCTGACAAAATGGAATCTTAAACATCTTTAACAACTAATTTATGGTGATTGTATGCTTCAAGTGATGGGCAAGCTTCCCTCAGCTGGCCTGAAAAACCATTAGACTTCCCCCCCCCCTTTCTGTGATTTCCCGGAGAATGCTTGAGGGGGGAGCATAACCTCAGGATTTAGCTAAAAACGCTAAAAAAGCTAAAAAAGGAAGCTAAAAAAAGAAGTAGTTACAAAATGATTTGCAGATTCCTCAGCATCCAAGACTGAATCAAAATGGAGAGTCTACTACAATACCATTCTACCCAACAGGAAGTAAGAGTCGTAGGCATGCTTGGTTTGGATCCAGACTGGAACCACATCATAGGGCACTGGGACCGGGGGGGGGGGGGATGGAACCAGCCTCCGACACTTAGACTGGATCCTAAACCCCCATCCCACGGAGCCCAGCATTACACCGGGCTGCTTGGATCTGTGCCAGGGATTTCGCTGGCGCACAATCAAGTAGACCCATTGCAGGTGGCTGGGGCATTACCTGGGGTAAGACGACATAAGTCCCCTTATTCCGAGTTGTGTTCTATCCAGCTCCAACTCTAAAAGCAACTAACTTTATAGAAAGAGAGAAAAGAGAGAGAAAAATGAGATCCGATCCTTAATTAACTAACAGTCCAGTCCAAACTCCCCCCTGCCTTGATGCAGCAGGCACTCCATTGGAGCACGCACGCACTAGGGTGGAGGGGTAGTTGCGGAAGTCTCAGCTTAAGGGAATTTTTGTCCCATTGCCTTGGGGATAGCCTCCCTATCCCCTGTGGGTCTCCTCAGACTTGTGCCAGCTATCTTTGAGTGTAACAGCTGTGAAAAGGGAGAGGGATAGGATCTGATTGCAGGCAAGTGCTGTTGATCTCACCCTTCCTCCCCCGTCCTGCCCCTTCCTCACCCAGAAACTCCCCCGTTCCACCCTGTTACTCCTGGATGGAGTTGTACCCACCAGACTGCCACTGATGGTGCTGGCAGCGTCACCACACTTGTTGACAGAAGTGCTGTTCCTCTGGTGATTGCACTTGCAGCCTCGTTACTCTTGCTGGTGGAAGAACCAATTCTCTGGTATCCTTCTCCTACTCCCAGCAGAATGTGCATTCTTCCAGCAGAAGTGGGGATGGGGGGAGTTTGACTGGGCTTTAAAAATATCACTAATTAATGCTTTTGGCTCTTTTTTTATATTATCCCTTGTGTTTTGAAATCAAGAAGACAAAGACAAATCACTGTCAGTTTTCCCAGTGTTGCCCCGGCTGAAACACAGAGGAGTTTGTGGAGGATTGCATAGAAATACAGTAAAATCCTGCAAAAAATACAGGGCAAACCTTTCAGTTATGATATCCTCCTGGCTCATTGCATTTATCATTTAACAGTGGTATCACTTTTTTCTTTCCACAGAAGCTATTTTTCGCTATAGCTTGGATGGTTTGAATGTTAGTGAATAACCTTAAAATAAAAGGGTAGGAGCTACTGTCATACTGCTTAAAGGTTCCATCAGCTATAAGACTGCCCCTGAAAATGACTAATAGGCTGTTTTTGACTTCAAAGATGATAAGGTAATTGTTTTTATTAGGAAAATAAGCTTCAGACCACTCTGGGGGGAACACTTTTTTCTCATTATATTTTGCTTTTTAAGAGCACCGCATGATAGAAGTGGATGATGGAAATTGCTTTTCCAAGCACTTTACCCAAAAGAAAAAAATAATAATAATAATGTAATATTGTGTGCTGAAAATGGAGCAAAGATGAAGTACTCAAATTCTGAGCATCCACAGAATCCTTAATTGCTTTGAACTGACAGATGACTGCAACACACAGTCACTTACCATCATCCAGTTGATGCCAGCTCTAAACCCATTTCTGTCAGGTGACAGCCTATAAATGCAGAATGACCATTTCAGAACAAAGTAGTGCCATGCACTAAGCTGAGACACATAAGCAAAACAAGAAGAAGCACATTCTGATGTTTTTGAGGGACTCTACCGTTTCAAATTTATTCAGCACATGATTCAATCGCATGATTGAATGCATGATCGAATACTGCTTTGTGTAACAGTGTTCCCAGTACACAGAAAACAAGCAGGTCAGGCGAAAGCAGTAGCATAGCCAGAGGGGAGGCAGTGCAGTAAGTACAGAAGGAGCACAATGCGCCATGTAAATGGCCCCTCCCACTTGTCATCAGAACAATTAGGGGCAGCAGTGGCAATGCACTGCATGTTACTGTTGCTGCCCAAATGGCAGGTGGGAGCACTTACATGGTGCATTGCAGCGCCTGGTGTAATCACTGGCCAATCACTGACCCTCTGGCCATGCTGTTGGGGAAAAGCTTTTCCCCCTTTCCTACCTTTTTTTCCTCTTTACGGATCTCTCATTCAACATACAGCAAGCACCCCATCTAAAGTTTTAAAAGCTGTAGCCCACCCTTAACAGTACCACATGATTCAGCCGATTCAGGTGATTGAATGTTTCAGCTCATCATTGGGATTACTGTGGCCTAGTCCCTGTGAATGCTTCATCCCTTGATTTAGCTGTTCAACACTTTGCTTAGGAAGAGCAACATAAAAAAGAAGTGTTACCATGATGAGTCATGCATTTATAAGTTCTGCATATATGCCCTTTATTAAGAGCCCAATTCTAATCTCTCCCCCCCCCCACAAATACCAGGATGCCAAAATGGCTGCTGCTGCATCCTACATGGGGGTGCAACTGGAGAGGTTTCTTCTGGGTAAGGAAACAATTGTTCCCTTACTGGGGAGTAAGGCTCTGTAATGTGGTTGGGTCTAATTACACCAGTGCTAGCTAAACTGCTGGCATATGTCCATGTGGACCCATGCCATGGGATTCGGTCCAGAAAGGGAGCTAGGATTCAGTGGTAATTCGTCCATCCCTCACCCCAGCAGCATTCCATTCTGCCCTACCCCTGCCTCCAACTCTGTATTGTTTTCTCTCTCCTCTACCCCATGCTGCACTCTCCCAACCCTCCT
Organism: Tiliqua scincoides; assembly: GCF_035046505.1. Taxonomy (NCBI): domain Eukaryota; kingdom Metazoa; phylum Chordata; class Lepidosauria; order Squamata; family Scincidae; genus Tiliqua; species Tiliqua scincoides. Next base: position 57,106,713 of record NC_089826.1, read on the forward strand.
GCCTTGCCACCTTACCTTCAGCAGCAGGTGTCTCTACATCTGCTGGCACCAGTGGGAAGGCTCTGGTCTTCTCACCAATGTTCCAGCAGCACAATACTGAGCACACTACCAGCGCACCTTTTATGACTGGCTCTCACTGCTTGATGGCAGTCAGTGCTGGTAGAAGAAGCGTGCCACCATCACCTGGCCCAGGGTAGCATTGGGCCTTTAGAAGACAATGAACAGACCACAGCCATGGATCTGGAAATGGATGTGATTGGCTCTGGGCTTCAAATTAGTAGGGCAAGGGCAAGATCTGCTTGCAAAAGCCTCTTCTCCTGTAAAAATATTCTGGATTTGTTGGTTTGTATCTGAATTCCTTCAGAATTCAGTTAATGCTTAGAAGGAAGCAGGTGTGGGCTGGTACTTGACTAGAAAGAAGAATGCTAAGTAGGGACAGTCCTGATTGAAGTTTGGATGGGAGACTGAAAGCTAATAAAGCTGTCATGAGACAACAGAGCCAGGGGGAGTTTACAGCTTGAAACCTGAAACTGCTCCTCAGAAGGCATACCCAGATGCCAGATGTGATGGCCACACTGTGAAGGACTCCATCTGGAAAAGAAGGGCTCTATGAGCCGCCCATAGAACAATTATTGTAAAAACCTGTTTGTACTCTACTGTGGAGCTTTGTAAGCCACTTTGGGCATTTGCCTCGGCATGGGAAAAGCGGGATATAAATCTCCCAAATAAATAAATAATAAAAATCTGCACTGGAACTTACATGATCTGGGTTTCAATGCAGCCTGGTGCAGTACCATGAGCACAGCAGGCTCGCATCAGAGAGCCAGCTTCTCACATGGAAGAGAACATATGTGTGCAACACCAGTCCCTGTGATGCTCTTGACCTGTTACAAATATTACTGTCCCACTTACCTTCTTGCCTTGTTAACGTACCATTTTCTTCCAACACCCTGGCCTCTTTCCTGTTTCACTTTTCACTCTATCTCCTTATCTCCTCGGTTTTTTCCTCCTTATCTACCTAGCTGGACAGAAGAATGGAACAAAGCAGTTAACAACAAAATAGCAAAAAAAGGCCTGCTTTAATTGGGAACTTCTTTTCCTCCCATCTAATTTTGTACCACCCAAAGAGATAATGTGTTTGCTTTCTACAGCTCTTCAAATCAGTATTATTTATTCTGCCTCTCTTTGTTATTGTTTCTATTTCTAGTTCTTGGGGATAATGGAACACTTCAATAAACTACAATAAAAAGACACTGAGAGTCAATAGAGAAGAATCTTTTGCCTGCTGCACTAAACTCAAGCTTCCATTTTCTCTAGCACCCAGCTCAAGCTCTCACTTCCAGCTCCATTCACTGACCTCAGGGATCCTAAAAAGGAGGGCTTATCCTCAAGGTAACAGGAAATTTTGTTGTTCAACATGTGCTCTGCCCTCATGATGGGCATATACCTCTCACCCTTGAAGGTGCCTGCTATACATAAGGTACATATTGCTTCAGTGCTGTTGTGAGGGAATCCACCTTTGCAACACTGATATCTACACTTGGTTTCAGCTGATGTTCAGAACAATCTTCCGAGGGAAGAGGGAAATTGGGAAGCATACACATTTTGTGGACAGAGTACCCTACTAGAAGGAAGTAACTTCCCAATCCTTTCACTGATAGAATTCACATTTCAACAATGGAAGGCCTGGGCAGCTGGTGCTGCAGCCACAATAACAACAAGCAGAACAAGGCCACGAGCGCAAATGGCTGGCAATATCACATGCAGCATCAAAGTACCCAGCCACCACAGGTGCTGATAGATTCGTGAGGGGGACAGGCCATGGCCAGGGTGGGGGAGGATCAAGGCCAGCCAAGGGCATGTTGGGGGACAGGAAAGGGTGGCTATCAGTGGCAGTGCCAATATCTAGTTTCCCCTTCCTGGTTTCGACATGTTCTTTTGGGCCCACTCAGACTTGCATCCGTCAAAGACCTTTCCAAAAGTGGGTCTAGTTTGTTAAATTATGAGAATACAAGAAAACAGCAGCAGCAGCTTTGAGAGGCATCTGGCGTTTTTTTGTTTTCCTGGCGTAGTTAAAGTTGGCCTGAACCACTTGAGTGTCATGACAGTCAATCAACTAACAGCATGGCAAGGCAAATATGCAGTTGGTGTTTCCAGCAGCAACCATGCTGCTAGCATAATTCATGAAAGGCCCCCGATGTGGAAGCAGGACTGATCACTTCTTATTTTGGATTAATGAGCATGGAGTACATGGGTGTGATCTCTTCTGTTTGGCTTCAGACTGTGCTTCAGTTCCAGTTTGTAGGCCATCAAAGTTCAGCCTTAGCATCTTGTTTTCCTTACCTCAGAAGACTAATAAGCAATAATTATGGAATGAGCACATTTAAAAACAGCAGAGAGATTTTAGTTAATGGAACATATCGGGGTAATAAAATATATCCCCAAATAGGCATGATAGATTTCCTTTGGCTAGGTATTTGGGAAAACTCAAATACACCGTGAGATCTGTCTCTTGATTTTTAAGGCTCCTTGTGCCACCCAGTATATTGGAATAATAAAAGATGCATGTACTCTTTGTCTCTGACTCTCTCTCTGACTCTCTCTCTGTCTCTGTCTCTGTCTCTGTCTCTCTCTCTCTCTCTCTCTCTCTCTCTCTCTCACACACACACACACACACACACACACACACACACACACACACACTGTGGTTGTTTCAGTCACAAGGCTGGGGGGGACCAAATTGTAAGTATTGCAGGTGCCATGTAAGCAGCTTCTCCCATTCACTGTCAGAGCCATTCCAGGTAGCAACGGCAATGTGCTGGAGACAGTGGCAGACTTCCCCTCCAGGTGTCCTGGGGCAAAGCGCCATGAAGCCATCCTCCCATGTGAAGCCCCCCCCCCCCACTCACCTGGACCAACACAGAGCCTCGCACAACTCCAGGACCAACAGGAGAAGCCGTCTGAAGCTTCCCCGTGGTCTTAAACTGTGCTTTCAGAAAACTGGAAGCACAGTTTCCAAACACATAGGGAGCCTCATTAAGGTTTCCCGTGCAGTCCTGGAGTTGCGCAAGTTCTGCACCCAGGGCGTTTGCCCCATCTAATGGAAGGTCCGCTGCTGGTTGGAGATGCTGTTTGGTTTGGCAAATACCTTTGTGTTGCCATTGCTGCCCTGAGTGGGAGGGGCCGCTTACACAACACATTGCAGAGCCTGTAGTACTTACCGTTTTACCCTCCTAGCTACTCTACTGTTTTCAGTAACCTCCTTCTGCTACCTTTAAAAAAGACGGGTGGAGGGGGGAGAGAGATTTAGGCTGCAATCCTAACCATACTTTCCTGAGAGTAAGCCCTATTGAACAGAATAGGACTTACTTTTGAGTAGACCTGGTTAGGATTGTGCCCTTAGGCTGCAATTCCATCCCTGCTTACCTGAGAGTAAGATCCATTGATTATAATAGGACTTACTTCTGAATAGACATGCATAGGCTTGGGTTCTTAAACACTTAAATACAACTAAGCATATTGGGAAGAACCATAACAAGTCAAAGTAAACAGTCTTGAACCATTTGAAATGTATTTGTTATTATGCAAAACTTTACAATCTGGTAGCTTTTATAGTTACTTAAATAGAATTTGCAGCATTTTTTATCATTTGGCCCTTTTCTTCTGTTTGCTAGTATCTCTGTGTTAAAATGAGAGGCTCGGTCATGAGCCAAGTCTGTCATCATTTGGATGGAAGTCTGGAGTAACTTTACTACAAATGTTGACAGATTTACAGTGCTACAGACGAGAATTTGGCTCATGGTTTCTGTCTTGCTAGAAATGACAATGTGTCTTGAAGCCATCAGATTTTTTTTGTTCTGTTGTCAGATACCTACCTACTTCTTTGGCAGAACACACCGTTCTGTATCACTTTCACATCAGATACAAGCAGCAAGAATATTTTGAAGGATGTGGCCAAGGTTAGCAGCTGGATAAGAGCAGTTGAATGATATAGAGCTCCGGAACAACCTTGGCATATATAGACAAGGATTTTGTAAAATATGTTCCTATCTAAAATTCTGCGGAAATTGATACAGAACTTACTTAAAGCCAAACCCAGAGTTTTATAAACCTGTACTAAAGTCACAATTAACCAGTAATGTACTTTTTTCGGAATCCTGCGAATACATGGGGAGAAGGAAGGTGGTTACCTGATTAATGGAGCACAGAGCCCACATTTTCATGTCAACCAGTTCCCCTACTGGACTGAGAACAGGAGCCATGAATACGCCAGCTGTTGAGAAAGCACATGGTGTAGTCTGGGGGTTTATGGAGTTTCCAATGCTCATTTCTAGCATAGCATCATCATCCTTTAAGTTTACATTGACATCCAAATGTATTAACAAATGCAGCATTTTATTATATTTTCAGTTTGGGGCTACTAAGGTATTTGTGCCTCTTATTATGAACCAAACTTAATTCAAATTATCCATAGATACAAAATAGTGTCACCCAGGCAGCAGAAACAGGAATGGCGGATCTGGGGATGATGGTGCGCACTAGATCCTATTCTCTCTGACAGAAGCCTCCCTGCCCCCTTTCTCTCTTAAACTTGCACCAGTGAAATTGCAGGTGCAGCTCTGAGGATACTCATTAAAGAGTAGAAGGCTTACTGAGAGGTGAAGGGACTAACTCCCCTTTCCCTTCTAAATCCTCCTGCCCCATTTGCACAGTATGTGCCTTTTTGACACAACTGCACCAGTGAAGGGGAGCAAAGGGTAGGATTGGGCTGCAAGTTAGAGGCAGGAGATGCACAGTTGATTCTTCCATTGAAATCAATTGGGAATAAAATGGACACATTTTGTTGTAAAGCAAATGTGATTTTAATGAATGAATAGCACAACCAGTGAAGCCTTGAAAACAAAATGAAGAACAAAAATGATTTTTTTCCCTTGCAACTCCCTGGTGCACAGTTGTTTAATCCCTATTAGTTTCAATGGGGTTTCATTTGGAGTAATGATCATTGGATTGAACCCAACTGGAGGATAGGAGAGCATAGTTTAGTTTCCTTTTGTCCCTCTGTTTCTACAACCTCCATTTCTATAGATGAATTGCCAACTGTGTGTCTTTGTGTAAAGATTTAATTTCAGTTGATGTTCTAATTTCTTTTTTACTTTGCTCCTCATAAATGTTTCCTCATATTAAATTCATTTATCAGATATTATGGTTTCCAGTTTATCGTTGAAATCTCACTGTCATTGTATCATGGCAAGATATAATCAGCAATGAGCCAGTGAAATTCTTCAGAGGGCTATCATAAGGTACTGTTGTCTCTGTGGGAGCAGAGAACAGGAAAAACATGTATGGAAATGAAAACAAAGATATATAAACACATGGAAGACATTCCCAAGTTTGACCAAGCAAAAGATTCTGAGAACTTTAACGTTTCAGTATAATATTTTATTAGATAACTAGAGTAATAAAAACATTCAGATCTGTAATACAAAATTTTACTGTTTTGGTAATAAAGAGAGTACGCTTTTAGCAAAATTACTTTCTGGCTTTGCTGAGCCAAGAGCCATTTTCTTTATAATAATCAAAGAAGGAAACTGTTTATTTGCTCCAGAGAATTTCTGATTGTCTCTGGCTGGGTTTCTTCAGGTGTGTTGATAATTGTGACACAGAGCAAATGTTTTTCAATTTCTAGCCTACCTCACCTTGAGTGCTTAAGGTGGCACTAATGCTTTAAAGCAGTGGTTCCCAAACTGGTGAGTCGCAACCCACCAGCTAGGGAAGCACTTGACCCTGCCCCTTTAAGGGGCAGGGAGGGTGAAGGCAGAAACTCAATACCCAGGACTGCACTGCTTCAGGGGGAAAGGGGGGTTTATACTTACCCGGGGGAGTGCTGGCTTCTGGGGGGTGTGGGAACCCCTGCAGATGCCTCTGAGGGGTTCCTCCAAGCCTCTGTTACAGTAAAAAACACGATTGGAAACCACTTCTGGTTTTCAATTGAAAGTAACCCCTGGAGGCTGGCACTCCCCCCAGTAAGTGTAAAAAAAACCCTTCTCCGGGCAGCAGTGCAATCCTGGGGATCACATTGCTGCCATAAGCCCTCCCCCATAGACACTTACAGTGCTCCCAACTCCCTTGTTGTAGGGGTTTGGGAAGCACTGCTTGAAAGGAAGTCTGTACACATATATAAATGCAAATTTAGAACAGAATAAATACTGACCTGACTTGAAAAACCAGTCAAGCAGCATCTTGAGAAAACCTCTCTTTTCTTGTACCTACTAGAACTTATACATTTTAGGGCTTATCCACATAGTAAGTGCCAGGTTGTGCAAAGTCCTACAGAGCTCTCTTTCAGCAATTTCCGATCACATCCAATCACCCAGATCCTTCTGCATCTCACGTACAATCGCACGGGCCTACAAAATTGAGGGTCAGAAAAGTTTTTCCCAAACTTTATGGTGGTTTGATATGAATTTGGGGTGCCGTTTTGCCCTATCACGTCTAGTTTTGGAGATATAGTATAGCCTCTTTAGTGAATGGTTCAAATAGCTTCCTCATGAGGAAGCCATGGTGTAGGCTTCCTCATGAGTGGAATATTACAACAGTATTAATATGAGTGGAAGATATTAAGACAGGCCCATAGACAGATTTCTCAGTTTGCTTCCTGCACAGCCAGCTACTTCTCAGCTTAGGTCTTGAAAAACATTTCAAAGGCAGCATGTGAGCACACCTACTGATAACACTTCTACTCCTGCCAGAGGTGAAGTGTCAGAGCTCCACTGACCCCTCAACAACACTCCTGCTGCCCTTAGTTCAACAAAATTTGGAATGGGAATGACATCCGAGTGAAATCTGATCTGCACTGACACAGCATTTTCCTGGCACCGTATCAGCATCATACATGATACATGATACCATCAACAGGTGGGCTTCTACCCTAGTGCAGCTATTGCTTCAGCAGCACACACAGTGATACACTTGAGGATACACTTAACATGGCCTACCTTGAGGGTGGGATTCACCTTTAGGGCTCAATCCTATCCCAGTTTTCAGCACCAATGCAGTTGCATTGCAGTTCCGAGATAGGAAAAACATTCCCTTACCTTGGGGACACCTCTATGACTAGCCCCCCCCCCATCTATGGATGTAGCACCTGCCCCATTGCCATAGCTGCATCAGCACCAGAATGTTGGCTAGGATTGGGCCCTAAGTGTCTTAAAAATATGCACCTTATGAAGTCTACTAGATAGAATTGAAACCTAGCATGCTTTGTGTTTCTTCTGAGATGCAACTTCATCTTCCCTGTGACCTGCTAAACCTTCTCAAGGGCCTGTTATCACTTGTCAGAGCAAGGCATAACTGATAGAAGAAAATACTGATTATATCACCTGTATACTTGATAGAATTCACTCCCGTACTTGAGGGGTGAGCTTATATATGTTTTATGCATGGCCTTTTCTCTTGCAAAGATTTGTCACGCCAACCCCGGGTAACAATTTATCAAGGATCTGTCTTGTTTGGTATTGATGGTCCCTGTCAGAATCTGCTACAACACGATTGTCAATAGGCAGAATTTTGACAATGCCATTTTACAAAGTGGTAGATTCTAGCAAACAGTGTTTGGTTTTTGTTTTTTTGTTTTGTATAACTGAGCATCTTTACGCAACCAAAAACAGCTTTGGAGTCTAGAGGTCTTACTTGCAAAAAATGGAATCTATGTTAGATTTCGAATAGAAAACATTTATCTGGGTGATCCACAGTGCCAGTTCTTTTTTTCTTCCTAAGAAGGAAATGATGTTTCAATTTTAGTGTTTCAAAAATCATTTGGACATCTGGCTCAGCAAGCTATAACACCGCAGAGTCCTGCTGGCTGTCATTTATCACATTTGCTACTTCTCTGAAGTTTTTAGCTATCTTCCTCTGATCAGAAAGCATTCACCCTCAATGCAAGGGCACAAGGAAAACCTGCTTTCTCTTGGTAGACTTCCTTTCATTGCTTGCTGCAGAGTTTTCTTTTGCACCCTATTCATACCATAATTAAGCCACCTACATCGCTGTATCCAAAGGATTGTTTGCTTTCATCCTTCCTGCGAAATTTAACAAATAACACTTTTCATAACATTGGGGTCTGTCAAGTAGGTGATAAGGCCAACCATGCATAAACAAGGCTTCAGTAAATCGATTCCTTCCAGACACATGTGGAATTCAGGCTCACTTCTGAAGATTTCTGCCTAACTCTATGGATGCTTGATCTACAGAAGGTGCTTTTTAGGTTACTGAAGGAATGACATGTGGGCTATATATACATCCAATATGAAGTTACAGTAATGGCTCAATCCTATAGGCACCTAGAACCATCGGAAAGAGTGTTCTGGTGGTGATAGGTGCTTTCTGGCTACCACAAAATGCAACACACTGGACTACATGTCCTGACTGCAGCCACAAGTGGCAAGCAGCTGGCTCTGCTTGCCTGTAGCCACTGGATAACATAGGTAAGTGTGCACAAGGGGCAGGAGGGGATGAATGGGATAGGGCGGGTGGATAGAACGGGATTTTCTAAAGCAGGATTTTCCTGCTTTAAAGATACTTGTGCCCGTTTCTGTCTCAATTCGCAGATGCTCACTCCATCAGGAAATGGGGAGTCACCCTCTAGGGTTACCTGCCATTCCAGAATTGGAAGGGTATGTACCAGCTGAGCAAAACAGTGGTTTACATTATGATTTTGGATAAGCCAGTACTGTTTACCCAAGGCTGACTGGTCAAAAAGAAGTGCTCCTTCTCACACAGCCAACAGACACTTCTCCCATTAGGATACAGGAGATTGCTCTTGATGTATCTGCATACAGCAACAAAAGTCCTGCTGATTTTGTTTTTGTTTGTTTGCTTGCTCTGATCCTACCCTGAGTAGAATTAAGCACTCTCTCTCTCTCTCTCTCTCTCTCTCTCTCTCTCTCTCTCTCTCTCTCTCTCGTGTCTCTCTCTCTGCCTGCCTGCCTGCCTGCCTCTGTGTATGAAATTAGCATCTTAAGAATCTTAAGTATGTTGGTAACAGGAGGTGGGCTATGGCAGGGAGGGAGAGTAATGGGACATTTGGGGGGGAGGAACCAGAGCCATACTGGGGGAGTTAGAGGATGGATCCAGCAGCACTCATGCACGCCAGATCCTATCCCCCATTTTTCAGCCTGCCCTATCCTTGACTGTCTTCAGACTTATGTCAGCTATATAACTAACATAAGTCCAAGGAGATCCAAAGGCCACCAGGGAGCCTACACAGAGGTAAGGGGAAAATATTTTCTGTTACCTCCTGCAGGCCTCCTGATAGTCCCACCACCACCACCACAGCAAGCAGCACCTGCCTCCGTGGCGCATTTGCATGCTACAGCATAGTGGGGGATAGGATTGGGCTGTTAGGCATTGAATGCATATGGCATATAATAGTCACCACCATCAGAAATGTAAGAATCTCTTCAGGCCAATTCAGTTTGTGGCTGCTGGGGGGAGAGGGGGAGCACTTGCCTGTGCTAACTACATCTCTCCACAACAAAGGCTGAACTGTTATATAAATCTGATGCCATGCTGTGGCCACAACATGCTACATCAGTCATGAGAAAAAGGCTCTAATATTTTTCCTTGTGAGAGAGTGAGGGTTAAATAGGTCTTGACATCACAACAAATCCAAATCACACAGCTGACTGACTAAACACTAAGGAACTGATCACAATCTACTGATAGGCCAGTCTGCAGCAACAGGGAAGTCAATGTGCACGTGTTCCATAACTTTCTCATTCGTGTTTGGCTTCTAAAACACCGGACCAATCCATCAGTGTCAAAAGCAAGCAAGCACTAGCCTCAGACTACATTGGATCTAACACCACGACTTATTCTCACAGGACATAGGATTTAAATTGAGCACCCATCCTGGCTTTCAGATCAGCAAGAGTTATTCCTGAAATAACAAGCCCCTGTTTGTTTCAGACCTGCTCTCCTATTCCAAGATCAACCAGTCAGAAAAACAAAACTATTTTACTCCTGGGGAATGGCTGCTACTGGGTATGATAAGACAAAATATCTCATTTATATCTCATTTAGGGTACAATCCTAACCAGGTCTATTCAAAAGTAAGTCCTATTTTGTTCAATGAGACTTACTCTCAGGAAAGTGTGGTTAGGATTGCAGCCTTACTTACTAGATAAAATGCCCCACAGGCTCAGCAGGACTAAGGGCCCAATATAATGAGGACTGAGCTTCGGTGCTGGGTGCCACGAACATGCTGTAAGGCACATTCACGACACCTGGAGTGTAAGGAGTGCCAGTGAAGAGCCAGCACCAGTTGGCACTGGGCCCAGCACTGGATGGACACTGCCCAGAGTATGGTAAGATCTCTGGGTGGCAGTAAGGGCCTTGTGGGGTGGAGGAGGCATTCTGGGGTGAGAAGGGTGGGGGAGGAACCAGGTGGGTGGGGGTGGAAATGGGAGAGCCCTGGTCTGCTATATTCTAACCTCCATGTCAGGCTGCAAAGCCCGACACAGAGGTTCTCAAGTCTGCGCTGGCAAAATAGCTGGTGTAGCCTTGAAAAGCCCCACTGCAGGGCTTGGGGCTTTTGTCAGGGGAAGGGGATGAAAGTCCCATTTTGGCTACCCTCCATTTTAAACCTCCCTGCCCCTTTTCTCTAAGACAGTGCTTTTCAACCTTCTTCATCTGACAAGGCACACTGACAAGGCACTAAAATGGTCAAGGCACACCACCAGGTTTTTGACAATTGACAAGGCACACCAAGCTACCAGTGGGGGTTCACATCTCCCATTGGCACTATTAATAAATGACCTTCCCCCAAATTTCTGTGGCTCACCTGTGGACCACTCGCAGCACACCAGTGTGCCACAGCACAGTGGTTGAAAATGGCTGCTCTAAGACATAAACCACCGAAATATGTGGCATATGTCCAAGGAGACCCAATGGAGATCTGGCAGCCAGGAGATAAATACAAAATAATTTTACTCACCTCCTGCAGGATGTCTGATCTCCCCTACCCCAATCATAGGAAGCAGCATGCACCTTTTCAGCGGGCTGCATCAGCACTGGTGGTGGAGGGTAGGATTTGGGCCTGAGTTGCAGGGAGGATGATGAACCCAGCTGGATTCCTAATAGATAGGCCAGCAGCTGTTTTGAGGCTGTGGAACGTCTTTGCCCAGGAAATCTTTTATGCTTCTTGATTTTGTTTCTTCATTAATTCATGGCCCCTTTATTTTAGTAGATCTCTGGTCTGAAGGTTTAACTTATATTGTCAGTTCCTTGTGCTGTATGTTTTTTTACGTTTTTGTTGCTTGTTGCCTTGGCCGTTCCAATTTTTATATGGAAAGCCTTTGTGTAATTTTTGTTTAAGTACTGGACATTCATTTTTACTACTCTGCTGTTTCCTGCCTTGTGCCATCTCTCCATTTCATCTCAGAACAGACAGTGGAATGTCTGTGGCTTTCACATTAACTGGCTATAGATAGGCTGGCAGTACCAAGAGGTTAAGGAAGACTGTCTCTCTTGCCCGCATTGTCTGTTAGCCATTAGTTTACCACTGCAATTGGAAATCATATACAAGCAAGTTTCCACCCATCCCAAGATTTTTAACACTTCTTAATGCATACTTAAAATGAAAAGTGCCTTTTAAGGAAAAACACCCTGATCTGAACCATGTTTCAGAAGAAATCGCATTGTGATTGTAATGGGACCTCAGGTTGGCTCACTTATGTATGTAGGTATGCAAGCTATCAAATGGTGGGAAGTAGCAGTGAGACTGAGAATCATGCCCTATTCCCCATTTGTGTAACTTCTGATAAGAACCAGGGTCTAAATATGAAAATGTAACTGAGGCCTATGCATGTAGACTCATAAGTATAAAAGCTGCACCTCCCATTACAGTTTATGTGCTCACTGTGGGATTTTTCACAAATGCTTGAATCACTAGTACTTCTATACAGTCATTATGTGAATGTCTGGAAAAATGTACATGCTCACAGCCCAATCCTAACAAAATTCCTGCATGGTGATAAAGCAGTGCTGTGATGCCTATACAGAAGCCCGAGGTGAAATTTTGGCTGCTGGAGGTCTTCTTGGGGTAAGGGGAGATTTGTCCCCTTGCCCTTGGGTAGGCTTCAGAAGCTGCTATGGCAACTCAGAATTGCCACAGCTATATCACTGGCACAAGTCTAGGTTGATCTATGCAGGCAGATTTGGCCGAGGAAGGGGGATAGGATACAATGTGCCAGTGGCATGGCTAATGGTCGTGTAGCCTGGTACCAAGCTCAAAATGATGCCCCAGAAGTGATGTAACAACTGGAAGTGATGTCACACCCAGGATTTTAAAAAAGTGAAAATCAGGGAAAACTCTGCCCTCCCCTCTGCACCTCCCCCCAGCCAGTGGCATAGCTAAGGCATTTACGAGGGTCGCCCAGAAAGTAATGCACCACATTTTTTTTTCTTCAACAATTGTTTATTGAACACAATGAAACTTACACACAAGAAAGAATGATGTTTCTTCTACACTCCCTATTTTTCCACATAATCTCCGTCCAGTTCTACGGCCTTCCTCCAGCGAGAAACAAGGGCATGTATTCCCTGTCGGTACCACTCCTTGTTCTGGTCACGAAGCCATTTCTGCACTGTGCGAATCACCTCTTCGTCATCCTCAAAATGTCTTCCGCGAATGGCATCCTTTAATGGCCCAAACAAGTGGAAGTCTGAGGGAGCTAGGTCAGGGCTGTAGGGTGGATGGGGTAACACAGTCCAACCCTGTTTAGTGATGTGTTCCGAAGTCCTCAAACTTGTGTGAGGCCAAGCGTTATCATGTTGAATCAAACATTCACCTGGGTTGTTATGGCGCCGAAGTCGCTGGAAGCGCTTCTTGAGTTTGGTTAATGTCTTCACATAAGCTTCAGAATTAATGGTGCTGCTTCTTGGCATCACATCAATGAGTATGACGCCCTCACAGTCCCAAAACACAGTGATCATGACCTTACCGGCGGAAGCAGTTGCTTTGAATTTTTTCTTCTGTGGAGATTGAGGATGACGCCATTCCATCGACTGTCGTTTTGTTTCGGGCTCAAAATGGTGAACCCAGGTTTCATCACTTGTCACAATCCTGGACAAGAACGTTTCCCCCTCATCTTCAAAATGTTTCAGCAACTCAGAAGAAATGTTTTTTCTGAGAGATTTGTGGTCCACCGTAAGATAGCGCGGAACCCATCGTGCACACACTTTTGAGTAATCAAGAGCATGGATGATTGCATCCACACTTCCTTTGCTTATTGACAGCTTCAGTGCCAACTGCCTAGTCATTATGTGTCGGTCCTCGCGAATGAGCACATCAGCAAGCTGCGTCTTGTCAGGTGTGACAGCCGTGGATGGCCGCCCCGAACGCTGCAAATCTTGGAGCTCTGCCGAACCGCCTTCTAATGGCCTCACCCTCTGTGCCCAGCGACTAACCGTACTTCTGTCGACTGCAGATTCTCCATAAACTGTACACAAACGTTTGTGAATGTTCCCAACAGTTTCTTTCTCTGCAGTGAGAAATTCAATGACGACACGCTGCTTGTAACGTACATCACTTACAGACGCCATTTCGAAACACTGCTGCAGCTATGCTATCTGTCTGAAGAAACCAAAAATTTGTGTGTGCACTCCTGAAAATTCAAATAATGTATATCTAAAGTTTCGCATTCGTACCATTACTGTAGGCTGAGAAAAAAAATGTGGTGCATTACTTTCTGGGCGACCCTCGTATCTGCTGGGGGGGGGTCAAAGAAGATTTTGTAGCCCCTCCCCCACAACAAAATCAAATTTAATTAAGTAGATAAATAAAAAATGTGCCCCTTGTTGGTCTGAGACACTATACTGGGGTGAAGAGGGTCATTTATTCTCCCCTTGCTAAATATAAGAGGAGCACCACTTGAAAAAGTGCCTATTTACCCAGTTAGCAGGGGTAACAGTATGGAAACTATGGAAATACATGGAAATGAGAGCTGACTCATATTAACTCCTTATTGGTTCCATGCTGTTTCATAATAACACCTCACAGGCTATCAGAATAATCAGTCTCAAGCAACCTCCCAAACTTGCACCAGATTTACCAGGTCCAGCTAGTGTTCATTGCTCCACCAGTTTGCAGGGGAATACTCTGGCCTTCCTGCCAGTGCACCAGCTAGAAACACTGTTGCAAAGCATTTTACAGACGTTTTACAACAGCATGTGCTGATGAAACATACATTCCACTGGTGTTGAAGAAGAATAGGATTAGGCTGTCAAACTCTACATGTTCATTCTAAGTCAGGAAAGTCCCTGCACACACACCTGTCCTTGCAAGGGAGACTCTGCATGAGTGGCAAATCTTGATAAAGCAGAAACCCCTCTGCACACGTGCAGGGATTCTTTCAGTCCTTTGGTCGAACACTCTTCGTCTCCACACCTTCAGATAACATCGTGTAGAGCTACTTCCATGTCTAATTATATGAATAACTTATAAGCCTAAACCATATATGAACCAGCCCTTACTTTCAATTAAATATGCTGGGATGCCAGGTCCATTTTCTTTCCATTTGCCATCTACCTTTTTGTAAAGGTTTCTCAAGTTTGCAGTGAAACTACCCAGTTATTAGAGACGTCCTCTTATTCTGAAACATATTTGCCTTGGAAGCTCTGGAGCTCAAGGCTTTCTATTTTCTACTTGAGCCACATCTCCCAAAGTCCACATTTTGCAGGGATGAAACATATTTTTAGACAACTCAGCAGGAATTACAGCCATTTTTTATTCCAGAGAGGTAAAGAAAGAGACAGAGACAGACACAGTGAGTAGGAAGGACTGCAGAGTCAGGCATATGGTGCTGTTTGTTATTGTGTAAACTCATCTGCAGTAGTTTATCAAAAGGCTCCTATGAAAGCACCTTCACAAATGGTACCTTTGCTGGCAGACTCAGCAAACAAACTTACCTTTTTAATGGACAGGAAGCTCTCTCTCTCTCTCTCTCTGTCAGTGTGTATGTGTGCACAGTAAACTTGAGATGCACCCTAAGATACAAGTGTTGGACAAAGCTTGAGAAAAATTTGGCCAGCACAGTTTACTTCATCAGTACATTCACTTTCTAATTTGTAAAACCTATTGACAGGTGATTCCTGTATAACATCACTCTAAACTTAAGCCAATTCTGTTTGGTATGAACATTGGGTCTTTATTAATTTAGTGTGTAGTCTTATGCATATCTACTCAGAAGTAAGCCACATTATAGTAAATGGGGCTTACTCCCAGGAAAGTGTGGATAGAATTGCAGCCTGACAGCCCAATCCTGAGCTGCCCGGGGTGTGCGGCTGCGGCAGCACAGAAAATGGCTGCCACCGCATCCTACGTGCCCAAGGCAGTTGCTGGTGACACCTCAGGAGAAGAGGACTTTTGTCCCCTTTCCCCAGGTAAGCACAGTAGCCCTGCAATGAGGCTACTCGATTCATCACCAACCCAAAGGTTGGCAGTGAATCAAGAGCCTCCATGTAAGGTGGTGAGCCCTACACAGAGGCTTTGGATCTGGTGGAGCGAAGTGCCTCCCTCCCTCCCTCCCCACTCCCTCCCCCCAGCACGCCTCCCCCTGCCCTCTCCCCGTAACGCCTCCTTTCACCCTCCGCCCACCCTCCGCTCACCTCCCCCACCCCAGAAGGCCTACTTCCCGCCTCCCCCCATGTCCCTGCTTACTCCTCCACTGCTCAGTGGTAACCCAATGCCAGCCAGCACTGGGCTTTCACCAGCACTCGCCCGGTGGTATGACCTGCAGCCTTACAGCATATTTGTGACAGTGCATGCCAGCAGTGAGCCAGCATGCCAAGCCCAGGATTGGGCTCTTAGTTTTTAAACTTTTGCTACATCTTCTCACTAATGTTTATTTTCTACTAAGTGCATTTGATTTGAAAAAGAGATGAAAATCTGCAGGATCTCTTCAGCTGCTCATCATTTCAGACTAACTCCAGCTTCACATAACACTAAAAATAATACAGGAGCCTAAAAACTCATTGTGTCCATTCCAGGGAAAGTCAGTTGCAGGCAAATCTCATTGAAATCAATAGGAATAATTGAAATCAATATGAATAAATAATCAATAACTGGTTCCACAAATTTCAAACTATGACTCTGGAGGAAACCTGCAAGAATTTCTGCTGATTATCTTCAGCAGAAGATGCCACCACTGAACCAAACTAATCAATATACCAATCAATTTGTATGAATCACAGAACAAGGACATAGTGTTAGCTACTATCTATGTTCCCATTTCTGTGTGGTTGGATTTTTTTTAACCACTTAATGCCAGGTTCCTTCTCACCCTTCCTTATCTAACATACTTTGGATTTCTTTTTAACCATTTCTGCCTAACACTGGATTATCCATTGGTTTGTGTTCTGATTATAGAGTTCCATACTTGATGGTCTTTTTAACAGCTCATTTCTGTGCTTTCCTACCACCACTGATGAAGGTGCACCAAAACAGTTCATGCTGCATCCTGCATCTGGCCGTACATGCCTCTACTTGCAGTAGAACGCCTTATGGCAATTGCTACTGGCAGCTCAATCCTATCCTGCACTAGAACAGGCAGGCCGATTGGCCTGCACTGTATCCAGCACAGGATAGGAGGTGGCTGCCGTGCAATTCGGAGTAAGGGATTTATTTCCCCTTATCCCGAGTAGCGCAGCAGCCACCCCAATGGTGTTAGATCTGCACCAGCTATTTCACTGGTGCATATCCAAATAGCCTGGTATAAAGCCAGGCTGCACAGGATGGGGGTTAGGATATGGCTTAGGTTGTCCAAGCCAGTCCCACCTATCTCCCGGGTCAGTCCACCCACTGGCCCTCCCTCTGCACTCCTTCCACCCTCCCTGAAACACCTCAGTTCCACCTGCCCCAACCCCCTGCACCAGCCACCCTCAGCCAGCACAAACTCACTCTTAATTGGTCTAGATCTGGCATGGGAAGAGTGGCGCACGTTCTTGCTGCAGCCTCCCCAGCTCACAAGAAGGTGCATGTTTGTGACATTCCTGGGCTAGTGCAATGGACTTGTGCTGGCCTAGGTCCGGGCTTGGATTGCACCTGGGCAGCCCAATGCTAACCTGTGCTGGAATGGGGAGGCCAGCCAGCCTGCCCCGTATCCAGAGTGCGGTTGGGGCTGCCTATGGCTCAGCCCGAGGCAAGGGGAAGTCATTCCCCTTATACCAGGTAACACTGCAGCAGTCCCAATGGGGCTACTCGGATCTGCGCCACCTAAAGAGCAGCTTGGAGCTGCTCCAGGTCACCCAGGATCGAAGTTAGGATCTGCACAAGTGCCACAACCTGGCCCCACCCCCAGTTTAGCCCCAGCTCAACCATAAGCCCTCCTGCCACCCGCCTGCCATCTGCCATCCCCTGCCCCAGAACACCTCCTTCCCACTCTCCACACGCCCGCCCCCCATGTCCCTGCACCAGCCTGACGTGGCCGGTGTGGTCTTACTGGTCTGCCAATGCTGTGGGCCTCATGCCAGCCTCCAGAGGCTGGTGCACGTCCATGCACCAGCCTCCCTCCTTGAACAGTGGTGCAAAAGTGCGTTATGGCACTATCGTGACACCTCTGGGCTGGCACAAGGGACTTGTGCCAGCCCATCTGAGGGTTGGGATTCTGCCTTTAGTCTCCTTAGTACTGACACTCATAAATCACTGGCATTTTAGTTTCTGATATACTTGAAGAAACCCATCAATTTACCAGTATTAATAAACTGGATGAATATTTGAGTTCTTAAACTCTCCCAACAACTCTTTGAACTTTAAAGCATATTGGCTTCATATTGCTAATGTTGCAAAAATTTTCAAAATTAGTGACCGTTTAAACATTCATTTTATCACTTTTCTGATAGCACTAAAAATGCCCTCTATCTATCATTTATCACAAAATGGTCACAGTTCTTCATAACACAAATAGCATGCAGCCACCTTTTAGTGACAGTAATTCTAAGATTGAAAACTGAAAGTTATTATCCCCAAAATGAAGTTCAAACCAGATCAATCTACAGTAATATGAATAGGGCTGCTATTTTCAGGTATAGATGAAGCTCATTTATAACCAGGATTTTATTAAAATGTGCAAATAAAAAAGAGATGTTCTTGCATTAATGCATGTATTTTATTACCTGCACATTTTCCTGAAGTAAATATCATTCTCCAGCTGTAACTTAGATATCACTGACATGTATCACAATGTGCCATCCTTTAAATATATTTTGGAATATCAGAAAAAGGCTTTCTTTTTGTACAGAATTTTAGTTACCCATACTTTAAAAAAAACTAATTAATTAAAAATCTGATGATTAAGAATGATTCCATAGTGGAATATAAGCAATAGCTGATCTGCAATCAGAACTCACTTCCTATGTCTCTTGTCTCAAAGGCTGAATCGCCTTCTTACCAGATGACCCCAAAGGATATTAGTGAGGTTTCTAAGGTTGGCATTATACTATATTCCATCAAAGCTACAAATCTACAGGTATACACCCCTGAGAATTACAACCCAGTCCTATACTCGGCTGTACCACCAGGCATAGCAGTGCCAAAATTGCTACCTCTGTATCCAGGAACACCATCAGGGCCGCTGGAGGTCTCCTCGAGGGAAAGGGACTTTCATCCCCTTCCCCCAAGGAAAGCCACAGACCTTGCAATGGGGCTTCTGAAGTCTGCGCCGGTCATTTTGCCGGCACAAACTGGAGGAGGTCCACATTGGCTTTTCACCCCAACATGGAAGATGGGATATGGCAGAGCAGAGCTCCACCTGTCCCACCCCCTCCCATGACAGTTTCTTCCCCTATGCGCCCTCCCCCACCACGGAATGCCTCCTCTCTGCCCCAAAAGTCCTTACCGCCAACCAGAATTCTTCCCTTGCTCTGGGCAGTGTCTGTCTGGTGCTTGGGCCCAGTGCCAACTTGTGCTGGACCGGCCCTCCATCATCACTGCATGTCGCTGACATGCCTTATGGCACATTTGTAACACCCAGTGCCAGCATTAGAGCTCAGCACCAGTGCTAGAGGCCCACAGGATTGAGCCCTTAGACAGTTGGGCTCTCTCTGCAATGTATAACTGTGGGCACAATCCTAACCCATTTTCCAGCACCAAGGTAAGGGCAATACAATTCTGAGGTAAGGGAACAAACATTGCGTTACCTTGAGGATGTCCCCATGACTGCCCCCCAACTGCAGGATGCAGCACAATACCCCACTGGCACAGCTATGCCAGTGCTAGAAAGCTGGTTAGGACTGTGCTCTGTATCATATAAGTATCACATATTATATGTGAAACCCATATTTTTGATGAAATTAGATTTTATTATCATTACTAATGTCATTAATATTACTGTACATGCCTGATCTCGTCTGATCTAAGCTAAGCAGGGTCAGGCCTGGTTAGTACTTGAATGGGAGACCACCTGGGAATACCGGGTGCTGAAGGCTTATACCATAGTCTTTCGAGACTGAAGG
The DNA here is from genome assembly GCF_035046505.1 of Tiliqua scincoides. Taxonomy (NCBI): domain Eukaryota; kingdom Metazoa; phylum Chordata; class Lepidosauria; order Squamata; family Scincidae; genus Tiliqua; species Tiliqua scincoides. The sequence continues at coordinate 57,126,222 of NC_089826.1, forward strand.
TTGCCTACTACTACTATTGTATTTTTGTAGTGTTTTTCCATTAAAAATAGTTTATGTATAAATAAAAAGAGAGCTGTGTGTCCTAAAAGGGCTCACACTCAACAAAAGTGGCAAAAGAGACACCAGAAAACAGCCAATGGAGAAGCCGCTATGCTGGAATGAACAGGATTTCTGTCCCTGGCTAAATTTAAGAGAACCACCATTATGTTCTGAGTGTAATAATGATACAGAGATTGGGTTAAATATGAAGTTAGCCAAAAACATAATTCATACCTGCAAACTGATGTGAAAATTTTTGAAATTCAGCAGCATGAAAACTCTCCTTTGTGCAAAGTGGTTCCCCAGATAGGTTTGCCCCATCACTGACTTTAGCCTCAGCAGGAATGGATTGGACTGGTGCATGGTGAAAACAGCTTGAACTGTCTTGAAGGAAGCCCCTTCACACAAATGATACTCTCACTTTCAGAATCCATTGTCTTTAAATTGTGCTAATAGGAATAATGAGAACATACATAAGAAAACCTTTGCAATTTTCCATTTATACTTGCTGCTTCTGAATGTATCTATTCCTTTACATGTCAAAACTCAAAAGTCTCTTTGGATCTTTGCTTTGAATTGCTAATTTCTTTTATTCTCTCTCTGGCTTTTAAGTTCCTGTGGTGTTTTTGCTAACTCTGCTGTCAAGTCTAGTCTTTCATTTTTCACAAGGGTTTGTTTGTTCAACCAAGGGATGAGACCAACCAACCACCACCACCCCCCAGTTCCCCAGGGTACTTGGCCCTGTTTATTTGTTTTGGCTATACTGGCATAGAATACTAAGACAAAGACAACGAAGGTGGCAAAATCATTCAGTTCAATGGAAAATAATGATATGGCAAAACAGGCAACATGAGCTCCAACTGTAATTTTTGATATTGTATTTTGTAAAGTAATGCTGACAGTGTTTGAAGTTTACCACTTTTCCAGCGGCAGCACATCCATTAGGCAAGTTGATGTGGGTTGTATCAGTAGCAGATGCTACAAGAGCAAGATTGCAGCAGATTTGGGGTGTCCTTCACCCTGAGTTTGCCACTGCCCCTCTCCAGCCTGCTCTGGAAGCAAGCCACACTGATCTACTTTCTGGCCACTATAAGTGAGTGGAAAGCAGGTCATCCACCTCCTTATCTTGCTCCTGTTGCAGTTTCTTTGAATGCAGAAATGCAGGGACGCCTTCATTTGCACTTTCTCTTCAAATCAAACAGTTTATCCTGTACTTCCACAATTAAAGAAACCACACAAGAAGAGACATCTTTTTTATACAGAAGTGGCATTGGGTGGTGTTCTGAGTTGCACCACCATTGAACACAACCCATTTCTGCCCAGCACACAGGTGTACACATTAGATCCCTGTTGCATATATGCAATGTTGGGCAGAGATGGCTTGACTAACTTTTACTACTACGCAACTGTTACTACAGCTATTGGGCTCAATTTTTTTCCTGACCTAGGTTTCAATTTTCTGCTGGTGTTTCTAAACCTTACATGCATGGAATACTGTGGTTTCACCTATTACAGCTACTCTTTATAAAGAACATTGCTCTCATATCCCCAATAAAGACACAGGACAAGTTAGAATTAAAATGGACCATTTTTAAAATCCATTTCTGCCCAACATTGCATTTATGCAACAGGGATCAAATGTGTACACCTGTGGGCTGGGCAGAAATGGGTTAATCCATAAAATTCTTGCAGTAGGTCCTGACTTTCTCAACACCTCACCCTCATTTAGTGTAGGCTCCTTGTTTCGTAGGAGACTGCTAGCTACTGTCTATTTCTCCTAATGACCATTCCCATCCTGATTCCAAACTGTAGTATAGTCCTTGCCCATCCCAGTTGATCAACATCAACCCCAGTGAAGATGTGGATTATATTACCTCCTACAAGCTAAAAACCCCACCCACCCACTTTGAAATCTTTAAGGTGCTCTTAGTCAATATCTCCTAGCTGAACTGCATCAGACAATTAGTTCTGGACCCCCTTTGTTCTATTCACTTCCTCAGGAAGAAAATGAAATACCTTATTCCAGTAGTGTGTGGGGCAGGGTGGTAGTCCACTCTGGGTGGTGCACCCTGGGGAAGTGACAAGCACACAACCCAAGCCCTCACCAAATGAAGGCCTGTGCTGAATTTGGTGGTGGATGGGCCCTCCTATGAATGGGCCTAATGGTGGATGGGCCTAAGCTATGAATGGCTTCAAATGTCTGACATGGAAACATTTTCTTGATGACATAATGATGTGATGACGCATTTCACGTTTCTGCTGAACCACTTCCAGGTGCCACATCTTTCTTTGGGTGAATAAGGGGAGGTATTGCACAGTACGGGTGTGACACCAGCCCCAGGTAGTATCTGCGTTGAAAACACCTATCCCTAGTCCTTATCATGCACTGAACCTACAGGTTGTGGCTAAAAGCACCTCATCAGATTAAGTAAAGAAAACTCTTACCAAGAAGCCAGACAGCAAGAAATTTCCTCTGGAATTTCTCATGAAATTCCTACTCAGTCTCAACAGGCAGTCCACTAATCCTAGACCATCCTCCAAAGTGGGTGGATGGCATTGCTCAAAAGCCAAACATATACATGTTCCACAGGAATGCAGCCCAAATGGCTGCATATCCTTCTCCCGTCATCCCTTATGAGTTGCTTCCCTCCCATTTGGCCTTTGGAGATTGGAGATGGGGCCAAAATGCCCACCCCCAACAATGCCTAGATTGTACAACATCACTCAGTATTTATCATGCATTTTCTTTCCACTCTGCTTCTTGATATAGCCACAAGCAGTTATCTCAATATCAAACCCTTCTCTGAAGTATCACTGGGCTACAATAGTTTTATTGGTTCTCTCTTAAGCTAGCTTATTTTTATATAATATATGTAGCCTTTTCTTTCCCCTTCCCCCCCCTTTTTTTTTTTTTTTGGAATTTCATGAGAATACACAGTGTGTTGGGTTTACCTTAAGCAATGCAGGGCTGAGGTTTAATAAGCAATGTCAATGTTCCTTAATAGTTATTTGGTATCTCTAAAATGAGACAAATCCCTTACAAGATGATTTCTAGAATGTTTGGAATGGGCAAAGCCCATTTTGGAGAAGCAGACTCCCACCCCACCCCAGTTCAGGCTGCGTTACATGTGTGCATGCGTAGGTGTGTTTGAACACAGAAAGAGACAAATTATTTTTGTTGGGTCACAGGTGGGGCAGTAACACCTCTTCTTCCCATGCAGACTAGGGAGCCCAACTGCCATGTTTAGAATAAATACTAATAAATGACTCTTCCTAGACAGTCTTCATCTCTGGATTAGGCTGTAGCCTGAATTTTAACTATATCAAGGGTAGCTCTTCTTTCACTAAAATATATTCTAGATATTGTATTTCTAACATGGCAAATTTGCATTAACTTTTATCCACTTTCAAGTGTCTGACTGGCACCTGCCATCAACAGCAGGTGCAGAGCTGCTGTTGGAGCAGGCAAGGTGGTGGTGGGAGAAGGATCAAGCCAGGCCAGGGGTGAAATAGGGGCACATTTGGACAGCAGTGGCATCCACAAGATCTGGCACCCCCATTCTGGGCCTAACACACCCCCTGCGGCATTTCCGATCTACACCAGCAAAATAGATCTGAACAGGGAATCAGCAAAGGAGATATGTAAATTTTTCTTTACTTACCTTCCCCAACCAGCTTGCAGGATACAGTGGAGGGCATCACATAGGCTGGCCCTGGATGGGATTGGGCTACTAGTTTAGTAAGACACTGCACTAGCTCATGCTGTTGTCTCCATTTTAAACTTCAGTCTTCTGTGCTTATTTATGAGAAGAGCTGCAGACCCACTCAATTTCCACAGCTGAACAACTCAGCATACCAATGAAGTTATAATATGGGGTTTCAACTGTGTCTGCTTCTATAAGTATCTTTGCCTTGAAATCTTTCTTTGTCTAGTTGTCCACATTTTAGCAGGATGGCCTTTGCCACATTGTCTCCACATGCAGGGAATGAAAATATCCTATGGCTGATGCCATGCCTATAGCAAACCCTTTTTCCATTTCTGCATACCAATGTGGTGTTTTTTATGTTTGGAGTTTTTGTTAGTCCCAGAGCTTCCTTTGGTCTGAGGTTGGTTGTTTTTCAGTTTTTTAAAACTTCTATAGAGCACCCCTGTGTGTGTGTGTGTGCTTTTTTTAATGCTGCCAGCATCTTTGCGACTCTGTGGCCACTTCTGCCCTACTTATAACCACCGCAAGTTTCAAGGCTAAATCAGTCCCTACCTTGGGTCTCATTCTGTTTCTAATTATACATATTCAATCCTTACTAACTGACTCAAATATACAAGTATACAAATTCACATCTGCGCAAATAACACAGGCCTACAAAATTGAGGGTCAGAAAAGTTTTTCCCAAACTTTATGGTGGTTTGATATGAATTTGGGGTGCCAATTACAAAAATGGCATCCGTTTTGCCCTATCACATTTAGTTTTGGAGATATAGTATAGCCTCATTAGTGAATGGTTCAAGCAGCTTCCTCATGAGGAAGCCATGGTGTAGTCTTCCTCATGAGGAAGCTGCTTGAACCATTCACTAAAGAGGCTATGCCATGTCTCCAAAACTAGACATGATAGGGCAAAAAGGATGCCATTTTTGGAATCGGCACCCCAAATATATCCAGGAATTGGTGTAATGTTTAAGGAATCAAAATGTGTGTTGGCCTGTGTAATCAGTTACACAAGGGACTGTACTTCTCCTTCACCAGAATAGCAGCCCAATCCTATCTGCTGAACCCAATGTTCCATCCCAGGGAAGAGGCGAGTAGAGAGGGTGGGAAGGTGTATGTCAGTCATCACATGATCTCCAATGAGACTCTTCAAAGGTACATCAGCTCTGTTACTGGCATATCTCTGAAGAGCTGCTGGTGCCGTGTATGACCTGGGATGGGGGTTGGGATCCAGTATGCTGTTTCCTTCTTATCCCGCCCCTGCCAAGCCCCAATTCTGGCCCCTTTCCCACCTTTCCATTGGTGTGGTTCTGCTAGTGGCCAGTCATGCAGCAGCTTCCAGCAAAGGGGCTGCCATGATGGTGGGGTTGTCATTACAAAGGCATATCTGGAGTACACGAGCACTGCCAGACCATAGGATTGGGCCTTTGGTGAAAGATGTATGCTTTTCATGTACAAAATTCTTCTGGGTGCACAGTATGTTTCACATTCACACAAAATAATTACCCTTTGGAGCCATCTTCTCTTCCTCCATCCACAGGCTGGGCAGTTATGACTGGCAGAATGGGGGACAGGGTCACCATTGACAAGTAGGTAGAGCCAGGCTGGTTTTCTTCCATTCAGGGACTTTTGACAAAGCAGTAAAAGTCTGAATTTAATTACTCTAACTAGATGCCATTTATGCAATGGTGAAAGCCCCTGAACTGTGCATATAAGACCTTGGGTCTAGTTTGTTATATCATGAACTTTTTAAACAGAGCAATGTCCTAACCTGCTGTGACAGGTGCAGTGGTAGCTCCAGCTTATCTCTTGAGTGCAGTTGGCTGCATGAAGAGAACTTATGAACTGATGGTGCATCTCCAAGAATATTTGATTTAATGCCCAAACGTAGCAGTGCATACAAGTTAGATTGGTTGCTAGCCATCTTCTCTTGCTCCCTTGAGAAGACAGCAATAAAGTGCAAGTAATGAGCAATTTGTCACTAAAGTTCCCTTTACTTCTTATACAAGTCATCCCATTGGAAGATACATGGCTTCTCTTATGTATGAAGAATAACAATAGAATAATGATGATGTAAAAGCATGGTTACTGATTTGAAAAGGAACCTCTGGGAATCATATAATAAGCTCCAGTGGCCTTTAAAAATCAAGAACGTGATGAGGAAAACAGTTGATTTTCTTTTATGAAAGGTTTGTGAGAATGCGGTCTAGCTAGGAAGATTGCTTGTATTGAATTATTCATTCAGCTATTACTGTACTGTTTGTATAATACAGACTGTAAATACAAATCTAATGCTAGATTTTTATAAAGCATTTTTCTTGCTAAGAAAAAGTAATGTCACTTGATGGCCCTGTCCCTGCTGGAGGTGTCACCAGAATTCTGGGTTCAGAATTCCAAAGCAAATGTTCTAAATCCCCACATGTTTTGGGGAGAGATGCTCCCAAATCTCAGCTTCTAACAGCCCACTCGCCAGCTCCACAGCACTGGACTATGCTCGCAGTGCTGGCACTGGGTGTCACAAAAGTGCCATAAGACTTTCTCACTGGCTGGAGACACCCAGCGCCAGTGGGGAGGTCAGAGCCAGTCAGTGCTCAGCCTCAGTGCCTGAAAGATGCCAGTGAAGAGCTCCCAGTGGTAAATACCCCACTGAGTGGCAGGAAAGCTTTCTAGGGTAGGGGAGGGTGGAGGAAGCGGGAGCAGAATTGGTAGGGGGAATAGACTGGTGGGTGGATTGTGCTCATTAGGGGGTGGGGATGGCAGAAGCTGCTGCCCAATTTATGCCCCTTCAGGAGCCACAGAGCCCAACATGGGCAGATTCAAGGACACCAATTGGGACCAGTGGAGTTCTACACAGGATAAGGGTACTGTTCTGTTCTACAATGTTCTGTTATCCTGAGGAGATTCCTGCAGCTGCTCTGGTCCCATTCAGAACTTGAAGAACCTCAGTTCCTGCTCACCATCTCTCCCCACCAACATTCCACCTCCCCAAACACAATCTTTACTTACCCCAGAAAGAGTGAGGCTCTTTTCTTCTTGCTGCACAAGACTCCCCCCCCCCTTTACTGCATACAAGCAGAAAGGAAAGTGAAGCTGCTTTTGCTGGTTGTAATCTTTGTCAGGACTGACTCCATTGCAGCATCTCTAATTAAGATGCTGGCAGAATGGGCAGCAAAATGGCAGATGCGCTTCAATGTCAGTAAGTGTAAAGTCATGTACATTGGGGCAAAAAATCAAAACTTTAGATATAGGCTGATGGGTTCTGAGCTGTCTGTGAAAGATCAGGAGAGAGATCTTGGTGTGGTGGTGAACAGGTCGATGAAAGTGTCGACCCAATGTGCGGCGGCAGTGAAGAAGGCCAATTCTATGCTTGGGATCATTAGGAAGGGTATTGAGAACAAAAGGGCTAGTATTATAATGCCGTTGTACAAATCGATGGTAAGGCCACACCTGGAGTATTGTGTCCAGTTCTGGTCGCCGCATCTCAAAAAAGACATAGTGGAAATGGAAAAGGTGCAAAAGAGAGTGACTAAGATGATTACGGGGCTGGGGCACCTTCCTTATGAGGAAAGGCTACGGCGTTTGGGCCTCTTCAGCCTAGAAAAGAGACGCTTGAGGGGGGACATGATTGAGACATACAAAATTATGCAGGGGATGGACAGAGTGGATAGGGAGATGCTCTTCACACTCTCACATAATACCAGAACCAGGGGACATCCACTAAAATTGAGTGTTGGGCGGGTTAGGACGGACAAAAGAAAATATTTCTTTACTCAGCGCGTGGTCGGTCTGTGGAACTCCTTGCCACAGGATGTGGTGCTGGCGTCTAGCCTAGACACCTTTAAAAGGGGATTGGACAAGTTTCTGGAGGAAAAATCCATTATGGGGTACAAGCCATGATGAGTATGCGCAACCTCCTGATTTTAGGAATGGGTTAAGTCAGAATGCCAGATGTAGGGGAGGGCACCAGGATGAGGTCTCTTGTTATCTGGTGTGCTCCCTGGGGCATTTGGTGGGCCGCTGTGAGATACAGGAAGCTGGACTAGATGGGCCTATGGCCTGATCCAGTGGGGCTGTTCTTATGTTCTTATAATTAAGGCTGCAATCCTATCCACACTTTCCTGAGAGTAAGCCCCATTGAACAAAATAGGACTTACTTTTGAGTAGACCTGGTTAGGACTGTGCCCAAAGTCTACAACTCCTATAAAGCCCTTTGCCTTTTTTCTTGTTTAAAAGCCTCATGCAGCACACTATAATCTTATTGTGCTCCCTGACCAATGGGGGAGGAAGAAAAACACTTTCTCATATCACTGGGGTAAGGGGGGGGGGCTGGGAGAACTGGCAAATGCATTTTCCAAGCCTTGAAATGATTTGGTATATGATTCTTTTTTCTATTTTGGAGAGAAAAGATTGAATCATTTTCCAATCATTTAGGGGTGAAGCTCAACCAGTTTGCTCATAACTAGTTCTCCTAAGAACAATTTGAGTAAACGTATGCAAGCTGACCTGCAGTGAATACAGTTCTCTGTTGTGGCTATGATCTGCAAAGCACTTGCAGCTGCATGCAGCTACTGGCTTTGTGAGGCTTGCTCAAAAAAGTGCATATTCAAGATCAAAATCTGTGCAGGTATCAGAACTGACTACATGCTCCAGGAAGGACTACAGACATTATTCAGTCAGAAGCTCAAACCTCAGGTTTGATGTGTCTCATGGTGTGTTCTTTCTTTCTTTCTTTCTTTCTTTCTTTCTTTCTTTCTTTCTTTCTTTCTTTCTTTCCAAATGCATTGACTCCAGCCAGCCCTAATTTTACAATTTGTGAACCCCCCAGGAAATGAACTTCCATCACACTCATCTCATATGTCACTTTTTGACTTTTTAAAAAATCTAAGTGAGAAGGATAAGTTATTTCAAGTTAAGTAAACATTATATATTGACTGGAGGAGGAAAGGCCTCTAAGGGCACAATCCTAACCAGGTCAGAAGTAAGTTCTATTTTGTTCAATGGGGCTTACTCTCAGGAAAGTGCAGTTAGGATTGCAGCTTAAATGCCTTCTAAACACTGGACTGCTGGTTTTCATGGATGGAGGTATAACAAAGCATGAACACCTAACATTATTAATGGTTTTTCAGCCCAATCCTGAGCTGCCCGGAGCTGCGGGACCTGGCAGATCAACAAAAGGCTCCCACCAGATCCAGAGTCTCCCACACTACCGCAGGAGGCTCCTCGGGAGAAGGGGACATTCGTCCCCTTCCCCTGAGTAAGGGAAGCAGTCCCGCAATGGGACTACACACTTTAGTGGCGACTATTTGGTTGCCGCTAACGTGAAGGCGCTCGTGTAGGGTGAGCAGCCCTACCCGAGCGCTCTGGATCCTGCGGAGCTTGGCTCCACGGACCCACCCCTCCCCCAGGAATGTCCCCGACCACACCTCCCCCCTCCCCAGAACACCTCCCCCATGACCCCAGGAACGCCCCCGTTCTGCAGCCCAGCAGTCGCAGGCACTGCCAAGCTGCAGAACTCAGGCACCCGCTGGGCAGTGGCTCAGCACCAGCCAGAGCTGAGCCACCTCTGGTGGTAAGCCCCGTAAACGTGCCTTATGGCATGCTTGCGTCTGTGGTCTGCACTGCAGAGGCGCGGCATGGACCACAGGATTGGACTCTTAGCTGGTAAATCTTCTCCACTACTGTGTTGTTCTCTAAAAGACAAGTTGCATTATGTGAAAAAAGTACACTCTCTCGCATGCACCCACACACTTTAGACTACTCACTAACTGCCTCATGCATCAACATTATAAAGCTATTTCCATCAAAGATAGAAAGTGGAAATTTGGTACACATGGGCCGTTTCCTGCAATACACACAGATGAACTTGATTTTGCCATTGAGTATACACACAACAAGGAATTCCAATCAATCATTACTCCTGTATGATAGCAAATGTGCTTATTACATTAATCTTTACATCTTTCCATATCCACTTAAAACATCTTAAGTTTATTTATTTAAAACTGTAAAATATTAAGGCTGCAATCCTAACCACACTTTCCTGAGAGTAAGCCCCATTGAACAAAATAGGACTTACTTCTGAGTAGACCTGGTTAGGATTGTACCCTAAGTTGTTCCGAGACACCTGGATAACTAAAGAAGCCTGCAAACAGGATTTTTGTACATCTCTTGCTTTGAAACTTAGGACATGTAATCTACCCAAACGAGCTTCCAGGTAATGTCAATTATGAATGGCTGCTCCTCTAAATGTTTTGCCCTTTGGTATAATGTTTCACACAATCTCGGTGAACTGAGTTACTCTGCTTAGCACTTAATCTGGATCTCCATTTAGACCCTTTAATGAGTGTGCAAGCTCATCATTGCACATCATTGAGCTTTCCATTCTCTTTGAGACATGAAGATTTCATTTAATCTTCATGACAAATCCTACCTCCCTGGCAGCACAACTTCCACTCATGATATTACTTCATCTCCCTTGGGGGTTCTGATTCTTTCTTGGCCTTTAATAAATTCCCATTGCATTCCTGTCCGACAGCCACTACCTGAGTAGGATTTGTTCTTTCTCTGTCTTTGTGGCAGCAGCTACAGTTTCATATGTTTAAAAAAAAAACAACTTGGGTTTGGCTGAGTAAAGATGATGAACTATTTAACATTTAATTTATAATGTCTACAGGGGGCCACCAGTTTCTACTTTGCATATAAACTGCTTTATGTTTGCAGATAAACTGCATTCTGCCTTCTGTTCTGTCACCGTTAATTAAAACAGCTGGTCAATCTCTGGAGTGGATTTCCAGCTTGCTGAGATGAAGGAGAGATGACAATGACATCATTTTCAGAATTCAGCTTTTAGTGCTGGGGCCAACTATGATTGTCTAATACTAGAGACAGCTGTCACTTGTATGAATCTGACAACTCTTATCTTTGTGCATTAGCTGACTTCTGCAGCAACAAGTGTCTCTCAAGAGCGTATGAGTTGAAACCAGAAAGGAAATGCATTGTCATGTTATTGTCTTTAAAATGCAAAGCATACACTGTTGTCAAAAATTTATTTGAATGGGATGGCTGCCCATTTCCAGAATTTATATCTACATTGGTTTGGTAGAGAACAGCATGATTTGGAGAGACCAGTTTGGGAAGGGGGCACAGAGGAACTTGATCCCTTCACAGCTACCTTTTTGGCTAAAAATTAATCCCCAAGTTGCTTTTCCTCATATAGGACTCCAGTCCAGACACATTTGTAAGATATTGCATACTTTGCTATAATGTCCCATTAACTCATGAGGTCAATGCAACCTGCTGTTGATTTGTGTGTTCAACGGGGCTATTAATTATAATTTAGAGGCAATTCTTCTAAAATTAGCGTAAAGAAAAAAAGCATGCAGTTACTTGACCTGATACTTCCAGTTCTCTTTTCCACAGCTCTAAGAGCTGGTCAAGGCTTGATGTGAAAAGTTATCAGGTGATAAGTTGCTCTAGTTCTTGTTCATACGTTGTGCCTAGTCTGGCTAAAGTAAAACACTTCTAACCTGTTCAGCATTCCCACTGACAAAAATGTGACTGAGTCATGCTCTGTCTTCTTCTGCAGCAGGTTAAAGGCCAGAGTAATTCACATAGGGCACAATCCTAACCCCTTATGTCAATGCTTTCCAGCACTGACATAAGGGCAATGCAGCTCTGAGGTAAGGGAACAAACATTCCCTTACTTTGAGGAAGTCTCTGTGAGTGACACTCAACTGCAAAATGCAGCACATGTCCCATTGGCACCGCTAAGCCAGTGCTGGAAAGCACTGACATAAGGGGTTCAGATTGTGCCCACAGAAGCACAACATGCTGTTCCAGACATACCTATATCTCTCTTGGTACTAGTTGTTTCATTTCATTTCTTGATACTGTTGGGTCTTACTACCTGTAACACGAACATTGAGATTAGTAATACATTTTTTAGAAATGAAGTAAAATATAATTCTTATGTGTATATTTGTTGATGGCTTTCCAACAGCCACTGCCTCAAAGTCACTACATGGCGCTTACTTTTATAATACAGGGTTGGCTCATTATTTAGCACTGCCATGCACATTCCTTAAAACAGATTTAGGTTCTTTCAGTGTGTTTTATAAATCAAGAGAAGTACTCTGAAAGAAAACCACTTTGCACACTTACCATGCTGAAAGATGACACATTATTTCTGAGGTAGTACATTTACCATTTGCCATTTGTTCCAAACTAAAATGCCACTTTAATGAAGAAAGCTGCCAGCCTAAATTATGCCTGTTTTCACAGTTCTGTTTCCTTTGGTCAGTAAATCAAAAGTTCTTTTCTATGAAGTACCGGAATGATAATAAATCTGATTGTTCAAATATTACAAAAATCCTTCTCCTGTTGCAAGCTGACAGACATGGACTGAATAAAAACAAAGGGCCACCTTCTCCCTGAACTCCTTGGCTGTAAGACTTTGGTGTGAGGGCTAAGGTAGGGAAGGGACACATTAGTTGCCTCCCTGAGGCATTGTGTAGAGTTGAGCTATGGGAGCTTCTTCAGTTTGTTTTTCCATATTCATACCTCAATAGTGTTGCTGCTCCAGTAGAACTAAGAGGCTCCCTTTCCTCTTCCCCCAAGAACATAAGAAGAGCCCCACTGGATCAGGCCAAGGGCCAACCTAGTCCAGCTTCCTGTATCTCACAGTGGCCCGACAAATGCTTCAGGGAGCACACAAGACAATAGATACAACCTGTGTCCTGGTGCCCTCCCCTGTATCTGGCAATCAGAGGCAGGTTGCCTCTAACACCAAGAGCGTGCACATACCTACTATGACTTGTAACCCATAATGAACTTTTCCTCCAGAAATTTGTCCAATCCCCTCTTAAAGGCATCCAGGCAAGATGCCATCACTACATCCTGTGGCAAGGAGTTCCGCAAACTAATTACACGCTGGGTAAAGAAATATTTTCTTCTGTCTGTCCCAACTCTCCCAACACTCAACTTTCATGGATGTCTCCTGGTTCTGGTGTTATGTGAGACAGAAAAGAGTGTCTCTCTATCCACTCTGTCCATCCCCTGCATGATTTTGTATGAAGATTTCCTGCAGCTGCCATGGGGCTACAGGATGCAGCGGTAGCCACTTTGGTGCTCCTGCACCTGGTGACAGCACTTCCTTTAGGATTGGACTGCCCCCCTCTGGAAACAAATGCATCTAGTTACAACACAGGTGGAGTTTCTGTTCATCTTTTTTAATCATTCAGTATAACAGCTTTTCATTAATATGTATCAAAAATACTACAAAAATACATTCAAAAGGGCATGTGCATTATAAAAACATATTTGACAGTCTAATATATCACATACAAATTGATTAATAATCCATATTCATATCCTGTTCCAATGCCAATCTAGACAGTTGCATTCCCATTCTACAGCCTTGGTACACTGGCAGAATCCTAGTTGGGAAAAAGCAGCCTCCCACAATAAGACAAATGCAAATATGAAACAAAGCTAGATTTTGTGTTTGTACATATACACATGCAAGTATAGCTTGAATTGTGTAAGCACAGATATGTTCCTGGTGTCTACTGGACACTACCAAAGTTGTTAAACCTTGCAATGACCCAATTTTGAATATAAACTTCACATGCCCGTAACACCCACCTCTATTCTGAACTGGGCCCATGTCTTTCCTCCCCATTCCCAATTTTTATCAGCTCAGATTACAGGTAGAGATGTCACAGATATCTTTGAGGCTCTCAAAATATTGAACTCCCCTGCTTGAATGCTTGTTAGTAGGATCATGATGAACACAAATGTGTGCATCCCCCCCCAAAAAAGACTGAATCCTTACAAGCATCTCCTCCTCACAAAGGTGACTTTTTATTCAAACCGTTGCAAGTGGTCAGTGCTTGCAAAGATACCACTTTTTGTGGGTATATTCAGTCTTTTGTGAGAGCCTGAATGGATGTTTTGCAGACGTTCACTTGGCCCATGCGCAAAAGTTCCGCTCAATTTCCTGTCATACGGTGAGATGGTCATGCATCATGCATCCACCTTGCAACCCAAGCTGGAAGAGAAGGAAGGGAATGGATTGCTACTTCAGGCTGTATAATGATAGATAGATCAAAAAGGAAGATGACTTAAAACTAGAGAACTTCTCCAGTGGCTCCATTATCTGATGTGAAAGGGCCTCTCTGTCCACACTGATGGAACTGGAAGCTAGATTTTTGCAAAATGTTAACTGTCAGTCTTAGCCAACACTTTACTGTCAGAAAACAATTGCTTGGGAATGGATGTTCCAAGATGTTCACAGTGGCAATGGCAAAAAACAAAGTGATATATGAATGTTGCAACAGCCCTATAACTGGCGCTCTTTCATCAAAATGGTGATCTGAGAGCGGTGCCACTTTCTGTTCCCATGCATATGCATACCTTTCTGTACACCTCCTTGTCATCTCCCCACTTAATTGCACTGTCTCAGGTACTACCACATTAATAATCTCTCAGTCCATTCTGGCCACTCAGCAGGGAGATAATGATGGTGAAACCCCAGAAGACTCATTGACCCTAGCCCTAGAGCTTCGGCTTGCACATCCTCCAGAAGATCCTCAATCTCCCCTGAACAGCCAGCCTTGCTGGTGATACAGTTGTGGAAGTGTGAATGCTGGCATTTGTAAATTATCAATAAATTAATCAAATTAAGTACTGGCATACGGGAATATGTTTCCATTCTTATTTACCCAAAGGAAGAATTTCATCCCAGGTGTCTTCAGCTATTAAGAATGTGTTAGGTCAGACTCAGGGTTATTTACAAGGTTTTAGCAGTTACCCTGAAGAGACCCCTCAGTTAAGAGATGGGCAATAAAAACAGAAGACTGTGCAAACCAATATTAGAAGGGCGTAATGCAGCCTTCAGAACTTGGAGTTAGCTTTACGGCTCATATAAACATTGATTAGAATGAGAAGGCTAATTGTTCTCTCAGCATTACACTTTAGGGACATGCCAGTTGTGGCATTGTACACTGCAAATGAAACAGTGAGAAAATTCCTAAGACACAGAGTGGCTGTACTTCTTTAACAACTAGGAAAATGTTTCAGTGAAGCAAATGTAAGATAAGCAGGGAGATCGTCATGCAATGTAAATGAAAGAAGTGATAAAACACAGCAGTTTAGAAAATGAGAGATGTTTAGATTTCACAGGAGAGGGAATCAGGCCTTTGGGAGTATATTTATTTAATAGCATATTATTTAGCAGTATTTGAATACCTGAGTTGCTAAATATTTGCATAAGTGATGAATGCTGAATAGAAGGACCTTTACATAAATGGACCACCATGGTCATACTGAATGGAAATGGGATTTTATAAAGTCTGTTGGTCTTTGTCTTTCCTGATCTCTGCCTTGGGAGGAACATGTTTGCTTCCTGCCTTTGCCTAAACCAGTGGTTCCCAAGCTGTGGGCAGTGGCACCCCAGGGCACTGCAATGAACTCACAGGGGCACTGGCTCTCCCAGGCACCACCATCCTGACTGGGCCGAGAGTGTGCAAGATATCATGTGAAATCTTACAAGATATTGTGCAATCTCAAGACAGTGCTCATGGCCATCTCATCCTCCCATGGTGTAGCGCCACCACAACAGGGTGCCATGAAAGAATTCCTCTGGCACTAAGGGCGCAATCCTAACCCCTTATGTCAGTGCTTTCCAGCACTGGCATAGCATATATTGGAATTGCGGAAGATCTGGCAAGGAGGTGGAATGTGGTGTCTGCAGTGGCCCCTTTAAAAGTTAAGGCTTGGGCTTTCAGTAAAGGGTGTGCTGCACAGCTGCAGCCACTAGAGGCAATCAGGTACCTAAGGATATAAGGTAGGTCTGTTAGCCACAAAGTCAGTCAGAGTATCCAGTCCAGAGTCAATAAGCCAAATCACAGTCCGAGGTCAGATTCCAGGTAAGTCAGTCAAATCAGTCAGAGTATCTAAGTAGGCAGGAAGGGTTTGTGGGAGGGGACTTACTTACTTAGATACTCTGACTGATTTGACTAACTTACCTGGAATCTGACCTCGGACTGTGATTTGGCTTATTGACTCTGGACTGGATACTCTGACTGACTTTGTGGCTAACAGACCTACTGGACTGTTGACTTACGGCTCTGCCTTGTGGACTGACCCTCTGGCTAGTTGATTATCTGGCTAACAGACTACTCAAACAGGCTGTGGAGAGCTGGGGAACTGAGGTGTGCTGCTATACCTGGAAGGACTGCTGCCGTAGGAACTGGGTCCCTGCCGTTTAAACAGGCAAGCTACCCTGGTGGTGGAGTCTAGCAGTACTGCTGTAGAGAACTGGGGACATTGTTGGGGAACGAAAGGGGAGCTAATCAGCTTAGAGTGGGCATAAGTTCCCTAAGTGAGGCTTGGATTGGGAATCTGGCAGAACATAGTGGTGCTAATGGGCATGGGCTGCAATCCTGCTGTTGGGTATCACTCATAGAGGCCTCCTCAAAGTAAGGGAATGTTTGTTCCCTTACCTCAGAGCTGCATTGCCCTTGTGTCAGTGCTGGAAAGTACTGACATGCTAGGATTGCTCCCTAAGAATGCCATGACCAGGATAAGTTCGGGAACCATAAGTAGTCCTATGTGTAGAGGTGTTTGTTTCTGGTAAGTAAGATAGAATTACAGGTATAACCTAATTATCCACAGATTTTTCACCTGCAGTTTTAGCTCAACACAACCTTCATATCAGAAGTAGCATACCCTTAGCAAGGTGTTGGATAGGAGTCCATATTGTTGAAGAGCAATAATTTAAGGAACAGGGATAAATTACAGAAGCCCTATTCATAACTACGAAGACTCTCCATAATTAGACAATGTCCATGAGTGCACCAACAAGTCATGCCCTTGCTGCCAATGTATATAGCCCCCCCCCATTCTCTCCATGGATAACATTGTTCTACAATGCTTGTACAATGGGCAAAGAGACCCTCTTTGTGATTGTGAATACTCAAATGCCAGCATTTTCAATCACTGGGAGAAGTTCTCCTCAGGTGCAGATTTTTTCTCTGAAACAAATGTAATGCACAAGGAGCATGAGGGGGCAAGGAACAAATCAGTGGTGAAGGTGGGACTGTTTTTGTGCACTCACACTTCCTCCACCACTATGATGTGTTCTTTCTCCACAGGTAGGGAATCTATGCAGTGGCTTCAGATGTTCTGGAATATGAGTTATAGCACTGTCTAATAGAGACTATTCAAGCAATCTCCCTCCTCTTCTTGGTACACTAAGTCCCAAACATACATACTGGTTCTGGAGGTCTGTCTGGATATTGGAATATATGGTATGTAGGTTGAAACAACTAGTTCTTACCAGCTAGCACTATCACAAAAATACTGTGTATTGCCATCCCTGCTGTAAAGGCTCCAACAGTGAGAGGGGGAAGCCACTTACATGGTGCATTGCGGTGCCTGTGATACTTACTGTGCTGCCCCTCTGGCTATGCTACTGGATGGACTGTCTGTACTTGTGCTAAAGCATCAACACAGCCTTCCATAGATATCCATAACTTGGGGGCTCAATGCACTGCTAACATTTTGAGAAACATCCCCACATTTTTTATCTCGGGGAATGCTAGCAGTGCATTGAGCCCCCAAGTTATGCATATCTCAATGCACTGCTAACATTTTGAGAAACATCCCCACATTTTGTATCTCAGGGAATGCTAGCACCTACATACAAAGTGCAGATCTGGAGACTTTTTCTCAAGAAGCAGAAGCATGCCTCTGTGATGCAGCTGGAGCTAGTAACCACACCATTAAGAGACCAGCCAAAAGATTTTCACTGGAGTCAAGTGTTTATCACAGGGTACATGTTTTGTGCATATTTTGTGGAAAGGTGAAATGCTACAGTGGAACACTAACATGTGAAAAGTTAATCAAGCCCACATCACTCAGGGTTGATTAAAGGCTGCACAAATGAGAAGTCAGCAATGGTGATGGAAAGATTTTAGCAGCTGATTGAAAATGAAACCTATGAAATGACTTGCCTCAGTACATTACAACTGCTATACTTTCTATATACATGACATACCTGACAGAAAAGCTTGAAACATTTGTTGCATAAAGTAGGATCAGACTAAAAGCATCAACCAAGGATCATCTCCTTAGAAATCAAGAATCTGAGTAGCGACAGCCTTCTTAGCTGGGGGTGGGGGAGGAACAGGGCGGAGACTGGGGTAGGGAAGAGAGCAGATTGAGGCTGGAAAGGGGATGGCATCTGCAGCAGCAGTGCCTCCAATATCTTGTCCCCCTTCCTGGCCTTGATTTGTCTTCCCAGATGGACTCAAATTTGGACCAGCTAAATTGCTGGTGCAGGTCTATGTAAACCCAGCAGAGGCTCACCCTTGGGTAAGGGGAAAATTTTTTATCTTATCCAGAACCAGAAGTGATTTCGGGGACTGTCTTTACCCTCACAGTACACACTCCAGTGTCATGGTTGCATCAGCGGGGTGGGGGGGGGGAATGGTTTGATAGGACTGGGCTGCCATGATAGCGGAATTCCCATTTACTTCAACATAGGTGTGCACAATCAATTAAGCCAAGTGTCAAGGGTGAAGCCAAGGGTGGAAACCTCCCAGGTTGGCTTACTTCTGCTATTGGAGACCTTTTTTGGGGGGGCGGGGGGAGTGAAAGAAGTGACACTGAGAGATTGGCTACTGGAAGGAAAACCATGACCACCAAAACACGTTTTTGTTTTTGCTCTACAAAGTTTACCTCTCTTAAATATTTTGGGTGATCTGGGTGTTAAAATTGATCTGCATTCCAAGCACTTTGAGTTTAACATTTAGTTTACTTTTTAGTGTATAAGGAAGGCTTGGAAATAATATATTTAAAAGAAGATGAAACTAAGAGACTGGCTGTGGGAAATGACTGAAGATAAAACACTTGTTTGTTTCACAAGCAACTGTGGGTGCCTGACTATCTTTACCCTAAATCAAAATGTCTTCACTTATTCAACAAAGATTTTTACAGGAGATAAACTTACCTTAGTCTTCAAACTTACCCCTTTTTTATCCCTGAAACTTTGAAGCAAATGCTTCTTATAGCTTCAACAACTGTCAAATACGTGAAGTCTGTAGAGAGAATGATGTACTCTATGAGATTAGAGAAGATTGTCTTGTTCTTACATTCTTTGATGCCATATAAAACTCTTCTCAGGTAATGGACAACAGCTTCTGTGACAATTCATATTTCAATTCTCTTAGTGTTCTTAAATCAATACGTTTCTTAGACCCCAATCCTATCCAAATATCCCCATCCACCCCCCCCCGCATTGATGCATGTGTGCCAATGAGGCATCCTATGGTGGGGGGGGCAGCTGCAGAGGTCTCCTTAGGCTAAGGGAATGTTATGTCTATCACAGGCACAGTGCCTGCCCCCTGGGTGAACTGGTGGTCTCTAGAAGTTACCTGGGTCACAATAGCCTTATCCCATTGGACAGGAAGAGGCATAGTCCACTGGGCTGCTCTGAAGATTTGGTTTAATCAGGTGATTGCTTTAACATTCACTGAGTCCCTGTTACATCGCAGGATAATTCATCTCTAACAAGAATTCCTTCTATACATCCCCCTAGGTTCCGCTTCTCTCAGTCCTCCCTTCCACATGCCCTTGGGTTGGATGATGGGGAACTCCCATGGGTGGCCAGCCCCAGGTAAGCCAGGTAGGTGTGTGGATGGTCCAGTGTCTCAGGAGAAAGCCAGCTCTCTCTGGGTGGTCACCCTGGCAGGATGTGATCCCACCAAGCCCAGGGGCTGCCCCAGGGTTAGCTGTGCTGTCCTGGGTTCACCTGCCTCTGCGTCACCCCTGATGGGGTTAAGAAGCAGCCCTCCCCAGTCACTATCAGGCTTCATTTTCCATATGGGTCTCTTTAATTCTATGCCAGCTATTTTAGCGGTGCAGAACCAAGGAGGGTAAAGGAGAGGGAAGGGGAGAAGATGTGCCTGCATATGACTGCTTCCAATCCTGCCCCCACCCCATTTTGCCTCCCTCCCTGCCCACCCAGAAACACCCCCATTCTTCTCCCTCTCCTGTCCCTCCCACCAGCCCCTCCACCACCAACTCACCTGGCACTGGCAGACTTGACCAACTCACCTGCCACTTCGCTGCTGGCCCGCATGTGGGGCTGCCGGTGATTATGCTGGCAGCTTCATTGTGCTTTCTGGTGGTGTCAGTGAACGCAACGAAGTTATGCAATGCACACTGGATCCAGGCACTTTTGTCTGTATCCTGTCACTTTCTCTGGTGGAATGCACATTCTACAGTACAGCCCAATCCTATCATACAGTTATGACAGGGGAACTTGAGTTTCACTATTGTAAATGTGACAGCAGCACTATAAATGCTGTGCTGCTACAAAATGCAAGGGAGCCACCAGCAGAAATGGCCTACCCAGGCTATACCAAACCAAGTAGGATGGTGGATGGGCTGAGTCATGGTCTGGGAGCAGGGTTTGGGGTTGAGGTTTGGGATAGGGAGGAGGAAGGGTAGGGGACAGTGCAGGAATTGGAAAGGCTGGATTCCAATGGTAGAATCTTGCCTTGGGTTTCTATCCCCAATTTTCCCTCTCATCCTACCCCCTTCCTCTCCTTGGACTTGCGTCACTACATTCCTGATGGGGTCTAAGGAAACCATAGGTAGCTAGAAGGCCTAAGCAAGTTTTTTATTTACCTCATGTTAGCTTTCAGGTCCATTGGAGCAGTCACATGCTATAAACTAGAGGGGAGTGGGACTGGGCTGTTAGCATATGAGGCTAAGATCCATTACCCACAGTTCCACAGTCACAAGTCTCACTGAAGCTATTACGGGATTGTTACCCAAAATTGTTTTGTGACATCCAGTTATTCATCATTTTACATTTAGACTGATGTAAATGATGATGATGATGGATGATGGATCCCAAAGGATCTCCTCTATGGAGAACTCGTGCAAGGAAAGCGCCCTACAGGTAGACCACAGCTGCGATACAAGGACATCTGCAAGAGGGATCTGAAGGCCTTAGGGATGGACCTCAACAAGTGGGAAACCCTGGCCTCTGAGCGGCCCGCTTGGAGGCAGGCTGTGCAGCATGGCCTTTCCCAGTTTGAAGAGACACTTTGCCAACAGTCTGAGGCTAAGAGGCAAAGAAGGAAGGCCCATAGCCAGGGAGACAGACCAGGGACAGACTGCACTTGCTCCTGGTGTGGAAGGGATTGTCACTCCCGGATTGGCCTTTTCAGCCACACTAGACGCTGTGCCAGAATCACCTTTCAGAGCGCGATACCATAGTCTTTCGAGACTGAAGGTTGCCAATACAATACATGACATTTAGACTGCTGAGTCAAACTTAGGAGTATATGCCTGCTCTATTAAAATAACTGGAAATTTTGCAGAGTTGTTCAGTGGAAGGTAGATTGCCCCTGTAATTTTTTTTTTTAAACATTGTCTGTTTTGTCAAGTCCTTTGGCTCCAAAACTCAGCGCCACATTGTGATCCCCATAATTTTTCTTTGAACTCTTTTTTTTATATATATCACGGTACTAGAAATTGGAAGAGTGGATAGTGTTAGGGCAGATTTATGGTTCCTTGTGTAACCTTAATTTTGACTGATGTTAACACAAGCTGTAGAAAACCAGTTCTCGGCACTCAATCAATATTGTCATATATATTTTAATCATTCTGGGGAGAAATGATGACTATAGCATGCATTAGAGCAAGAATTAATACATCTTTGATGGTGTATCTGTTAAAGTAACTTTGAAGAAACTAATAAATGTGCTGTTATACTGGAGCTAATAATAATATTACATGATTGGAGTATCAGATCCAAAGTAAAGATAATTTTTTCCAAGTTAATTTCATCAGCTTTGCTTACTAGGTATGGAGATGTGAATATAAGAGTTTTTTTATTACTTCATTAGTAGACTCCAGTCAGAATTAATAAATATATCTTTTCAGTGGTTTTTTTTAATATAAATTTTAATATAAGAATATGATGTTCCATTCTGTGTACCCAGGATCCCATATACGACACCTTTCTCTGGTCTGAAGCATCTGAATGAAAGCGGTCACGATGCCCTGTTTTTCATTGTCATTTAGGCTGATGCAGAACACCGGATTTTTTTTTTCTCCTCTGACACAGTTCCTCACTTTTAAGATTTATATGAAAACTGACTGAGTCAGAACCTGAGATCTCACCACAGGCAGTGGAAATATTTAGCAGTTCACAGAGTTTCTGTAATATGCTTGGAAATATTAGTGCAGTGACACTTGTCTCTTTCTCATTTATCTTCTCCCTGTCCATGTTTGATACGAAAAGGACGCAGGTAGAACTTGCAGAGCACCTGGGATTAAATACTGAACACTGCATTCTAAAGGTGTTGGAAACACCTCAGGTTTCTGTCACACAACTATGTTCATTTGTACACCAATTCAAAAAATGGGGAAAGAAGACATGGGCACTTGGCTTAACAAGTCTATTGATTTTTAAAAGGATTTGCAATGGGAAGCTTAAACTCCCCCCTCCCAACTCCCCAGTACAGGTACTCCGGTTGAGCTGGTGGACCCTGTGTACTCCACACTGTGTCTAGATAACCCCACCTGGCTCAGATACCAAGAGCTCCTGGCTCCTTGCAAACTATGCATCGAATCATGTGCCGCATGAGATCTGGTTATGCACATTGCTTTTTCAGGAGTCAGTGGTGTAGTAAGTGTTTGTCTGTAGCGTAGAATAATAAGGCTGTCCCACTGTCAAATTATTCCCAAATTATATTCCCATGCAGATTTTCTCTGCTTGGTGCCTGCATTTGGTACATATTGCCTGTCAAGAGATATGCTACCTGTAGGAATGTAAAAAAAAAAAAAAAAGTAGAAAAAATAGGGTTGCTGGGAATCCCCATCAGCTTCCACCAACCCTTTAAAGAAAGGCATTAAACAGAGCTGTAAGAAGACTGGTTGTCAACCAGAAAGGCAGCTTGAGCTTTGGAATTAGCCCCTGGGAGTTTGTATATCACTGTCTGAGGGATTTTGATGAAGCATGTGCTGTGTGCTACGTGGGGAGGAGGGGAACCAGATGGCCCAGGAGAGATAAGTAGAACTTTTTTTACTTACCTCCCTGTAGGCCACGTGGCCTGCAATTGCTCTCCTTGAACCTACACCAACTGTTTTGCTGACTTAAGTCCAAGGAGACTCAGGGGGATGAAGAAAAGGGATTAGATCTCAGTATGCACCACTGCTTCCAAGGTCCTTCCCCTCCCACCTCCTCTTGCCCCTGCTTGGCCTGGTCCCCATGCCCAATATCCACAATCCTCCCCCAAACTGCCCCTGTCACTTTTCTACCTGCTCCAGTGCAGCACCTGGGTGCCGCTATCAAGTGCACGGGGCCTCTGGCCATTTGTGCCAGCAGCAGCAAAGTGCACTAAGGCTGCATGACTTTTGCACTGCTGGTCTGGGGCTTACAGTGATGGGTCATGAGATCCACCACTGTAAGCCATCGATAGGATTAGACTGTCAACAACTGAAAGGATGTAAGATATTGCTTTGCTTCTTTTTTATCTGTGTTGTAACATCTGATAAATTATGACTGATACACCTTGATGTGGTTTGCATCAGCAAAAGGGGGGGGCAAGGCAGTGGGGGTTTGGGGCTGTCCTTCATTCTGAGTCTGCTGTTGCCTCAGTGAGAGCTGCATGGATCTGCTTCCCACTCACGAGAAGCAAGCGAAAAGCAGATCATCTACTCTCTTACCATTCTCCAAGGAGCTCCTTTGTATGTGCAGTCCCTTTAACCAGAAGTCCCACATGTCCAAGTTTGCAAAAAACACACAATGGGGCATGCTGAGGGGTTTTTTTTCTTCTCATCACACCAGTGGCCAAGGCAGCAACCATGGACTCAGGATGGTGGTGTTGGGCAGCATCCCTAGTGACATTACCCCATAATAAACCATTATTAAATGAAATACAGTACTTTGTCCCACTGTGCACTCTTACTTCACCTGAATCCAGAACAAAAAAAATAAACGTGTTCCCACTGAACAGATGGTTCACACAAAAGGATAGCCATGACTTCTTTAGTTTGCAGTCTCTTTCAGTAACATGATGGATGCTGTCATTGCGCAAAAGTGTATACACTGTTTAAAGAGCTAATCTTTTCCGGTATGGATGTTTTGCCTTGTTATTTAGTTGGTGTCCTGATTATTTTAAATGACCAGCCCTGGACGTCACTGTGCTAACTACCCCAAATCTACATCTTTATCTCCCTGTTTGTTTGGCAACCTTCAGTCTCGAAAGACTATGGTATAAGCCCACAGCACCTGGTATTCCCAAGCAGTCTCCCATCCAAGTTTTACCCAGGCCTGACCTTGCTTAGCTTCTAAGATCAGACAAGATCAAACATGTGCAAGGTAACAGTATCTCCCTACACACACACACACACACACACACACACACACACACACACACACACACACACACACACACACACACACACACAAAGTACTTCAGAAGCCCATTAGACTGAAAAAGTGGTAATTCAAATCAATTATCATATTGTCACCACTTTGGAAGCCAAGGAAAATTACCTGTGTTCATTTTGGGGTTACTCTAACTAAAAGACAAGAAAGCCGTGCGAACTGACAACTTGTACAGAGATACAATGGACTTTTAGAACTAGCTGATAAGAAAATAACCCTGCATTTCATAATAGGGGACTTTCTGCAGTCTCTCTCTTTTTGTTTAAGATAGGGAGTTTGATGTGGAGCTTGGTGTGATTTATTTCACCGGTGTACCATATAATCTTCTTTTCACCCAAAAAGATTACCAATTTCTAGAATATTCATTCCACTACAGTGCACTAGGCTAGCTTGATGGGGGTAAAAGAACATGTCTGAAATCATACTAGGACTCCAGCATGCATAGTTATAAGGGAGGTTGATTTGTGCTACCAAATATATATCATACAGCCTTCAGACCAAGGAGAACCCAGAGTGAGATGCATAAATACACTGACATGTGGCTCACATATGCATGTTCCCATATGAATGAAAAACCAAGTTTTTTTTAATGTTGTTACTTGACAACCTGCAGCTGAATGTGCAGATATGCTATTGTGATTAAGGTTAAACCATTTTTGCCCAACGTTGCATATATTCAACAGGGACCAAATGTGTACACCTGTGGACTGGGCAAAAATGGGTTAATGTGAGGTAAAAGGAAATTTCTGTTTGTGTGATTTGACTGGTGATGGCCCATTCACACGTGAACTTACAGCACAATCCTATGCATGTCTACTCAGAAGTAAGTTCCATTTTGATCAATGGCTTAATCCCAAGGAAGTATGCATAGGATGATATATGCCCAATCTTGTCCATTACTCTCCCCCAACTGATGCAACAGCACCAAAATTCATCCTATGAATGAATTTCATTCATCCCGTTTCATCCTATAGTGTGGGGCAGTCCAAGAGGTCTCCTCTGGGCAAGGTTACAATCATTCCCTTACCTGAGAGTATGCCTCCACCATGCAGGGTGTCTATTTGAACCTGTGCTATCTAAATAGCTGGCACAGGTCCATGTAGACCTGGACTGTGGGATCAGATCGTGAAAAGGTGATAGGATATCCATTCATTCATTCACATTATTTTTATCCCACCTTTCTCCCCAAAGGGACCCAAAGTAGCTATCGGCAATGCTGGTCAATCCCAACTCCCCCCTGGGTCTGATCCACCCCTCCGCTTCCCCCTTCCCAGCCTCCCCCTGGTTTCTGGATGAAAGAGTGATGTTTGTCCTGACTTCCATAAAGGTAATAGTTTATGAGTTTATTCTCTTAGTGAACTATTCAGCTAGCATTGCAATTATTATAACAATCAAGACAAATTTTACTGTCAGTTGGAATTCATTTTTCTTGATATTGTCAAATATAGTTGTAATGTATTTTCTAGTTCTCCTGCTACTTCTAATCAATTGAATACTCTGCACTGAGGTTCATACACAATATTGCTTCAATGGTTTGTTCTTTTGCAGGAAACCCCCACAGATATTGAAATCACTGAATCTAGAGAGACTTTTCATTAACATATGTTCCCAAAAGGAATGTAATGTTGCAGTAATAAAAAGTACTTCATGCACTGTGCTAATTTTGTATTTTTCCTACCATGCTGTTTGTGATCATGTTTCGTTTTTAATTGTCTCTTTAATTCTTAGCCACTGCTGAGTTTAAAGTAAGAGAATTTGTGATTATATGTTAAAAGAAATTTAAGTACAATTGCTAGAAAATGTCTATAGTCTCAGCAATCAAGAATTTTCTCAGGGTATTTTCTTTATTTGTACTTAAAATGCAGACTCTATTACCATCAGTGTAGAATGAACTCATATTCACAAGAATGAAGTAATTTGGAAGGCTGTTTATGGCTGTGAAGTGCAATTCCTCCTAGAAAGTACTATGATCTTTCAATAAAGAACAGTTACTGTTAATGTGGATAGCTTTGTTCTCTATTTTATGGCAAGTCTTGTGAAAAATACATAAGATTATTGGTATTATGGATAATAATTTAAAATAGACAAACTGCCATCAGTGAGACCTTCTGAACAAGGCTCTATCATTGCATCTTCGTAGACCAGTGATGGTAAACCTTTCAGGCTCGGCATGTCAAAAATTCAGAAAATACCTAACGAGACTCTGCTGGTTCCCCCATCCTGAACAAAATATAAACAATTCTTTACATATTCATTTACAAACAAGTTAGTACATATTATATATTCATAGCAAACAAGCTAGTAGGTAGTGGTGGTGGGGAAAATGAACACCCATACCTAGGAAGGGAAAAGAGAGACACCTCTAATCCCATTTTCACTTTACTTACTCGAGCTTCATTCACAGCTTCCCTTCCGCCATTGTGCTATTTCTCTCTGAAATGAACAGGAGCAAAGGACACCAAAAGTCATGTGCTGATTCTGTTCACTTCAAACAGAAGCCCTGGGGGAAAAGGCTGCACATGGAGCTCTCGTAAGTAGGAAAATAGGCAGGCACTCTCCCCCCATGGCTAAGGAGGGGGAACAGAGGCACCCCACCTCCCTTTCCCTTTACTGACCAGAGCATCATGTATAGTTCGTCACTCTCCTCCAAGCCACTTCTGAGGTTTGAAATGAGCAGAAGCAGCACATGCATGCTGCCTCAGTTCATTTCAAGTTGACTCCACATAGAAGAGAGGCTGTGTAGTGTGCACAGTACTTGATTAAGTAGATAGGGGAGCAGACACTCTTATGACCCTACTTACTAAAGCTCGGTGCATAGCATTTTTCCCTTTTCCATGCCACTTCTCTTTGCTCGGCAGCACTGAGCAGATGGTGGAGAAGAGGTGGGAAACCTCTGGCGGGTTGGCATGGTAGTTCCTGAAGCATGTGGCTGGAGGAAGGACAGTGCATTTGCAGGAGTGGGCGGGAAGCCTCTGGCAGGTCTGCGGTAGCAGCATTTACTGGCCAGATCTGCAAGTGCATGCACAGGAGAGGGTAGGAAGACACAAAAGTGAAGGAAAAGGGGAAACAGACAGTCACGCATGCGCTCTGGACTTAATAGTAATTGGAAAATACTGACGTCACCCAAAATGTCATGGCATGTCACCTTTGACATGCATATCATAGGTTCATCATCACTGGTGTAGACTGTCCTCTGAACACCACACCAATTGTCCTTGCGATTTAAGGAGCAATCCAGCCCTTGACTTGGGCTGGCACAAGTCCCTTGTGCTGGCCCAGAAGGATCAAAAATGTGCTGTAAGGCACATTTGCACCTCCTTGAGAGTAAGCCGGGCCAGTGCCAGCCAACAGAGGCTGACGCAAGCCTCTACACCGGCTTCCACTTCAACACTTGTATTAGCCTGGCTGGGCCAATGCAAGGAGTAAAGGTAGGTGGGGGAGGAGGGGAGGAGGTGGCAGGGAGGCCTTCCTAGGTGGGGGGAAGGCAGGCAGTGGGCAGCCATGGGAGCGGGTAGGGAGCAGGAGGCGGAGCCAGGATCTGGCAGTTATGCTGGATCCCAACCTTGTTCCTGGGGAGAACGGAGCGGCTTCAAGCCGCTCTGCTCTCCTTGGACTTGCGCCACTCCTCAAGAGATGGTGCAAGTCTGACAAGACCCATAGGGGCCAGCAGCCCTTACCCAGAGGTAAGGGGAAATGTTTCCCCTTTCCTCTGGCTGAGCCACTTATGGCCCCTATCCTTTGCTGGATACAGTGCAAGCCTCTTGATTTGCCTGTTCCAGTGCAGGATAAGATTGCACCCTTAATCTGTTACCTGATTCCGTCCAGATTTAGTAACAATGTATACAATATTTACACGTTGGGCATAGTTCAATTGATTGTTCAATGGCAAGGCTGTATATTATTTTTCAAGTGGTAGTCAGAAGGGGCACTGACATGCACTAAGAGAACAGACTGGATTTCATAACTACCTAGACTACCTAGACTCCGTAACACTGTGAAGTGGAATAAAGTCATTTGCATGTTAACTCTTATTCTCAGCCTTGACAGTATAGGTCTAGTAGTCAGAGGCCCTGTGAGTTCAGAGGTTCTTAAGGGTTTAGAGCGACAGTTGAAAGAAGTTACTTACTGGTATGTAAGTCCCTTAGGTTTCAACAGAGCATAGGTACAATATGCACAGATGTAAAGCTATGGCGGTAGAATTCTAGACTGTTCCACTACATAAAGAGTCATATTTTTGAACAGTCTCCTATGCATTCTACATATAGCAACAAATCAAGGCAATATCTAAACTTTTCCTTCAATGAACTCATTTACTACATACAGTCAGGGTTGTTTTTTTTTATTAATGTGATTACATTAAAATATTACCCCACACTTGGAATCTGAAATGGAAAAGACCAGAATCCTACCACTTCAATTTAATCTGCATCATGTGTAGTTTCATATTTCCAAGTAAAATGCATTGCTTGGCACACCAATCTGACCATAATTGGACACAATACAGAAGAAATAATGAATAATGCTCAAGAGACTGCATGTATGTCTCTCTGCTTAGTGTTGTTTGTTCTTAAGAAACCACCACATCAAACTCCAAAGATATTTTAGATTAGGCTGTGGTCTGACCTGTCAAGAACATGTCGCAAACTAAGAAGCTAAGTTAAGCACGTGCACTTCTGTGCATATCTTCGTATCTCTTTTGGATTGTGGCTACTGTCTTCGAACTGTGTCACATGCACTTTCCATAGTTTTCCTTATGCATCTGAGGACAGCTTCCAAGGAAAGATGTCACTGAAGTCCAGAAAGCTTTGGTCTGAAGAATGATTTCAGAGGACCGTTAAACAATTTGTATTCCTGGTGTTAAGAGCAGCATGCCATGGCAACAGATGGAACGAAGGAAAAGCACTCCTGGGCTCCCTGTCACTGCCATGCCTTCTTCTGACAATGAAGAGGAGAAAAATTCCTTCTCCTGCTGACACAGTGTTCCAAATTAGGCTGAGGGCCAGTGGGCGATCATGGCACTGTTTTGCAGCAAGAGGATCATTAGAAGTGGAGAGTGGAGACCACAGTAGGTTATGAGCGAAAAGTGATGTGTTCTGATAATCATTGGTAATGGCATTGCCCCCTGATTTTGGGGGGACGGGGACCCTCAATTAATATGGCTGATTCTTCATCCTGTTTGTTACTAGACACCTGATGTAAATGTCTGTTCACATATCGGACATGATAAAGTATATAGAAAACTGTACCTGAAAGTTTGTTCTCTGTAGGCTACGTTGTTTGTATGTAGGGTCAATTCATATATTGCTTATTATTATTAATGTCTAAGAGTGCTGAATAGCAAAAGAAAAAAACTTTTCTCTCACAGAAACCTTTTATCTTGACTCAGTTGAAAGTTAATACACTGTAGTCTCAGTTAATAGATGATCAAAGACATAACCTAGTGTGAAGATTAAAGAGAGTTCTTCTGTGGCCATTCTCATGTATTCTGCACAGTGAGATATTATGAAAGCATGTCTAAGCCCCCCAAACCAATATTGATTTCTAAAACCATAACGTCTTTTCATCATAGAACAGGTAGTGATGCTAAAATGGCACTTTATATCTGTGAAGCAGCAACAAGGTACAAGAGCAGAAAATTAACTAGGGCTTTCTATTTAAAGTATTATATATCTTGAATTACTGAGATTCCAGAAATCATTATAGTTTTGCAAAGGCATTTTATAATGCGTCCAACTTTACACCAACAGTTTACATTTTGATGGGAACACAGTAACTAGTTTGATCACAAACCACAGAATGCATCTGGGAGTAGCTAAGAGCTTCTCTGTACTCAGCAGGACTTTTTTCATTGAACTGAATTTTCCAGTGATGCATTAATGACTTTGAAATTGCTGTGAGGGCCAAACGAGGTTTGACAAAGTCTGGCTTATTAAAAAAAGAAAAGAAAGAAAAACAAAATCAAGTGAAACATTTTCACTTGTGGAACTTGCATTCTGCCATTGTAAATAATAATAATAATAATAATAATACAGGTATTTATATGCCGCCTTTCTTGGTCATCAGATTTCTACTCAGACTTTAATTCAAGGCGGTTTACATAGGCAGGCTATACTAAATCCCAATAGGGATTTTTACAATTGAAGAAGGTTCAATTGTCTTTCAAGAACCACAACATTTCAGATGGATCTTTTATGATTTGGTATCACATTCTAGCCTCCATTTTCCTCCCACACAGACTGACAGCTGCCAAAGAGCAGGTGGAATAACTCAGCATAACTTGGCTAGGTTTGTGAGCTGCTTCAAGGTCTCGCCATTCATAGTGCCGGTGGCCTCGAACTGGCGACCTTCAGGTGTTATCTTCAGGCAAACGGAGGCTCTACCCTCTAGACCAGATCTCCTGCCTAAATGGTGTGAAGTCAAAGCTGATCGCATTGCAGCCACCAGCGCAAATCACCAGCAACTATGCGCACCTGTCACCAATAGACTGGGCTGCTCTAGAGCAGGTACAGTGGCAGCAGAGGACAGCCATAGCTGCTTCACTGGAGATTTGAGGCAGGGATGGGGCAAGCAGGGGGTGGTTAGGGAGGGAGGGGGGACTCTCAGTGGGAGTCATGCACACTGGATCCTATCCCCCTTTCCCAGTCTAGGCTTGCCCACTTCCTCTCCTGGATGAACACTAGAGCTCTTTGGACTCCAGCAAGCTGGCTGGATCAGCGCCCTGCCTACGCCCTCCCCCCATATGAACGGCACTTAACATTTTGTGGGGGAGCCTCCACAAAGTGTCTCTGTGCTCCCGCAGTCTTCGTGCCAGCCAGCCGCTTCTGGCTTCTGATGCACCAGCAGGCTTTGTACCCGTATTTCTGGGCAGAAGTAGCTGGACACAGCAAAGACTGGGTTGTATGGGGGCACTTCATGGAGGGTCCCAGGCAGAATGGCAAGCACTGTCCGCACCAGGGAAGCATTTGCTGGTGCACAGTTATTTCTACTTTGGAGACCACTGATGTCCATCAAGAAAATATCTGGTTTGGGGCCAAGGAGAGTCACTAGTAATCAGGTAGCCTACTGGAAGGTAAGTAGAAATTATAGTCCAATTAAAAGAACCCATGGTCCAATAAAATGCCTGTCGTCTGACATTTCTCCCCCATCTGTGGAGGAAATTTTGAAAGGTTCCATGATCCAGAGATCACCACCGTTCCCTTTCCCCTCCCTGGAAGAAAGCAGAATTTTAAGTTCTACTGATTGTTAGGTATGTGTTTTCAATCAGTGCCCAAGCATAAGCTTGTCTATTAGGCAAACAACCAGCCACTAATCTAACAATCCAAGATGGTTAAAGTAGCAGTGCTTCTTTCTTTTCCTAGTTCTTTCTCTGCTAAAGCGACAGCGCTTTTTCTCTCTCACTGTGGCTCTTTCTTTACTATGTGACCCTTGATCTTTGTGTTATTAAGGGCTGGGAGCCAGGCATTACTGATACTTAGTGCTTCCTCTTTTCTATTCATATTGTGTCTGTCTTTTTGTATTTTTATTGCTTCTCCATAGGTGTGAGTTTGGTAATGTTTTTTCTATAGATAGTACCTGAACATTATTTTACTTACTTCTTGCTGGCTGTCTGATCACATACACCCCCACCATAGCTTGAAGCCTGCGCTCCGTTGACATGGCTGCATGCTATGGACTGGCAAGATTTAGGATTGGGCTATATGAATTGCTAATAGCTGGCCTGTCTCACTTGACAGACTGCCATTTTTTTTTTTAAGAAACAAAACTATTTCTGGGAGATCATGTAGCTTACAAAATGGTATGAGGAAAAAGGGGAAATGTTATTTAGCAGGTAAGCATTACTTACTTTCTGCCTGCTCCAAATCACCGGCACAACTTACGATGAGAAAGACTTCAGCTTTCTCTTCTATCACGGACTGCAGTTAAAGAATCATGGTCTAAATAGAAACCCGTGTCCCATATATATTTAGGTAGAGCTGGGAACTATAAATCCTGCCACATTTTAATTGAGAGGTGGTAAAAGATTTTATCCGCAGTCTAACTTGTTAGGAAAAGAAGCAATAAGACTAGTTGGGAGTAATTTTATTACACTACTTTTTCATGCAATTTCTGGGAAGCCAAAGGACCCCTGCCAATCTGCCTCCTAGAGAGAATTTTCAGGAAAATACACTTGCTCCTCAGTCTCCCTGCCAGACTCACAGCCACCAATGGCCACATACTGCCCAAGCACAGGTGTTTTTCTATACCTATAAAGCTCTTTCTGGTTGGTGACAGAACTTGATCATCCAGGAGGGAGTCACCCTGTTCTGGCCCCAAGAATAGTGCATGTACAAAAACAACCTCTTGAATGACAGACTCTTGAAAAGCATAGCGGTTGGCCATTCCTTGGGCACAGGATATGGGAGAGGACAGGTAAGAGGGAATATGGTTCATAACATTCATAACCAGGACTTATTTATTCACGAAGTCAACGTCTATTCAATGCTTGCATCACTTTTATTAGAAATTCAGCATTGACTGCAAGACTGGAAATACTACTACTTCATGGATGCAAGAGGCTGAAACTCTGCAAGGAAAACAGTTCTCTTTCTCTCTCTCTTTGTAGAAAGTGCTGGGATTTATTACTTCAGAACATCACACAAGGGGAGTAGCAGCCAAGAGAAAAGCAATGCATGGGACATGCTTATCTTTTGTAGAGCAGACTTCCTTACAGGACCCCAATAGGACACCTGTCAACAAGAAATGCAGAATGTCCTTTATCTCAATAAGGGTTCCTACAGTTTGGGGATATAAAAGGTCTTAGTTCAGGACTGTACATTTTTTAAGGGATCGATGCTTAACAAATAAGTGTAATCTTTCATTTGATGTGCCTTCAGTCAGCTATGACTCTCAGTTCTTTATCGATCGTGTGGAGTATTGTTTTTATTTCTTTATCTTTCCCCCTTTCTATTTATTTCTTTTTTTCCCCTTTCCTTCACTTTTCTCCTTTCTTTATTTGTTATATACACAGCACTTGCAAGGTAGTTTTTACTGATAATTTTAATGAAATATTCAATGAGATATTAATGAAACCTTCTGATCTAGCAACTCTTATTTCTAATCCTTGATATCTGAGAGGCCCTGTGGTTACTCCACAGCAAAGTGTTTTAGGCTGCAATCCTAATCACACTTTCCTGAGAGTAAGCCCCATTGAACAAAATAGGACTTACTTCTGAGTAGACCAGGTTAGGATTGTGTCCTTAGAGTGCTAACTTACTCTGCAATGATAGATAGCAGTGTCATGATAGACAATGTACTCTGCACCAGAGTGCTATGTAAACGCTGCTTCTGAAACTGGGAAGAATTTACATAGATGACATACCAATCTGCTATGATGGGGAAGACATTTTTGGACTTCCAACAAACTTTTGATGACATCCCTCACCAAGCTCCTGGTGAAATGTAACAATCCTTAGATAAGATGGACCTCAATTACTGATATACACAATAATGAGCTAGATCAGCAGTTTCCAACTGTGAGTTTGGAACCCAACAGTGGGTTGGACCCAATTTTTGTTGGGTAAGGCAGATTAGGGTATGTGCATCAAGGCTTAAGCAATTTGCTAGTTGGGGGGGGGGGAGCGCTGCTGCCCAATCACCATTACAGCCACACCCCTTGGCATTTACAAATCTAGCAACAGCCACTAGAGCCTCTAAAAGGTTTGAGAACCACTGAGCTAAATGGATCAATGGTCTTACTATGTCTTAGATGCTTGGAGAGCCTCACTGATTATTTCCTACCATTGTAAGTCTGATCCATTTACTCCTGCCCTCTGCTACCTGATCTTTAACCAGTTACTGATCTGCAAGACGATCCACCTTCTTCATTACTGATACATTTCCTAAGGAACTCTGATGGGAGTCTTTGTCAGAAGCTTGTTGGTAGTCCAAATGTGTCTGTGTTGTTGACACTCTCAAAGAGGTTCAAAAAGTGATTCTATGGTGAGTCAAGACTCCCCTTCAGAATGGGGAAAGGGGGTAAACTTACCACTGCTCACTCTGCCAAGCCCATTGCAATCTGCTTTGCCACCACTTGGCACTTGAGCCATCCAGACTGCCACTTTATGATCATGAAGAGTTCAGCCCAGTTAGACTGCCTGCCATCGAGCAGCAGCAGACCTAGCATTTTGTGAATGGGGCAAATGCCCCAGGCACTGAGTCTTCATGCCTTTAGGCCCACGTGGGAAGCCTTATTGAGACTCCCAATGCTCTCGGAAACTGTGCTTCTGGTTTGTCAGAAGCACAGTAAGACTGCGGGAAAGCCTTAGGAGTCTTCTCCAGTCGGTCCTGCAGCCGCACAAAGCTCCGTTTCACTCAGGTGAGTGGGGAGGCGACTTCATAAAGGGTGACAGCTTCGTGTGCCCCAGGCATGGGGCTGGGTGGATTCACCACTGCCATCTAGTTCTCCAGGGAGTGCACAGAATGTGGCCATGAAATGTTTGATAATGGTAGCCAGGCAATGGAAGCTAGTGAGGCTCTAAGAGACATATTCCTGCCAGTTCTGTGGCTATTCTTGGACCTATGTGGACTGGACTTGCAAATTTAAACAGTAAATGTCCATGCCTGTGCAGGCTATGCATCTGGACATGCTCAGAGGAAGAAATAATGACAAACAAGTAATCATCATAGTTCTAGTACACAGAAAATTGCTGGGTGATCTACCCATCCCTGCTTTAGAAAACAGCAATGTCTAATTTCATATAAATTTCAACCTATCATGTTGGCATCCTTCAGTCTCGGAAGACTATGGTATTGCGCTCTGAATGGTGGTTCTGGAACAGAGTGTCCTTTCCAGTGCGCAAAGTCTGGGTAGAGTAGATATGGAGGATAGACTGTTACCCATGCAGCAAATCCCCCCTCTCCATGTCGCTGGAATGGTCCAATGGAAAGGCAGAGGCCAATACGGTTGGTTCCAGCGGCGTCGCAGGAGTTGCCAGAACATGACTATGTTCAGCCATGAACTGCCTTAGGGACTCCGGCTCCGGATTTTGCCTCGAGGTTGACTCCTGAAGCCTTTTCCATAACTGGATGTAGCCACAAGGCAGTGGAGGTTTGGGATCAGAGTTTTCCTTCTCTCAGATGAGCTGTCTTCCCAGGCTAACGAGTCCCATCTACCCGGTGGCGTTTCAGTCACCTCTTACGACAAGTACAGCCAAACGGAGGGCCTATTCTTATCCCCCAGCCCCCAGGGGTTATTTCAACCTAATAACCTAACCTAAATTTCAACCTAAGACTATAAGAAAATCCCTGCTGAATCAGGTCAAAGGTTTATCTGGTCTAGCATCCTAGTTCCCACAGTGAAGCAGCAGCAGCTAATGGGAAGTTCACAAACAAGAGAGAATAGCATACCTCTCTCCTGCTATTGCTTCCCTGCAACTTGTATTCAGAGGACGCTCCTAAACCTGGAAATAAATGATTATTTTTCTGGTTTATAGATGTCTGAGAATAGAGACAAGCATATTAACAACCAGTGGTGTAATTTTGAAGTACTGGAGCTCATCATGAAACACACACCTGAGCCATGCCCCACTAGAACTATACAACAACAACAAAATTTACTTTATGTAGTTTCATTCAAGTGTTTTATTCTCTTTAACTCTGTAACTATGTTGAAACTTATTATATTTTATTTAAAGAACTAGCTCATTTCATCTCAAAAGATTGGTGTGAGCTGCAATCGCTTAAATCAAATGTACAAAAATTGGGAAAAAAACTGAATTAAAAGATATTTCAGATAAATATTAGAGTGCTAACTTCTGTATGTTTACTCAGAAGAAAGCTCCACTGAATACTACAAAACTTGCTCCCAGGTATTTTGCATAGGATTGTAGCTTGACAGTGCAATCCTATCCCTCCTAGTGCTGGTTGGACGACCACATGTGCTCTCTGTCACAAACATGCCATAAGGCATATCATGGCAGCGTGGAGGCTTGTGGAACCAGTGGAGAGGCCTGTATTGGCTTGCTAGCACCAGTTGAAGGTCGGTGCCCACCAGAGAAAGTAAGGTCTCCGGGGGCTGGTGGGGTGGGTGGGTGTAGGTGGAATGGGGGCAGGGATGAGATGTAACTGGGTGAGGAGGGTAAGGAGCGGGTGAATCCGTCCCAGAAGAGGGGGCAAGAATGGCAACCGAGACCTCCACTGTATCCTATCCCCCTTCCCAAACCTGATTTCCTGACATGGAGCTGTTTGGATTTGCACCAGCTATGCAAATGGAGCAGACCTGAATGGTTTTGTGGCAGGTGCTGGGGCTTACCCAGGGCAAGGGAATGAATATTCATTTACTCTGAGGTGCCCATCAGTGACCTCCTTTCTCACACAGGATGCAGTAGGTGTTGCTTCAGCACTACTGCATCTCTCTGTTTGGGCTGTTGCTGTCAATGTAACATGAGCTACATACTGACTCTCAGGCAGCCCTTGGGGAAAACAATGGCCTAAATATTTACATATGCCCCTAGGCAAAGTTCTCAGTTTGCCTGCTGCTTAGCCCAATGCTTCTTCCCTGCTGACATCTTTTGCACAAAGCGTTGAAAGAAGCACCTGACCACTCCCAGGAGAGATAAGTCCTAGAGCTCTGCTCCACTCAGCTACACCCCTAATAAGAGCAAATCTCTTATTAAGACAAAGAAATTTTTTTTAAGTCTTCATAAAGATGCTTAGCTAACTTTGTATCAATCCTCAAAACTAACTCATCGCTTCAGTCATAAAACCCTGCTGTCCTCCCTGCTGCGGCTGTCCCATAAATGAAATTTTCTTCTTCCAGCCAAGTCTGGTAACTTGCACTTTAATCACTCTGCATAACATTGGAAGTGATTTATCTTGTGAATAGCTAGGGTTGATCCACCTGTCATTGCTACCTGAATGCGCAGAGGCAGAGCATTACAGTGGGGGACTTCTGCAAGACTAAAGATGCAAGAAGGGAATTGGTTCACTTTCAAGGTTAACCTTCCTTATGCAAAGGAATTCAATAAAGTATTCACTGAATGACTGAAGAGTTTCTTAGGGAAACAAAGAAAGTTGTGGTCCTCTATTTCCTGCATAATGATCATGGTTTAAATGTAACGTAATTAACTGTAAATAAATATATAAAAAAATTAAATTCATGCATTTTGCAACAAATGTTCTGCACTAGAAACCACAGGTGCAAACCAATGTCTCCTAATCTGTATTTCCTTAGTGGAATGAAGATTTAGGACATGGGGAGGGGTTAAACTGACATGTGACTGATGAGGTGGAAGTGTGATTGTGAGGGCCATTGAACACTGTGAATTTTCACCATGTATCATAATTACAGAAACACCTGTGCTGGGTAACATTGTGCTGATCTGCAGGAAATATTCAAATGACACTCAATGGATAGCAAGAATTTAATCACAGATCCATGATAAAGAGGAGAACACCATGTAGAGCCGTTTGAGTAGCTTTAAAGTGCTCTCTAACCACTCCATTTGACTCTTGAATCTATATTTTTCCTTCCAATACATATGTTATAAAGAGAAACCCTTCGCTTCCCTGAGAGGACACACTGGAGATGTTTGGCACAAAGCAAGTAGAGGAAACATTTACAGGAGACTCTATTTCCAAGAGCAGGGGGAGGGTGTTCAGGATCTAGGCTTCTGAATCTAGGCTAAAATCCTCTGACAGCTAGATAATCTATGAAGTTCAATAGTATGTTTACATCTGTTATATTGACTTA
This sequence comes from Tiliqua scincoides, assembly GCF_035046505.1. Lineage (NCBI taxonomy): Eukaryota > Metazoa > Chordata > Lepidosauria > Squamata > Scincidae > Tiliqua > Tiliqua scincoides. The sequence continues at coordinate 57,164,167 of NC_089826.1, forward strand.
TAATTATAACACAGGGCTTAAAAAGAGAGAGACTTTTTTAGGTTGCCAAGGAAGTTTGAGCAAATGTAGGATATTTTCGGGGTGCTGAATCCAAAAAGCTGGATTCAGGAAGCTGCTTGAATCAGCATATAAATATGCCCAAGAACAGGTCTAACTTTTAAGACAACAAAATGTAGGCCTTCGTAATCTTATTGAGGAAGAAGACTAAAGAGATGCAGAAGTGGACTTCTGACTCGGTCTTATCCTTTCCCCATCTGCTGGGGCAGCCATTCAAAAAGCAGATATGCCTATCTAGTAGGATGGGGGTGGACTGGGAGGATTTGGAGAGGAAAGGGAATTTAAGTCCCCTTACAACTCCCTAAGCTGCCCTACATTCCACTTTTGCCCCCTCCCTGCTCCCATTCTGCCCTCCCCCCATTTCTCCTGCCTCTCCTGATATCCTGCCTTGACAAGTCCATCATAAGAACATAAGAACAGCCCTACTGGATCAGGCCATAGACCCATCTAGTCCAGCTTCCTGTATCTCACAGCGGCCCACTAAATGCCCCAGGAAGCACACCAGATAACAAGAGACCTGTATCCCAGTGCCTTACCTTGCATCTGGCATTCTGACATAGCCTATTTCTAAAATCACACTCCTCTGGGAGGCCTGGTCAAGGCTCTGACCTTCCCACTGGCACTCCAGCAGCACACTACTTCACACGCTGCCAGACTGCCTTTTGCAGCCGCCATAAAGCAGGTAGCACAGGCAGAACAGTAGTCCCGCCAATGCTACAAGCCCATAGGATTGGGTTGCTAGTTTCTGTAAACTGCAGGCTCTATTTAGGAACAGAATCATCATTAATCGATTCATATTATTGAAATTCTGATCAGGGACAACTTCATTTATTTATTTATTTTACCACCGAGTTAACCACATTCTGGTACTATTGTTGTTGCAAAACGTACACTGATTGATTGCTCCCCAATTGTGACTTTTACCATTTGAACACCTAATTCACTCAGAATTGGTTTACACATTTACGTGAAATTACTTCCCCTCGCCCCATGGCAGAAATCCAGCAAATTTTGCAGCTGAGTCTGAATGAAAAGTTAGATCACAACTCACCCATATAGCACATTTCACACAGTGTTAACCTCATTAGTATGAGAGGAAAGAGTCAACCCTTTCCCAACCATCTGTTTTAAATTATCTTACTCAAACAGACTAGTATAGCAAGTAGAATTAATACACATTCAACAGCAAACATATTGTTATTGCAGTTCCCTTATTGATGTTTCTTTTAGAACCAACTTCTAGCTTGTTGACCAACTTCTTTCTTTGCAGACCAACAAACAATCTCACATTTAAGCCCCAGTCCTATCCTTGCATTACACTGGCAGATTCTGCGATCTACCAGCATAATGCTAGAGTCACTGTGGTTGAAGCTGCTCCGCCATTCTTCAGCTCCCTGCCCATGGCTCAGTAACTGGTAAGCCCCACACCTGCAGCGGAGGTTGTCACCATTACTGGAAGTTGGCGTTGGAGGCAGATGAGCCTGGGATCTGAGAGGATTTCCTGCACACTTCTGGACCCTTGGGCCCACTCTCAGTCTCCCTGCATTGCCCTGGATCTCTGGAGCCACAGCAATGTTGGCTCACATCCAGGTTCATAACTGGGGAAGAGTGCTAATCTGGCCACCTGAGATCTTTCCCTGAATGGGTGCCCAATTCTATACAACTTTCCAGAGCCAATACAACCACAATGCAATCCTGATGTAAGGGAACAAACATTATCTTACCCTGAAGAGGCCTCCAAGGCTGCCCTCCCCAACTACTGCAGGATTTAGGCCCAGGTGCTGATCTTGGATCATGGCCCAAATAGGAGTTTTTTGTTCCCTTTCAAACCCTTCATTCTCAACTTGGCCCATTACTAAAGCATCTGGAAGCTCCACCTGGAAGCTCCTCTGAAACTCCTCACACTGTCTTCATGGGTTCCTCTTTCTGTCTTTGTAATGTGTGATGATGGAGATGAGGTTAACAGCCAGACTCTCTCTGACTGTTTAATCCTTCAGAACTTTATGTTAAATAACATCATGAGGGGACTCTAAAATTCAACCCACTTTTATCACATATAAGGAATTCGTTTTTAATGGTAATGGTTTAATGGTTGGAGTAACTCTGGGACGTGAAAACAACGCAGAGGAAATATATCCACTTTGCTTTTGCATCTCAGAGTGGTTCTGAGGACGATGGGGAGGGGCAACTTGCAGAGCACAATGAGGTGCTCTGCAAAACATGTGCTGTGCTCCCCCTTTGGGAACACCACTGATGGGAGAGGGATGCCTGTCTTTGCACTGTGCAAAAGCCTGCCTTTCCCACTATGGATTCTTTCACTAGTCACCCACTATCACTATAGACTAAAAATATTTTTCCTGATAAGTCAGAGGTTCCCAAACTGTGAGCCATGGCTCCCCAGGAAGCCACAGAAACCATTCAAGAGAGCCACAGAATCCTTATGAAAACCCACCACCCTTTATAATGCATAGAATTGTAGCCTAATGGGGACCCATGGCCAAAGAGGTCAAGGAAGCCACCAATTGGAAAAAAAATTGGGAATTGCTGTGGTAAGGTGCAGAAGTGGAAGTGATCACACAACTCAACATTAGCTGAGTAAGAGAAAGTGACTTGGAGCTGGTTCACACTGTCAAAATGTTTCCACCACGGGATGCATCCGGACTGTCCCTGGGGACATGTTCACATGTTAGACGGTAATGTGCTACCTCTGCAAGGACATCAACAGTTTCCCAGCTCTGACGTCCACAATCAAAGCAGCACATTTTTCAGCCAACACATGAAAGATGTGTCATTCCCCACCTGTATTCTGAAATGGGACAATGCAGGATGGGTGCTTTTTCTGTGTGCTCGAATTGGCATGAACACTTATTGTCAAGTGTGAAGGTGTGATAGTGGAGCGAATGTCCATCCCTGTAATATTTGTGAAGGCTGTGGATGCAAAATATAACTAAATAAGTAAGTGAAGGATCAATTAAAACTAAAAGGTGGTGAATCTGGAGGACACAGAGATCTCCATGCTAGATTGGACGCATTCACTTACTACCTACAGCAGTAAAATACTTTAACCCTGTAATGTATGGACTGCCATTTCATTGGCACTAGTCCTTCTATTTTCCTTTGCTTTGACTTTACGCTAAGATGAAAAGCAAGAAACAGGCATGCACAGAAGAACTCTTATACGGAGTCAAACGATTGGTCCATCTAACCCAGCATTGCCTACAGCGCCTCTCCAAAGCCTCAAGCAGAGACCTTGTTAGCATTGTTATCTGAGATCCTTTCATTGTATGTGCTGGGGATTGAACCTAGGAACTTATGTGTGGAAATCATATGCTCTACCACTGAGTAGATTTATGATAACATGAAAGTTGCTGCATTTGAAGAGGAGATGCTATCAGTTCGTTCTGTCCGGGAGGATAGAAATAATGATTCTGCTCCAAAACCATTCACACTGTTCCTTTTGAGTGTCCCAGAGGAAACAGCAGTGACCTATTGCTGAATCCTCCTGCAGTAATTTAGCACCAAAACTATGGCTGCTCAAGTGCAAAGTGGTAGGCAGTAGGGGGCACATACATTGATCGATCCAGCAGGGACCAGAGTGGGGATAAACCGCCTGTGTGCAGTCAGCCAGTAGCAAGGGAGACAGACCATTAAGCAGAACCAGTACAGACAGAACTTTGTGGACAGTCTGGGCTTCAGTGTCGTTTGGGGGGGGGTGCATCAGTATTAGCAACAATGCTGCTAGAGAAAAACAGCATCATTAACATTCCTTAAAGTTTTCCAGTTCTCTAATAAAAGTATTATATTCTCCTTCCTAGACTAACTTTATTAAGTGACTATTAAATCCTGAAAGTGTAACATGCCTCTAGGGGATACAAGGAGGCTGCTTGAAGAAGCCAGGGTGATAACGTTCACAGCAACCAACTTCATTTTCTAGAGGAAGTGGCTGTGCATCTCAGTAGGCGAAGGGAGGGGGGGAGAAGCAAACAAACACCAACCTGTTCACTCTGTCTCCATCAGAGAATGTGACTGTGCTGTGTTATTGGGATTTCACAGAGGCAGAATTCAGATGAGGATTTTCTTATGATCAATAAAAAGTTATTAATGGTTTCTGAATCAGGGCTTTATTACAGACAAGAATCCTCCTGTGGATTGTGTTGATGTCATTACCCTTCGGAGAGTTATGAGTCAGTGGCAGCTTCATCATGCCAAAGGCAGCCTCTGTGGCTTCTCTTTTCTGCAGGGCCAGTGAATGAAACACAAGAGTCGTTTGCTGTAATAGCCTTGTTAGGTAAAGTCCACTGGCATTTCAGTAAATCAAGCTGCTAACAAATTAGCCTGGAATATTTGTGAGCCTCCTGCTGCATAGATGTTTTCATCAGAGGCAGAAAGTTTGATTGCAATATGTTAACGGACCAGAAATTGATCCACAGGCTATTTTGCTATCTTAATGGTGTTGCTAATGGCTAGAGCTGTATATGATAGGAGCGCAGTTTTAACATGCAATCTACCAACACCAGTTAAATAAATAAATAAATAACATCTTTTACATGTTTTTCAAAAGGCCTCATCGCTTAACTATTAGATGCACTCAAATATTTGACAGGGGAAAATATGTGCCTGGGTTATATGGTAATTGGGTAAGTGAGCAAACTACTCCTTTCAAGAGGTCTGGGGGCTTGCCTTACCAAAATTGGTATATTTGGGTGCTGTTTCAAAATCCCTGCCCTTGTTTTTCACCACCCAGTCACAAGGAAAATGGGTGGTGGTGGAATTTTGGGCTTTTCAGGAATGTGGAGGCAATTTCATTTTCTACGAAATGAAGTTTGCTGGGATTGATGGCTGTCATTCTTTGCTGCTTAATGTACCAGGAATGTACCATCACCTGGTATCATCCTGAGATGCATTCTGGGAGAAGAGAGAGAGAGAGAGAGAGAGAGAGAGAGAGGACACAATCCAGAGGCGCCCATGGGCTGGTGCAAGTCCCTTGTGCAAGTCCCTCAGGAGGAAGCCAGGCCAGTGCTCAGAGGAGCACCAGCCTGCGGAGGCTTACACATGCCTCCATGCCAGCTTCCTCGCTGAGGCTTGCATCAGCCCAGCTAGGCGGAGAAGAGGTGGGAGGGAGATGTTCCTGGGTGGGGGGAAGGTGGGAGAGAGATGTTCCTGGGTGGGGGGAAGGCAGGGGGAGGGCAGGTAGTGGGCAGCCCCAGGGGTGGGCGAGTGGTAAGTGGGAGGCAGGGCTGGGATCCAGCACTGGATCCAGCGCTGGATCCCAACCCTGTTCCTGGGGAGCTCAGGGACACTGCTGCAAATGGTGACATGGCAGCAACCTCTGCAGATCTCAGCAGTGAGGACAAGGAAGGGAGGATTGGGGCATTCCATGGAGGAACCAGGAGGTGGGAAAGGAGATGGAGGGGTGGATCCAGAGACACATGACACATGCCAGATCCCCTCTTTTTAAAACCTCCCTGACCCTTTCCCCTCCTTAGACATACACCACCAAAATAGGTGGCATATGTTTGAGGAGACCCATAGGTGGCCCTAGGACCTATGCAGAAGTAAGCAAAAAATATTTTCTTACCTCCCATTTTCCTTCGGGTCACATCCCCCCATAGGATGCAGCAAACACCTTTTTTGCTTGGCTGCATCAATATTGGTGGTGGGGGTTAGGATTGGGCCTCAGGCTATAATCCTATACACACTTCCAGGGGAGTAAATCCCATTGAACTCAGTGACTCTTATGTCAGACGGATGAGTTGATGCAGTAGACTTGCATAGGATTTGTTCTTAGCCACTTGGCTGCATCAACTCATCCCTCATGGGTGATGGTGCACATGTTAGCTTAAAGGGAAATGGTAGCATTTAGCAACAAGTATACAGGAAGAAGAAACAGTTGTTTACTGAGATCAAGAATTGGAAGAGAAAGAGCTTTTTGTATGAAAAGGACTTTTTGTATAAAGCATATATGCTAATGCTAAAAGTATGCAAGCCAAGAGAGGGGGAACTGGACAGCCTGGTGCCAAACAAATGTCAGAGAAGTTCTCCATGGCCAGACATGGAGGGGAAAAAAAGGATATCATTTAAGCCTATCTCAAAGGGGTGGTGAGTTTTATAAGCTTCTGAATTCTTAGTTTGCTGATTTTCCTAGCTAGCAAGTGCTTTGTTAGCTTTCTCCACAAGATCTCTCTCTCTCTCTCTCTCTCTCTCTCTCAGCTAAGTAAAGCTTCTCTCAATGAGAGTGCATCCAGCCCCAGTCAAGGAGACTCCCTGAGACTGGGATGAGATGATTTGACATCTGGAGATCTGCTAAGCTGACAGAGCTGTCACTGTAGGTGAACCCTGGCTGCCAAAGATTGTCTCCATATTGCAGCTGAAGCTGAAAAGGAGTGGCACTCCTGAGGCCACTAAGTGAATTTATGAAAAAATTTAAACTGGGGCAGCCCTGAATTGCATCACTCAGCCATTCTGCCACAGCAACTTTCTATGACAACATACCACCACACTAAACAGAGGGAAATTAAGACTAGAATCTATGCATACTTATTACTAGGAGTAAGTTCCACTGAATTCAGTGGAGTTTACTTCGCACTAGACAGGCTTATGATCGCACTGTACGTATCTGAGAGGTGAGTCATTCTTCCAGGTTCAAATACATCTGGGGGGAAAAATTATTGAAGAGATTCTTGATTATTATTTGTTTTGGAAGACCTTGAATCATTACTAAGTTGTAAACTTGTATTGTATACTTGGAACACTTGCCTATCCCTGGTGCTGAACAAGTATACAGAGACAGTGGACATATAAGAAACCTGGGGGGATGTAGAGAATCAGTGGATGGATGCATCACTTTAGGCATCCAATCTCAGAAAGGATATCTAGAGCTGGCAAGGCTTGACCAAAACGATGAGTGAATTGGAGCATCTTCCCTGCAAGTGAAGACTAGATCTTGAGAAAAATTAATCATTAAGGTGCTGATGGGGAATAGGACATGGTATAGGTCTACACAATACACAAAAAGTGATTTTTTTTTCTTCCTCTCTCATAACACTAAAACTGGGAGGGGGTTCTCCCAATAAAATGGATTTGCAATACATGGGAGAAAAAGAAGTATTTCTTCAGACAAATCATAACTCGCAGATGGACTTCACTGCAACAAGATTAAGGGCGCAATCCTAACCCCTTATGTCAGTGCTTTCCAGCACTGGCACAGTGGTGCCAATGGAACGAGTCCTGCATCCTGCAGTTGGGTGTCACTCACGGAGGCCTCCTCAAAGTAAAGGAATGTTTGTTCTCTCACCTCAGAGCTGCATTGCCCTTATGTCAGTGCTGGAAAGCACTGACTTAAGGGGTTAGGATTGTGCCCTAAATGACTAAAACAGGATTAGTGACATTCATGGAGGATGTCTATTAATGGCTATCAATGGGCAGCTCAATCCTGAGCTGCCCGTTTCACTGGGACTACTGCAGTGCCAAAACAGCTGCTGTGGCATCCTGTGCACAAGGCAGCCGCTGCTGGCTCCTTGGGGGTGGGGACTTTGTCCCCTTCCCCCAGGAAAGGGAAGTAGCCTGGCAATGGGGCTACTTGATTCTGCCGTGCAGCCTAACACGGAGCTGAGGATCTGGTGGAGCTGAGCTCCACCAGTCCCGCCTCTCTCCCACCTTGCTCCCTCCCCCTGGTACGGCGCCTCCCCGCCCTCTCCCTGCACTCTCCTCACCTTCTCCCCACTCTCCCCCCACCCCAGAATACCTCCTTCCCTTCCGCACATCCTCACATAACTCTCTGCCAACTAGCAGCTCAGGTGACTGCAGAGTGACCCACTGGCGCTGGGCTCGCTCTGGCGCTCCACCAGCACTAAGGGCTTGCAAACAAGCTTTTTGATATGTTTGTGACAGTGTGTGCCAGCGGTAAGCCAGAGCACACTGTTTGGGATTGGGCCCTAAGACAGCTGCTATGTGAATCTCCATATCGAGAGAGACTTTATGGCTGCTGTGGGCAAACCCTCCTTTCTGACTGGCCACTGCAGAAAACTGGAAGGTGAATTAGAGGCAGCTTTAGTCTGGTCCAGAGCTGCTCTTCATAATCTCTTAATAGGACATAAAGGTAAGTACACACCGGCAGCTATAAAGATCAGGAGTGAATTAAAGCACACAGGCCAGATATGGCCCTCAAAAGCTCTTTATGTGGCCTGTGTGATAAGTGGGCTCTCCCAGCACTACCCTTTCAGCAGTGCAACTTCTGAGGCTCTGAGAGGGAGAAAAGGTAGGAGGCCTCAGAAGGTGCAGGCCAAGAGGGGTGAGAGAGGGAGAGACATTACTGAGGGAGACACTACTGAAGTGCTGAGAGAGGCCAATTTTCATGCAGGCCATCCTTTCAGTACTGCTTCTGCCAAGATGTCACTTCATAGAGCACCGCTCCGCTGCTGAGCTTCAAACTGATACTTCGGCAGAAGTGGTGCTGCTGAAAGGATGGCCCGTATGATAATTGGGCTGTCCCATATCTTGAAAATATGGTCAAGCCTTTTTATCTTCTATCATTTGTAGCTAATGAGTCCCTATCTGGCAACAAAGTGCTTATTTCTGGCCATAATCAATTTAACCCGTATTCCACCAATGATGCGTTTGTGCTTCTCTTTTGAAACATGTTTAAGGGACCTCCACATAGGGAAACAAATCTTTGGAACAATTTCAAGGTGCGCCCATGCACCTGAAATGAAATTGATGTGTTTGAGCATCATTGGGCAGGCCCACGGCTTTCCCCACCCCCACTATCCAAGGTGCTGTCAATCATTTATTATGGAAATCCTGAAAAAAAGCTGGCTTCATCCCAGAAAAGCTTAAAAAATGGTTTTACTGAATACAATGGTTAGCTGCTCCAGGATCTTGCAGAGGAAGCTCCCAGCTTAGGTTTCCTGGAGTAAGAAGCCTTGGTTGGAGCAGCTAATTTTTTACATTGCTTTGACTGCAGTAATAGCTAACTCAGTGTTTTGAAGGCTTGTAATAAGGCTGCTTCTTAGCTTTCATACCCTGTAATGAGCTAGAGACAGAAATCTTCATAACTCTCCTTTTGTTTGCTCTGTAAATATGTTGGCGGGGAAAAAAAAACCCTAATTTTTACACTGAACTGTCTTCTGCAGCAGCTCAGGGCCCAATCCTGTGCCTGGTGGCATGGCTCTGTGCCACCAAGCACTGTCGCAAACATGCCATAAGGCATGTTTGCCAGCCTCATCGCTGGGCTAGCGCAGGGCGGTCGCCCAGCTTCCACGGCTTGGCAGTCTCCTGGGGGGGCGGGGACGGGGGCGGGAAGGAGGCATTCTGGGGAGGGGGGAGGCTGGCGGGGGTGGAGAGAGAGAGGGAAGGAGGCATGACAGGGAGGTGTGAACGCAGGGAGGGGGCAGGCTGGAGGTGTACCTGGGGAAGGGATGGAAAGCAGGTCCGCAGAGCTCCGCGGCGCAGGATCCAGGGCACTCATATAGGGCTGCTGACCTTTTGGTCGGCGGTAAAGTGAGTAGCCCCATTGCGGGGCTGCTTACTTTACTTGGGGGAAGGGGACAAAAGTCCCCCTCTCCCGAAGCACCTCCCACGGTAGCTCAGGAGGTGCAGGATCCGGCAGCAGTCCTTCTCGGTGCCACTGAGGCTGGGCACCCCGGGCAGCTCAGGATTGGGATGTCAATCAGCTCCATGTTGCAGCATTCCAAGAGCCAGCTAAGAACTTAATGACCTTTGCTCACCCTCTGAGTGTCTGTACACTGAATTTCTCAATAGCAGAAGATTCCAGGAGGTGGCGTCCCCATAATTAATCTTTTAGTTGGTGGAAGGAGACCTCTGATGTGAAACAAAGCCCCCCACTCCCTACTTTGAGAACCCTATGCAGAGCGGGTAAGGATAAGACTTCAGTAACTACTGAACTGTGTCCTAGGTGTTGATTTCATTAACCTTTTGCTGGAAGGAGGCCTCTTATGTGAAACAGAGTAGAGCCCCCAGCTAGGGAAGCGCTGTTTCTATCAAGGGACTGGGAGGGGGGCAAAGGCAGGTTGCCATCGAAGTGGATTACACACTGTGGTCCTTCCCCCTCCCCCCCCCCCCCCAAAAAAACAAGCTATCCTTGTAATGGGTAGATCCTCCCTGAGTATGCATTATTACGGGGTTGGCAGTGACCCCAACCCAGTAAAGCGGGTTTCCCAAACTGGGTGTTGCAATGTCCCAGCTAGGGAAACCCTGTCTATGTAATGTCAAGGAGTGGGGGGAGGGCAAAGGCAGTACAACAAACTCCAGAGGAGTTTGGGAACCACTCCAGTAAAGTAAAAACTGTTAGCCTCAAAAAACATGAAGGAGAACAGTTTACAAAAAATAGGCAGGGAAATTACCAATGATGCATTTGTGCACCAATTTATTAAAAAAAAATTACAGGGGCTTATTTGTACCTGAATGCTTTAAATTTGACTCACTGACAAAGGTGAGTGACCCTAGCATAAGACACCAAAATTGCAACTTTCATTTCAGTTGGGGGGGGGGGAGCTATGAATGAATAAATCTAAAGTGCCAAAAACTGAAAAAGACAAAATCCTGCCCCTGTTTCTTACATGAAAACATGGTTGGACAGTCATAAAACCTGTTGTTCTGGAAAGGTCTACCTTGACACTGTTCATAGTGCAAGTTTCAGGTTCTTTGGAGGGGGCAATTTTTTAAAATCCCTGTTTGAAAAATTAATGCATGAACTCATCATTAGAGGATATGTTACTTCCTACTTAACAATGTCATTTCCGGCCTCATAAGGTGCTGTGAATGCAATTTGACTCCTTGTATGAAACAAGTTTGACACCCCTGAATATAGATAATGAAGAAGTAGATGCTATCAATATTAATATATCTAATTTGATGCTGCATTATTCAATTTTTTAAAAAAAGATATAGAAGTTCAACTGGGCCTTGCTAGAGAAGCAAATGATTGCACTGAACTTTCCAGATTGTTTTATCAGTGGAGTAAGTAAAGCAAAAGGACAAAACTTCATATAAATTATGGAAAGCACTAAATCATAATCCCTTTATTCTTTTTTTGGACAGCTGAACAGCAGTGACAGGCCTGGTCTACCCATCCTAGTTTGCTAACTCGGTGGCATAATTTAGCTCTTGGCTTTGCCTCAGGAAAAATACTTTTACAGCTAAATCTATCTAAAAATTCGTATTTTCCAATTAGCACCGCCTGAGTATATTTTTACAGCTATGTACCCAAGATCAGAACAAGGTTAATGCATGTAATGTTTAAAGTTGCTGAGCAAATGGCTGCAACATGGAGAGTTCTTAAGCCTCTGACATACAGATCTCCTCCTAGCATTGGTGTGATTTCTCTAGCAAGAATATGCTGCTTGTATTAACTAACCTGCGAGACTGATCTGGGTTTCTGTCAATCATTTCATATTATTTTGCCCAAGTCTATTTTAATCAAACAAAAAGCTCCTTCAGCTTAAATTAGTATTTTCTTTGTCTAATACTAAGCTGTCTACACCAGTCCTAAGCTCCAGTGGGACAGGCATGCACACTGGAGCACCCACTGGAGCACGTAAGCTATCTCCAGGCTGGTGGAGATGTGGGGGAAGAGTGGGACAGAGGAAGGGAGGGGTATAATCAATTGCGATCCTGCCCCTGTGACTCCCAGAGCCAGGACCACAAAATGCCATCCCAATGCACATCATTGAACAAAACATTGAAAACAATTCACTTGAATTCCTCACATATGTGTGTTAGATAGGGGAGGAGGATGGGGAACATACTTCTGCCTGTGGGTCAGCATGTAAGATGCTCAAAACCACTCCAAAAGCATACTTCACAATATAAGGTTTGTGGAGATGTATTGTTCTTGGCCACCGTCACAGAGCAGAAATGATAATAGGCTCTTATTTGTGTTTCATCATATTCACAATGCCTTTTCTGCCACTTGCATTCCAGTGATCTCCCTACCTGCTCCACAGTACCCCAACTTCCCAGCAATCAATGCAGTTGATCAGAGGCTGCAAAACAGGAAAAGATGCTTAGGAGCAATCTTATCAGCCATGCAGGTTACCTCTACGTTCCACAGTTGGACTAGGACTGCGACAGGAATGCCTCCCATATCAACTGGGAAATCTTCAAGGGCTCTTAGGAATGCATCACACTTCATCAGTTTCTGGAGGTCGACCATTCTAATGCATTAAGCTTTGACTTCTCAGAAAATCTGCCATCTCTGTAACAGAAGCACAACCTAAAGTGAAGATGTATGGGTTGCAGTGAAAAGATGAAAAGAGGAAGGCCATTTGAAACAAAAAGAAACCTCACATGATCGTGCATAAAGGCCAAAGCAGATGCTGGCGATACACAGCCACTTTCTACATGACAATCACAACAGAAATGGATGTCCTCATTTTTTAGATACAAAATATTGCACTTTGAGTGCTTGATAAATAATATTATATCTCCATGACAGAAAGCTTAATCTCCAGAAAAGACATGTAAATGCTACACAGTAAATGAGCATCAAAAGAAAGTACATAGACACTCTGAATATACTACAGCAGGGCTTTTCAGACTGGGGCATCGCAACGCCAAAGCCTGTGGGCCCTGGCCTGTTTCTCCTTAAGGGGCAGGGGCAGCCTGGAGGTAGGGAGGAGGCAGCAGCGTGATCACCAGGATCACACCACTCGGGGGGCTGCAGGGGCTTGAGAACACTTACCAGAGCCTCCTACAGCCTCCCAGGGGTGCGGGGAGCCCTCTGCTTCTGCTAAAGCTGCCTTCCCCCCACCCCTACTGCCTCCCCCCGCCCCCGCAAGAACTTACTGCAACTTTCAAACTCCCTGGGAGTTTGAAAACTGCAGCAGTATAGGAATAGAAACCAGGTTTTAACCTCCCATCTTTCTGCCTGCAGCAAACTAGAATAATGAGTTGAACCTTCCTCATGTAGGTGGGTGTAGGTGGACCCAGTCACCCAGGAAATGTGATCATTCATTATCTCTCCAGTCCACTTAGTGACTAAAATCCAAAAAAGTTCCTTTCAACATGCTCGTTGGCTTTGGTATTCGCAGTGAAATGGCTTCTGTTTGCCCCCTTTGAATGACAGACTCTCTCATGCTATATCAGAAACTGCTTTTGAAATTCCCATCACTTTAAATATGAGATTTTCCATGTGACATAGAAGACTGTTGTTTTGAAAAAAAATTAAGTCAGACTTGGCTGTGTATGCAGAACTAGTTTTGGGGTTATTTTTTTAATCCAGTCTATACTTGTTGGTCAATATTTAAATACCAATCTTACAGTTCATTGAGATAAGTAAAGCCAATCTCTTTTCCATGATCAGATGTTATTGCTTGTAACTGTGCATGACATGTAAATAATTTTTCCAACACTGGTCTCATACACATGTATTTACTGCTACACATGTGCAAACCCTCACTCTTGGCCCTGGTTTTGCCTGATCCAGAATTAACTGGGAGAATTTATAACTAGATAGGCCAAAATGCAGTATACAGCACTTCATGTTTAGATTGTGGAGCAAACCACCTCAAAGTGCCTCCAGTTAGGCAAACATGAACCCTGAGCCAAAGTTTTCCAAATGAATATAGATGTTATTCTAGGCCCAATCCTATCCAAGTTTCCAGTATCGATGCAGCTGCAATGCAGCCCCAAGGTAAGTGAACAAATGTTCCCCAACCTTGAGGAGGCCTTCGTGACTGCTTCACATCACAGAATGCAGTTTTTCAAGAATGTGGATGTTACATACATACATACACAGTGCCTTGGGGTGCCCTTGCATAGATCACAGTGAAAACATTACTTCCAATGCATGAATGGCTGCAATTGTAAGGGACAGGCCATTGGGCATGACGGAATGACCAACTGCAAAGGTATTTTAGCTCAGTGGTATAATCAGCTTGGAGCCTTTATCCTCAAGTTGTGCACTCACACCTTGCTTTCTAAAATAATTGAAAGGAGTCTTTGTCCTTTCAAAGGAACTTTTGAACCTATAAAGCACACTATGTCCTTGCCAGTCCATAAATGATGTGGAGGAATTCTCCTCCTTTCTCCTCTTTCCCCATTTGATTCTTCATACAAGCCCTTAACTTCACTTGATCTTATTCCCAAATCACACTCTTATTCCTGACCTTATGTAGGACATGATTGTGACTGGAAATAGATGCAGTGTGGAAGCTTTTCAGAATGCCTTCTCAAAAGGCACAGCTCTCTTTCTTCATAGCACAGCTGCAGCAGAGTTCAGTGCTACCTGCAAATCACACTCAGACAGCATGCTTTGTCAAAGGAGAATCTGGTCCTGGAGCACTGATCACACTGCTTTTCAATTGCATCTCTTGACCTAGAACTGTTATTTCCTGAAGCCTTGAATTCTATCCAAGACAGCGGGGAATCCAGAGTCCTATCAAGCTAAATGCCTCGATGTGTAAAAGGTAGACTTGGAGTTATGCAGTCAAAATTGCATTGGAATATTTTTCCCCCCAAGTTCTGATGGTTCAGATGCAGAGAGGCAAGGTGTCCCTTCACCCTGAGATAACAATGACATTCCAGGAAACTTTATGTAGGAATAAAGGAGGTAATGATTACAATCACAAACAAGATTTTTCTCCACTATATAAGGAGTTCCATTCACTCCCTGACAAGTTGATCAGGAATAGGAGTGTGGCAGGTTGTTACCCGTGGCATGAAGGAAAGCCATGCAAAATGACAGCCGTACAGGGCTCCCATATTCTTTACCTGGTCATGATATCATCACCAGATAACAAAATCTCACAAGACGAGGCCAGCAGAGCAGCCAGCCAGGTTCTCGCTGATTAGGGGAAAGTTTGGGAAAGCCTGAGATTAGTCATGAATGGCTATGTACTTTTAAGGACACTGATACGTTCAAAAATTTGTGAGGGAAAATCTATCTACATGTGTTGCTGAAGCCAGTCAGCAGTAACTGCCAAAATCTTACCTCTCTAATTGCCTCTTCCACTATTAGCAGAATTCAACAGCCGATTGCGCTTTGTTGTGTTATACTGCAGAGTGAAAAGCTGAAACCTATGCACCCTGTCTAGCCAACTGCCCTCAATAAGGCTCTGAGATTTGGGTAGAGCAATACTATCCTTCCCCTGAGCTGGCACAAGTCCCTTGTGCCAGCTCCCGAGTGTTGCAAACATGCCACAAAGCACATTTGTGGCTACTCGGGAGCAGGCTGGGCCGGCGGAGCCAGAGCAGTGCTGGGACAGCATGAGTTTCTTCCAGTGCAGGTGGTGAGAAACAAACGGAGATGGGAGAGAGACAAATGGAGGTGGAAAGGGGGCATTTCTTGATGGGGGGAGAGTGGCCTAGGGGTGGGTCAGGTCCGGGCAGAGGTGGGGCCAGTTGCAGTGGCACAGACTGGATCCCAACCCCCAGCCCCAGCCCAAGTGGTGTTATTTGGATTGCTTGGATTTGTGCCTGCAAAATCACAGGTGCAGATCCAAGCAGCCCCTTAGGGCTGCCTGGGGCATTGCTTTGGGTAAGGGAACTGAAATCCCCATACTGCAAGTTGTTACCTGGGCCACATCAAACCTGCGCTGGATACAGCAAAGGCCAGTCTGCCTGCCTGTTCCAGGGCAGATTAGGATTGTGTCCTTAATCTACCACTTTGAACACAAATCTAATTATATTTTTCCAGAGTGAAACAACAACATGTGGATGGCCACAAAGAGATAGCCTGACAACACTGAATGTAGTAACTAGAAACAACCATCAGGGACAGCCAGGTAGCTGTGCAAGAGAAAAGCACACAAAAGCCCAAGGCATCACTAAATGATAAAGTTTGCAAACTGGCTTGGAGTGGAAATTGCAGAACAAAATTAATTCTTGAAATGCATCTAGCTAGAAACACAGTCCCTATTGCCAGCCACTTGTTGTCCCACAATGCTGGCCTTCTACATTTAATAATAATAATAATAATAATAATAATACAGGCATTTATATACTGCCTTTCTTGGTCGTCAGATTTCTCCTCAGACTTTAATTCAAGGCGGTTTACATAGGCTGTTATAAATCCCTATAGGAATTTTTACAATTGAAGAAAGATTCTATCTTTCAAGAACCGTACAACATTTCTGATGGATCTTTTATGGTCTGTTATCACTTTCTGGCCTCCAGATTCCTCCCACACAGGCTGACAAGCAGCTCCTTCATCTCGCCCAAAAGAGCAGGTGGAATAACTCGGCTCGCCTTGTCAGCTGCTTCAAGGTCTCACCATTCACAGTGCCGGTGGCCTCAAACTGGTGACCTTCGGATGTTATCTTCAGGTAAACAGAGGCTCAACCCTCTAGACCAGACCTCCTGGGTGTGCCTTCCCCAAACTAGTATCTGATTCTAATGGCAGGTCTGGCAAAATGCACACATACATTCGTGCACATGGGCATTCTTTTGTCTGATATTAAGAAACCTATCTGTTTGGATGAAAGAAGCTACTTGGCTAACCTGTCCCATCCCTTTATCTAAACAGGTGGGGTTGGCAAATCGGTGGGCATGCTAATTGCAGCAGAAGGGCTGGCTAGGAGATATTTTCTCTGGGGAAGCCCAGACAAATCTCATTCTGCACATGTGGCTTTTGGGGAATGGGATTCTAAAGAATCTCAGAGGTGCACCCCAAGGTAATGACTGTTGCACTTAGGATGCCAGACAGTCCCTTTGGAAGCCTACAGCATGCCAAAGGAGTTCTGGCAGTTAGAGATGTCAAAACATAAAGAAAAAGGGGGGGAGAACCAGGGCATTCATCAGACTCCCCTTCTACAGCAAAAACAGAAAACACAGTGGGGCGGGGAGCCCATCTCACAATTTGTTTTTGAAAACCCATCAGATCCAGCATTCAAAGTTGGCTAGCTTCAAATGAATTCAGCTATGATAATCCAGTTCACACCATCTATTAATCTTGCCCTATATATCCTTAGAAGTACATTTCCACCCACACCCTAATTACCGGTATGCTATTAATCTTCTTCACACTATCTATAAAAAAAAATATTATAAGATAGGTGTACAGATACAGACGCATATGCTTCAGTAAGCTGCCTCTTTAAAAGCTACCACTGCTAATGTGGTCTTCAGTTATGCACAAACCATTTTATTCCAGTGATTTATTCATCTTTCCCATTCTCGGATGTACGACAACATTAGGATCCAGATGCCAAGCTGTGTAAATATTCTTCCGGCAGTAACATATGGCTTCTTGGCAAGGGTATCAAACATCTGTACAGAAGACTTATTTTTATTTGAGTATGCAATACTGTTGGCTGGTAAGAGGCTACACGCACTGTCTTTATCTTCTTGAGCTATATTTTCTCCTCTAAAATACCACACCTCTGATTCGGGGCTGTTTCCGTATATTTATCCCCTTGGGAATCCATAATATACATGAGATTTTTCTTTTAAACTAGGCCGTAGTCCAAGAGCTTTCAATCAACAAACATGGCGGGGAGGAGTTGGCAATGATACAAATTGGCTTAAAAGCCATATGAGTTTATTTTGCTATCTTGCCTGACAACATTTGCAAACATACATCTTCGTAATAAAACCTAATGTTTGCCTCCATTGTTATAAATATTAGTAATTGTACTTAGGTCAACAGAAATAATGCTACAGTCCACATTACGGCAGCATCTATTAAAGACAACAGAGCCATCTTGTACCAAGCCTGTTTTAACGCAATGTTGAGGTAATGCTTTTAATATATCTACCGCTAGCCAAGCAGAATTTAGTACAACGCATGAAACATTAAAAATAGAAATAACAGTAGTGGGATATTTTCTTCTTTTACAGCACTCATGTAACTCTCAGTGACATTGATAAGAGTTCTAGGGGATGGTAGTTATTGTTTTCAAGGCACTTGACAAGCAAAAAGATACACTTTGTATTTATCAAAACTGTTAGACTTTTATTCACAGGGGAGAACATGAGAAGCTGACTATTTGTAAAGTACAAATTGTGCATAAAAATAAGGGAAGTGGGATGTTTATGCCTGGGGGTTGGCTGTAGGATTCATAAAAAATAAGGAGGAACTACAGTGGATAACAAAAGACTGTGGGGAATGAACAAAACGCAGACAGACAGGATGAAAGAAAAGGTGAGAACAGAGAATGAGAAGTAAAGAAATTAAGGGGAAAGTGTAATCAACCGGGAATACCTACAATGGCTAAAAGCTAGAAGTGATAATTGCATGAAACAGAAATAAACATTTAGAAAATACCA
Source organism: Tiliqua scincoides (assembly GCF_035046505.1). Lineage (NCBI taxonomy): Eukaryota > Metazoa > Chordata > Lepidosauria > Squamata > Scincidae > Tiliqua > Tiliqua scincoides. The sequence continues at coordinate 57,182,449 of NC_089826.1, forward strand.
GTTTATGCATCTCCAAGGGCATAAAACGAGAGATTATGACAGTTTTAGGTTCATAATAAACCCCTCTCAAGGCAGACATATACACTAACTGTCAAAATGACTGTGTTTCTCAAAATCACGCTGTAGCTGGAGTTGAGCATTCATGCAACAGGGACTTCTCTTGCCAAGGCTACATGCAAACACAGTGCAGGAAGTGTCCACATTCAATAGGAGAGTTTGCTACTGATCATCTCTGGACTAAACTGATAGCTCAATCCTATCTTCAGCTGGAACACAGTATGCAGTGGTGCTAGCACGGTCTCCACGGCATGCTATATGCCAGCCGGAGACCCTGACATGGCAGAGACGTAATTTTTTTACTTACCTACTCTGCCACATCATGGTCTCCAATGGGCGGACTTGGATTGTGCCAGCCATTTGATGGAGTAAGTTCAATTTGGCATCTGTTGAGGTCACAAAGGGGCATCAGTTATTGGTGGAGTGGCTACCAGCAATATATGCCTCCAACCTACCCTTAGAACACTCTGGTCAGCCCTAATCCCTGCCCCAGATTGCCCCAGAATGCCCCATCCATTGACATACTGGCTGGACACTCTGTTAGCACAAGCCTAGGGTTGCAGGTGATTCGTAGTGGCTGCCCCAGAACTTGCTCTGTCAGAATGCAAGTTCCATCAGCACATGGCCTGGATAAAATTGCACTGATATTTGCTTTGTCTGTATGAATATTATATTTGGCTGAAATATAAAGTCTTATATAAAGTGTTATGTAAAAAACATGATCTCCCTGCTCCTTTGCTCCAGAAAATAGAAACAACTTGATTAATAACAGAGTAATCAATGGCTATTTTTTTTTCTATTTCAGCAGTGCAAGACAGAAAGTCATAAAAGGGACAAACTAAAATAGAGATGGGCAAACTGCTTGCTGCTAGAGGTCTACCTTTAAATATCCATAAATGATCCAACCGTTCAAACAACAAAAATCGGATTGTTTATCAAACCATTTTGAGATTTGATAAACGCCTTTGCCAGCTTTCCCATTTGCTCAAAAACCCTCCCTCCTCCCCCACACAGTCTTCCATGCTTCAACACACCTTCTACTTACCCCAGTAACAGTGGCGGCTCTTTTTTTCCTGTGCTGCTCCATTCTTCCCCTTCAATTGTTCTGGATGCAGTATGCCATGATTAAAGCGTGCAGCATAAATTAATCGGGGTTTTTGACCTTCTCTCAAAACAGGAAGGAAAAAAAAGACAAAGGTGCAGATGGGATAGCAATCTCTACAAGGACGACTGCAATTGAAGTCGCATTCACAGAGATTACGCCTCCCATCAGCACCTCCGTCTTTCTTCCTGTTTCGAGAGAAGGTAAAAAACCCTGATAAACTTGTGCAGCACACTTTAATCACGGTGTGCTGTATCCAGAGTAGGGAGGAGAAAGCAGCCCATCACTGCTGCTAGGTCAGTAAAAGATAGGTTTGGCTGTATCTGCTTGGCTCATAGTAAAAAGATTCTTTGGCTGCTGGACAAGGCTGGTGAGATGGGACCGAGATTCTTCAAGCTCTGGCTCGGAAGCTGAATGTGGGAAGTTTGTTTCTCCTTTATAAGTGCCTGTGTGGAATTACGTACCCTGAAAATTAATTACTGATCCCAAATCCAGAGCACTTCAGTGGGACCTCCAGAGTAAAGCCTGTGTTCAGAAGTGCAGAAGCAGTACATGTGAAAATTTTCCTCTGGAAAAAAGCACTTTTCACATAGCTGAAGCTAGCAGCCCAATCCTAACCGGCACTAGTATAGCAGAGGCCCACGGCCCACATTGTATCCAGCACTGGGATTGAGCAACCTGCCCAATGGAACTACTTGTATCTATTTTGCATCAGCAAAATTGCTGGTTCAAGTCCAAGAAGCCCTGTGTCAGGGGGAAAAGGCTCAGCAGGGGGAATAGGATATGGCAGAGGGCTCCTCTGCCAATCCCACCCACCACCTGAAAATAATTGCCTGACTGCTGTTTACCTGCTTTAACTCTTGGAATACTCTTATACTTTGGCATTTGAGCAGCTCAACCTCTACAGAAGTTTACTCTACACCCTTAAAGAAATCACAAAGTTGTGTGGTTTGAGAGGTGATGTGAGTTAACCATAAGATAAACTGCATTTCCCAAGTGACATGATATTAAGAGTGTGATCTAGGTGCCCGTTCTGGTCCCTACCTACCTATACTTTCCTACCTCCTATACTGGTCCCTTATATCATCATATCTTGGTTAGGAGTTCAATAACAAAACCAATACTAAAGAAGATGAAGGGTGCAATCCTAAGCAACTTTCCAGCATTGGCATAGTTATGCCAGTGGGGCATGTGCTGCATCCTGCAGTCGGGGGAGGGGTGGGTAGTCATGGAGGCCTCCTCAAGGTAAGGCAATGTTTGTTCCCTTAACCTGGAGCTGCATTGCCCTTATGTCAGTGCTGGAAAGTTGGTTAGGATTGCCGCTGAAGCTACAGAAAGACAAGTTTCATGTCTTGTGCTCCAAATAATGCAAAATATTCCAGTACTTTTGGTTAGATATTGTAGCTTTCTCCTGCTGAATTTTTTTTTAATTTTAAACACACACACACACACACACACACACACACACACACACACACACACACACACACTAGAATCCGTGCATTATTCTGTTCCATTTGCCATAGAAATATTTTTGCAGAAATAGCCTTCCATTGTGCTGAATAAAGTCAACCCTGCAGTAAAGGCAAGAGGTCAGAAATGGCCAACTCAAAAAGGAATATTTTGTAATTCAAGACATACAAAGTATTTTATTTGAAACTATGCAGGGACAGTGGACAATGTCTCTTAGGCAGAAGAAAGATGAAAAACCTTTGAGCCAAACCACACATTATGTGCAGAAGGATGTACAGTAACTGGAGTTCAGGGGTACTTTTTCAGCTTGAAAAGCTGCAGGAAGGAGAAAATGTAAGTGGAAATGCAACAGGTGGAGAGTGGCATAAGCCTTTTTCTGTGTGCTGCTTCTTCTAACTTTCCCCAAGAGGCTTTTCCCCATGAAGCCTGCAATGTGTGTTTATTCCTCCAATCATTTATTTGAACTGTGGTGGGAAGAAGCTGCTTGAAGGAGAGTCAGTCTGCAGTGGGGTAATTATGTGTGGGGAAAGAGATAAGCACTCAGCACTGCATCTGTACTCCCAAATGCCCAAATAATGCCCAAAGCCATTAGCGTACATGGATGTACTAACATACATGTGTGTATGTGATATGTGTTGTGGCTCTTGAGCCCATGCACTGTACAATTAAGAAATCACCAAGTTTTCATTCGCCCGGTTTAATGCTATAAATCCTTATAGAGCAATGCATACAGATATAAGCATGGAGATGAGCTACCACTGCATTGCTCTTGAAAAACTTGAGTTTTTTTAGAAAATTCTGACCAGGTTGTGGGAATATAACTGACGCTTTTTTATTGCTGGACTTTGTACAGTTCATAAAGCTGCAGCTTTCTGTTTATCCACTTTATCCCTATATAAGTTATGGATACCAAAAAAAAACACATTTGTGTGCATTGGAGACATTGCACACAGAGAAAATATTCATGTGATGATGTGCATGATTGCATTGAAATTCTTTGGTGACTTGAAGTTCATCAGTGTGCAGAAGTGCTTGTATATACCTGTACCCTTGATAGAGAAAGGAGGAGGAGAAGTCAAGGCTCTAGCAAAATTAAACATGCCATTCCAGTAAATTTATAGATTCTGCATGCGGTCAAAAGAATAGTGGAGTCAAATGCAATGCAGAGCCCCAAGTCCTCAAGCAGCCCAATCCTATACCCTGCAAGCCCATAGGACATAGCTCCATCAAACGAGGACTCACTTCATGCTATTGTAGAGAATGACCAGATGGCCCAGGATAGGCAAATAAAGATCATTTTTACTTACTTCCTCTAAGCCACCTGGCTGCCAATGGATCTCCTCAGACCTACACCAGCTATTTAGCTGACATACTTCTAGAAGCCTTGGGACGCATGTTGGATCAGAAAAAGGGGGATAAGATCTTGGCAAGCACCACTGCCACCCTACTCCCTATTCCCTCCCCCCCTCCACAAACAGCCCCTGGTTTGGCACACTTCCCAGCCCAATCCTCCTTCTCCAAAGTGCCCCTGCTGCCACCTTACCTGCTCCAAGACAGGCTAAGGGAAATGCAAGCACACATGCAGGGCCTCCAACCGTTTGCTCCCAGAATCACACCACATCACCACACCACAACATCACAGCAAAGAAAAGAGGTTTCTGAACACACCTGGGGATAATGAAGGCCCTCTGGAGGGTGTGGAGAGCACAGGCCCCCCTCTTCAGGCCTCCCTGTTCCTCAGAACCGCTCCCTGAAATGATCGCGACTCAGTTCTGGTTTTGTGATGAAAATCGGAAGTGGGTCATGATAGCTTCAGGGAGTGGTTCTGAGGTGCAGGGAGGCCTGTAGAGAGGGCTGCAGGCTCCCAGCACCCTCCAGAGGATCTGCACTACCCAGGTGTATTCTAAACCCCCTTTACTTTTTGGTATTGGTGCAATCCTGGGAGCACCTTCTCTGCTGTTGCCCCTTCCACCGTGAAGACTTACAGCTGTCCCAACTCTACTGGAGAGTTTGGGAACCTCTGCTATATGCCTGGGAGTAAGTCCCACTGAACTCAGGGAGGCTTACTTCTGAATAAACATGCATAGAATTGTGCTGTTACACTGCTTTGATATTGTTTTCTAGTGCTGTATGATGTCTAACCTGGAAGGATTTTTTGTCACCTATAAAGTTTATCCTATCGTGTTCTTTTAACATGTTGTGAGCCACCATGAACATCTACCTTGAAGAGGGAGAAAAGCAGGACACAAATATTGTAAATGAGCAACTATGCAGATTATCACACTGAATTCCTATTTAGCCCTGAAATATTGGTTTATTTGGCTTTTGGGCACCTGATTCTCCCTCTGAACATGCTATTTCTAGAGACCAAATTGACTCTGTCATGGCTTTGTTGTGGGATTAGCTCAGATGTCATCACTACAGTGATTAGACGGTTTTATATTGGAGAGGACCAGTTCAGATACTGAGTATCTCCACATAGGAATGCATTTTGATTGCTGAAGAGCACTTAGGTAATGCTAATGTTGTATTAACTCAGTTTTCTGTAGTATGTGCTTCTTCCATCAATATGCATTGCAAACTAGTAGAGCTTCTTGAACAGTTTCTTATTACAGCATACTAGGACTCCTCTGATCATGAAATCTGCTCATACAGGCAGAGATCCGCACATATAGCATTCCTTCTGATGCTCAAACGACATGTTACAGCCACAAACCAATTCCAGCCAACCTGTGTATTGATTTATACCCTGCACCTTTAAACATCAATCTTTGTAAAAAAATCTCCTTTTGCCTTTTTCAACTTAAAAAGAAAATAAACTTCTTGAGGCATTACAGAAACCAACCATTCCATGGCAGCGGAATGTGAGCCCAAAATTGGGGGAAAATAGGAAAACAAAAAAGTATTTGCCAAACCATTAACTCTGCTGGACAAAGAGGAAAAAAAGGAGTTTATTTTTCTGTTAATGTACATATATAACTTCCATTATAATCTTAATGGAACTGCTGTGCACAGAAGAATCTGAAACGAACTGGTGGAAGTAGTCAAATGAAGAATTTAGTCTGTCATTCTGAATTTAATTCTCTCCTGCTGGCCTACAAGTAAATATTTTAGTACAGTCACACATTAGCTGGATTTCTACAGTATCTAGTGGAAACTAGCATGACAGCTTCATAAATCTTCTTTTCATATTTTGTCAATATTAGATCCTTATAGGGAAGTTTAGCAGCCTACATGCCTAGATATTCAGTCATGTTTTCCCCCATGACATCCAGCCACTACAATAATCTTTTAAGTGTCAGAACACCTACTTTTGAAGCCAGGGGGACAGCACTGCTGATTATACCCAAATTGGGCAACTTCAAGTCTTGGATCATATGAGCTTCCAAATCTGCATACAGGACTTGTTGGGTCTAGCTGGAGTCACAGTGTGATACCATATTTGTGTATACAGAGCAGACATTTGGAGACCTGCATAAGCACACTAAGGAGCATTATGACATATTTTATTCATCATAAGAAGAAGCAACAATGGTGCATGTTTCTGCCAGTATGTCTTTTCAGATTTCAAGGCAATGGCTCACATGAACTGGATCACACTGTTAGCTATAATCATATGCATATTTTCTTTGAAGAAAGTTCATTGGATTCTGGTGGCCTACTTCTGAGTAAATATTGCCAGACCCACACTATTAATCTTCCTTCTTATTATCAGTAATCACAATTTCAGGCCGTAGCCATGTGACACTTTCTTAGGAGTAATCCCCTTCGAAAATAGACCTTTTCCAAGGAAGAGTCTGTCACGTTAAAATGTGTAGGCTGCAATCCTATGCACACTTACTTGGGAGTAAGTCCCTTTGAAATCATTTGGACTTATATCTGATAAAACAAAACAAAAATCATAAGCACATACTTAAGATCTCTGTATATGAAAATGAATGTTAGAATGCTTGGGAGACTTTGAGAGGGTCTGTTTAAAGCATCCCCTAAGCATCATCCTGTTCATAGATTCTAATGACTTTACCTGAGATGTTCTGTGCCTTGGCCCGCCCCCTCTCTCTTAGCCTCCTGCAGCTAAAGCCTGCGTACCATGAGCTTCCAGGTGAGAGATAGGCAAGCAAGACTTTGCTAAACAGATGACTCTTTGGGGTTAGAGTCTGAACTATTAAAATTCAAAAATTCAACTTTATTTTTTAAGGCAAGTTTTGGATCCCAGTGGATATTTTGCTTTGGCTTGTCCTTAAGAGTGTCTTTTTATTTCACCCTATATATAGTATGAAGTGTACAATACATGGCAAAGGTTCTAGCTAGCGAGCAAGCTATCAAGCAAAGCCCTTGGCCACCATAATAATAATAATAATAATAATAATAATAATAATAATAATAATAATAATAATAATAATAATAATAGTAAACTATGAATAGTTGGTACAGATGGCCACTGTTATACTGCTGCAACTGACATGTGAACAAAGTTACTTTGCCACTTAACAAGATAATACTGACAACTGGTACTAAGTGATAACATGCACAGCTGGTTTATGTTAATGCTTGGTAAATGGCTATGTGGATCCACCCTTAGGATTTATTTCACGCCGGATCATAAGTATGGAGATCTGTGGATACTGACAAGCTCCAAGGCATTTGCCATCAGTTAATATGTCCCTATGCTCATTACCAGAGGGCTGGTCATTTCTGAGCTTCTCCTATCACCCTGATGAAGCTTCACAAATATTATCTGACTTTTTATACAGTTACAGTGAGGGAGGGTGACCTAGACTGAGAACCAGAATGCTCTCTTTATATAGTGTTACAGTTTTTGAAACACAGAAGATCCACAGGATTAAAAAAAAAAAGAGGAAATGGTAAAATGTAGGTTAATGATGGCACACAAAGCAATCTGCTTCTGTGCATGGGGCAGGGGCACATAAATGCAACCCACCAGGCCCAGTTAAAGCTTAGAGGTCACCTAAGGAAGCCCAGTTCTGTTGCCCATCCATGCTCTTCCAAATGTGCGTTACTGCATCTGTACTCCTCTTCTCCCATTGAGGAAGACATTGGTGTGACTTTAAAACTGGCTAGTATGGGGCCCAGAAAGGGTGGCATTGTGAATGCAATTGCAGCTGCTGCTATCTTATCTTCCAGCTCTGTGGCCGTGATTGTTGGCAGTGGTACCAAAAAAAGAACATAAGCCTTTCTCCCTTCCAAGGAAGTGAGTGAAAAGAGGATGGGGCAGTGGCCAGGGGATGCTGTGGGACAGGTGACAGGCAGACACCTTCCTCAGCCCACCACAAGGCAAGTGCTTCAGGGTCCAGCCCTATTCAACTTTCCAGTGCTGGTGCAGTTGCAATGCAGCCTTGAGGAAAGGAAACAAATGTTCCCTTACCTGGAGGAGGCCTCCATAATTGCCCCCTCCTCAAGATGCGGCACATACCTCTTTGAACGGCTGCACTGGTGCTGGAAAATTGGATAGGATTCGGCCATCAGTCAGCCTCATGAGTGGGCCACCCCAGGTTTGGCCACTACCCAATGAGTTTGAAGTACAATTTAAAGAGTTGGGGGACTAGTCTCCATCACCTCTGTGTTTCTTCTTAAGCACTGTTTCCATTTCTGTTCCAGAGGAACCTAGTTTTATACTTGTCAAATACCAAAGAACTTTAATTCTATGCAAGTATCTACCTAAGATCTGTAGTAGGGCTAGTTCCAGAGGGTGACATGGTCAGAAAATTGCAGCAACCCCAAGATTGGCACAGGACCTATGACCCACACTTTCTCACTATTCATCCTGGGCACAAGGACAGCGAGAAGACAGAAGCAGTGTGTGCAAATTCTAGGGTCTTGCATGCTGCCATTACTTCCTGGCTAAAGTGGTACATGGGTTGCTTTGCCCAAGGGCTCCCAAAGTCCTGGAATAGGCACTGGTAGACAATATAACTCAGGGGTGTCAAATTTAAGGCCCAGGGGCAGGATGTGGCTCATGGAAACTATTTATCCAATCCTTGGGCTCTCCTAGCATCACCATTAGCTGCTCTCAGTTGCTGAGCTGTGCCAAGGTGTCACTGCTGAAAGGGCTGCCTGCATAATAATTGGGCTGTCCCATATCTTGAAAATAGATCAAGATTTGTGTATTTTCTCTTCTGTCATTTGCAGCTAATGAGTTTCTAAGTGAGAATAAAATGCTTATTTCTGGTCATGACCTGCTTAATGACATCACTTCTGGCCCTCAGCAGGTGTCATGAATGCTATTTGGCCCGCTATATGAAATGAGTTTGATACCCTGGACTGAATTGGACCTGTTTATACAATTCTCCTTTTCTCCTTGCCACTCACTTATCAGACAGGCAATTCCAGCTATTTTGAAGGGACCCCAGCCTGTTTGTTTCATCACTTTTTCTACCTGATTATGTTGTGTATATCACATTTAGAAACTGGTGTTTGAGTTTCCAATTGGCGTTTCCTGAGGAACTCATGTGAGCAAAATCCACCGTGTGGGTTTGTTCACAAACTGTTCATTTAAAATATTCATCTCGCATTAGTTTGTGTGTGATATTGCCTCCCTGGATGACTGCAGTGTTTAATAGGAATGAATAATAAATACTAGTATAAAATTCCAAGTCTGTCTAACACAAGTTGTTGAATAATTCCTGCTAAAACTGTAACGATTTCCCTTCCCACTTTCGAAATGAGCCTGTAATCACCTGAATAGCCTAAAATGATAATTACCTGGCCTAGAATAACAGTTGACAATTCTTCACAACCTGCAAAGTTTGGGGAAGGTGTTTTGCCTTCCCTGCTTCCAGCTGGCACAACATGGCATTATGCTCTAAGCCACCTCATTCGTAAAAAATGCAGCGCTCAGTAGCAAAAGTTTCATGTTCTCGTGCAGACATTTTCAGCTAATTAATGCAATCTTCATAGTAATGAGGGTAGTGACTGCCGAAGAAGCTCTTTGATAAAACCCAAGCCTTTCTAAATGCCAGCACAATGTGTCATGTATTTACCATTATGTGATAATGTCACCATCTCATCTTTATAACCTTTTATAAAATCCTGGCTATATATAGTCAGATCTTGCTGTTTCACTTACCCCAATTTATTAAATGCTGCAATATCAAATATTTTTTTGTGGGAAAGTTCAAAATTTTATAATGACAGGAATGTTGCCCTCTATTATCAACAGGGTGTCAAAATATGCCTACTCCAGGGATATGTCTGCACAAGCCAACGTCTTCCTATTAGCCATCTTGGTTCGCTTTCTACTGCAGAATTATTTCATCTGAAAATTGGGATCTCTTTAAAGAGGTGCCATCCTTTGGGTTTGGAAATTATATGTGGACTCACATTAGAAACAACAGGAAAAATTCCACATCTCCCTGTTATTCATCCGTGCATAATTGTAAAAGCAGACATATTTTAATGGGTTTTCTCCAAACAGTGTCTGACCAAGTAAATGACTGTCTACGAAGCACAGGAAAGGCAAGAAGGTATCATGGTTGGTGGTAGTCAGGAAAAACACATGATCTTCCTTTAATTACCAAAACTTAGCACATTCCTTGGGGAGGTCCAGAGCTTAATGGTAGAACACATGCTTGGTTTGCTCACAAGACACCCCAGGTTTGGTGTCCAGCCTCTTCAGATAGGGTAGGAAAAGACCCTGTCTGAATTCACAGGGTGCTAGTGGCTTGACAGTACTGAGCTGGATGGCCAGCAGTCTGATTCAGGTTAAGATACCTTCCTACATCTTTGCATTTTCAAATTTATTTCTGCAAATGCACTGCTAAGAAACTTACTGTAAACTGCAATCCTATCCACACTCGTTTAGGAAAGAGCTCTGTTGAACACCCTGAGGCTAATTTCTAAGGAAACACGCATAGGATCAAGTTGTCACTTAGAAAATGAATGTTAAGTGATTCTAAGAGCACATAAAGATAACTTGGGAATTGCAAGCAAATGTTCCCTATTCTTGATAAAAGGCAAAGGGATTTACTCGATCCAGGTACAAAAGAGGCATCCTAGATTTTATGACAACTTTGTTTAAACCTACAGGTTATGTGTCCTCCCTCTTAATGTGGTATGTGGAAATTCTGCCCAGTTATTCATTCCCTGTAGCCCATAATGTTAGCAAACAACTGGACTACAAGCAGCAGCTATAAATGATACATCAGAGTTGTTTTGACATTGCTTTGGAATTAGGACAGGACAAGAATGGCAGCCACACCACTGTGATCATTGTTTCGACTCATTTGTAAAGAGGCAGAACTATGGACCTGAATAACAAAAGGAAGAATCGGACCCAGATCACATCAGAAGTTCTCCAAAATGCAATGATAAATTATTTATTAGCTTGATAAGCCTAAGAGAGATTGCTCTGTTCTCTGAAAGACTGTTACCATTTCATATGTGTAAAATGCTAGTACATACGGTCAAAAAATACTAAATATCAAACTCCACTTTAGAACTGAACTCTGGAATTTGGTCTGTTACAATTTCCTGATCCAGAATCTCAAAATACCGGATGCTAAACTTGAGCAATTTCTAAGCAATATGTGCATAGTTTGAATACAACACCGATGCAGAATTGGTTCAAACTGTTCTTTCCTCTCCATTTTAATCACAACAAATCGGTGGTGAAAACTTCCACTGAAATATTATTATGTTTGTGTCTAGACACGTAGCACAAGCTAGGTTTTTTTTTTTTCCCCTTTCCAAAATAGTTGAAAGAACAAAGTTTCAGATCTAAAGGACCAAATTTAATTTCAAACTGACACTGCTTGAATTAGTGTCATGTCACTGACTTATTTTAAATTTTAAATTGAGCAGGAAGGGGGAAAAAAACCATCCTCCTGTGCTTGCAGATCTTATTCCCAGGGTATGAGAAATTGGATTATGTGTGAGAGAAAATTAAAGAGATAGAGGCTATGTATACCAGATATCTTAGCAAGTAGGAGTAGAAAGGGCTATGTATGGGGCAGGCTTTAACAGCCATGACAGAAATGCTTGCGATAGATATCCTGAATGGCTGTTCTGTCCCTGATCAAGCTATCACACTGAGCCACTGAGCAATCCCCTGAGCTTCCACCATCTGCAGGGCCTTATGATCATAGGGTCCAGTTTGTTCATGAACATTGCAGGGGCAGCCAGTTGAAACAAAATCATTGGAATACTGCTGTATAGACAAGACTGGATTTAGGCGCAAGCAATTCACAGCACAACCCCATGCCCCACTGGGGCTTACTCCCAGGAAAGTGTACAGACTATTGTAGCGTAAGTCAACTGATTCCAGGAGATGCGTTTATTTTTATTTGCTTAGACATGGAATGAATAAATACAGCCATACATGCAAATTTATTGTGCTTGATGACAGGGATAAATCATGCATGGAAACCGTACATCAAAGCTGCGAAAGGGGCTACAAATACAATAGAGAATAAAAAATAAGCAGCAGTGTTGTAAATGTTCTGCCAGAGGAGCTCAAAATATTGAATACTCCTGCTCGAACATCTACGAACAAAATAAAGGCAAGCATGAATGTGCCCGCAAGAATTTGAACATATCCCAGCAAATCTACTGCTCACAAATCTTTTTTATTGAAACCTTTTCAAGCCTTTGTGAATGGTCGATGCTCATAAAGTTTCAGTCTTTTGTGGACAAATGTGAGCTTTTGCAAGTGATGGAAAAGATGGTTCACACAGGCTTGAAATGTTGTGCATATTTGCTTGGAATGCACACAAGAATTCCACTCAATGTCTAATGTTGAGTTGCTCATTCACTCCTTAAAAAAAGTATCCACAAGCTGAACAATTGCAAGTGGTGAGCAAGATGATTCTCATCTGGGCATCATTTAGTCTAGGGCCAGTCTATAATGGGCAACCCAATCTAACCTGCCCTGGTACAGCTGGACCAAGTGCAGCTACACTGTATCCAATGCAGGTTAGGAGCCTTCTGGAGGTCTCTTCTGGGGTAAAGGGATATTCTTCCTCTTACCCTGTGCAATGCTTCAGCCTGTCCAATGGGGCTACTCAGATCTGTGCCAGTTAAATCACTGGTGCAAATCCAAGCAGCTCTGAGTAAAGTTGCCAAGCCTGGGAAAGGGGTTAGGATACAGTGGAGAGTTCGTCTGCCAATCTTGCTCCCCTCCCAGGCCTGTCCTATCCTGTTCTGCCTTCCCCAACCCTGTCACATTCCCTCCCTACTTCCATTCAACACTCCTGCTGCCCTCTCCCTGCCCTGCTCAGTGGAGTACTCACCTCTGTTGATGGCCTTTTCTTTGGATTCAGTGCCAGCCAAAGCAGGCTTTCCAGCCAGTGTTGCTTGCTCTAGAGTAGTCACAAACATGCTTCACCATTTCTTTCTTCCTCAGAAGATCCCTTAGAACAACACTATGTCATTATGCAGCACAATTCATGGGGCATTCAGGGGAATTCAAGCAGCCACTGGGAACTAGATGCTGAAAAATGCTCCACATGGCTGCCACCATTCCTGTCAAAGACACAGAAAAGGGGGAAAAAACTTAAAGAAAAAAAGGCAATGGTCTGTCTCTAATCAGTAACAGTAAGCCTTCCAAAATTTCTCAGAATTTCTGTCGTTGTCCTCCCCAAAAGTAACATCACTCCAGGTTTCAGTCCTTTCTCCCACCAACCAAATTTGAGACGGAAAATTATTCAGTAACAATTTTCAGCTCAACACTAGAAAGTACATTTGGACAGGCTCCAGTGTGCTAGTAAAGTGATTTATTAACTTACCATCTTCCTCCTATAGTCAGAACCCTAGAACACAGGAAGTTGTTTTATACTGAGTCAGGCCATTGGCTCATCTAACTCACAGCCCAATCTTCACCTCGTCACCCAATGGTGGTGAGGCACCTAAAACAGCACTAACTGCCGTAAGACAGCCAGCACCTGTCGTAAAAGGTGCTCCAACAGCATGAGAATCAGCAAGCTGTTGGGAAGGACTGCACAATCCTGCCCCCACCAGTTAAGGAATTGCCGCTTGCTGGAGAAGGTAAGATGATGGGGGAGACAGGAGGGGGAGGCGAGAGGGCAGAATGAAGGTGGAGAGGGGTGGAACCAGGCTGGGAGGAAGGCGTAATGGGGTGGGAAGGTCTTGGGAGCAGGATGATTCATTGCAGGAGGTCCATGATGGATCTCATCCCTTTCGACAACAGCCTCTCTGCCCTGTTTCTCTTCCCTGACAAATTTGTCAGTGCTGGTCCAAGGAGACCTCATTGCAGGTTGGAAGGGTTATGTGGGGGTAAGTGGGTCTTACAATCCCCTTTCCCTGATGAAGTCTCCTGGCCCACCTCCTTCCACCATGGATGCAGCGTTCACCAGTTTGGCGTCATAGTGATGCTGCGGGGGGGGGGAGGGCATCAAAGAATAAGTTTGAGCTCCCAGTACTGTTGACCCTGAGTGGCAGTAGCTTCCTAGGGTTTCAGAAGGAATCTGTCGCTACCCAATCTGGAGATACTAGGGGACCTGCAAGCTTCCGTATGCAATGCAGAGGCTCAGCCACTGAACTACTCCATCTTCCCTCCATCTTCCTTCCTTCCATCATACAAAAGCTCAGAAATGCGTGTACAACTGCACTGCTGGGTAATTTATGAATTCAAATAAGGAATGCTGACACAGGCTATCTGTCATTACAGTAAATAAACTATTTATTTGGCTGGTCTTAGTTCATTCCTCACTGACTTATAATCCGCATTGCTATAGATACGCTACATTGTACCATAAGACTGCATGTAAAGTTCAAGTTTTGGAAAAGCAACTCAAAATAAAGCAATGGATGAACCAAGCAACTTAATTTTTAAAAATAATCCCAAAGCACAATTTGTTTTTTGCTTTGATCTGTTGTTCTTTCTAAATACGCCAATAATTTTTCCCCCCTAAAGATCCTAATGTTCATTCCACAGGTGTTTGAGAAGCTAATCAAATATTCCAAGTGTAAACGTTTTTATCTTTGCTCCATCAATATTTATAACTGGAGAACACATCATTGCTACAAATACCTCGGGTCAATGAAAAATACCCATTTACAAACAGAATACATAAAAAAGCAGTTGAACAATGCAATTTATTTCTGGCTCTGATTGAGTGTCCCAGAGGTAATGAGAAGTGAAGCTCCAAGTAAATTATGAAGGTCATGCCCCCTTGTATAAACATGCAAAATGCTTTTGTATAGCTCTCAGCTGGCAAATAAACTGCCTTTTGGAATGATGGACCAGGTGCCTAGACCAGAATCCTAAGAACAGAATCATTCCAGAAATGCCAATCTGCTGACAAAGGATCAGTTCACACAACGACCGAATAAAAATGCTGTACATGCAGTGGACCAGTGAGACTGTGTGCATTATCCCTCTCCATACATTGCGTAACGGGCAACACAAATGTAATGGCAAACGCCTCAGATCATATCATCATCATGTGATGGGGGTGTGCACGCAATTGTCATGCCCTACTCTGCGTACATAAACCTCAATCACTGCTTGTGTATGGACTACTCCAACATGAGCCCAAAGAAAGATCAACCCCAGGTTTGTATTGATATACCAGTCCTGAAAATACACACACTATATTTGTACCCTGCTAATGGGGAAAGAAACACTTGTTAAATGTGCCTTATATCTAGCGGGAGAGAGTAACTGTCCCCCCTCACCCCAGCAGCTTTTGTCCTTTTGGGACAAAGAGCCATTTGTTTACAGCACTGTCAACACTGTCTGGCAGCAGGTCTCCATGATTCTTTCTTTTGATTTGCCTAGTGGTGCCAAGGATTGAACCTGGGACCTTCTATATGCAAAGCAGGGCAGTCAAGGCAGAAGAGGATATAAAGGCTCATTTAGGCTCCAGTTCTTGTTGGAGCAAGCTGTCAGCTCAGAGCAGTGTGATTGCCCCGCTCTCCTTACCATCCTTTTGACTATCTATGGTTGAATCTGTCCTGGCCTTAGAATCAACCAACCAGGAACCAAATGGGACTGTGCTAGTACACATAATCTTCCTATTGCTGACAATTCCCCATGCCTACACTGGTACTTCTGCCAAAAGTTTTGATGAAAGAGCAAACAATTAACTCCGTCAAACAAAAACATCACAGTTAGATCCCACCTAAGGGAAGCACCACTCAAGGGATGGAAAGGTAAAGTCAGCCCAGCAATCCGTTCAGATTGATCATGCCCTCTATACATTTGCTCACATTTAATGCAATTTCTGAATACTAACAGCGTAGCATCAATACAGTGCCCCTATCTAGATTTTAGCTGCCAGTGGTAGATTCCTCACACCCACCTCCACACACAAGGCTATCTTTCCACATTGAAATCAAACAGATGTTTAGCACGACAAATCGGAACACCTGTTAAGGTGCTTAGGGGGAAGAAGCTGCCTGGATTCACTTCCATTTCCCAAACAAGTGGTTGGTGCTGTCATTTCTGACAGCACCAATTATCTACTAATTGTTGCACACTTTCATACCTGTGTTGAATGCTGGGGGTTTTGCCCTTCATTTCCTCTCTGCCCACCTTGCGTAGCATCTCCCAATGTGCATGAAGTGAGCTAAGGGTAGCTTCAGACTGCAAAGGAACGGAATGTTTTGTTCGCTCCCTGACTGTCCCCGCTGGGTAAATGTGTCTATCATGTGCACTTTGGCATCATTTCCTGCCTGTGGAACTAACATACCTTATGTGCAAGTCACATGCAGCTGAGCATGGCAGATTAGCTGTGGTTGCCCAGCTGAAGATGCCACCTCAATTCAGTCCTTAGTCTGAATAGGCTGCTCTTCTTCCTTTTAGCCCAAATGTGGATGCAGGCCAATGTATGGTCTCTAGCACAGCGATATGCTCCTGTCTTTGGAATGGCTGCCTTTATAAGATTTGTAGAAATGCACGTTCTGCACCTAGGAAACCAAAGGCTTTTACTCCTTTTCCCCACCAGTACTAAAAGGGTTTTTGAAACAGTTTTGGCAGACTTTGCGAATAACATATTCACAAAGAAAAAAAAAATCTCCAGGCTTTCTGTGTTTTTTAATTTTTTTCATCTTCCATACATTACCAGTTGTTTAATTGTGTGCATTGCAAATGCCAACCAAATAATGTCTTTGCTTTCCCTGATTGCAGCACAACTAAAATAACATTTGGGCGCTCATTAAGACCTGGGTCTACCAAATGGCTTCAGTATTCAAACAGTGTCAAAACAGGTGATGGTCTCTATAATACGAAGGAGCCTGGGCATTAACAGAGCCACTGCCCATGTGCTCCAGGGGCCATTCACCTTCTCCCTCTTGTCAGCTTGCCAAGGATTAAGCTGCAGCTTGTCTTCTTTTCTTCCAGTGCTGCCTTCACACAGCTTTACCACCTATTTGTTGCAATACTTAACAAGCATCCAGAGCCCGATTCTCCCCTGTACTCCTGGCTCTGACAACCTGAACTGGTGCAATGCTTCTGTCACCATTGCTTATGAAACAGTTTAATGGGCAGGGATGAAAACTGTCTGATAGTCACCTTCAAATAGATTTGCAAAGGTGCTGTGCTGTCAAACTCATTTCATATATTGGACTGTATAGCATTCATGGCACCTGCTAAGGGCCAGAAGTGACATCATTAAGCAGGAAGTGATGTCATGAATTGCATTATAGCCAGGAGTAAGCAGTTTGCTCTCAAATAGGAACCCATTGGCTGAAAATGACAGAAGAGAAAATATGCAAATCTTGGTCATAGTTTCAAGATATAGAAGAGCAGGGCCACCTTTTCAGCAGCACTGCTTCTGTGGAGGTATCACTTCGCAGCTCAGCAGCTGACAAGTGCTCTACAAAGTGATGCATCAGCAGAAGTGGCACTGCTGCAATGGTGGCTTTGATAGAGCCCAATTATTTATATTATAAAGAGCTTCCAGGACCACATCCAACTCATCGGCCTTATGTTTGACATCCCTGCTCTAAGGCACATGGTCTGATGCCCATAAAGTTTGCACATTTATTTAAATTATTAGGCTCAACTGAAAATATTCAAGAGGAGCGGGTAGGTAAGGAAACTTCTAGAAGCCAAATCTAGAAGCTTGGCCCATGTTTAATAAAGCTCTTAGGTGAACTCTGAAGCTGTGAAGTCAACCCTCACTCCTCTTTCAAAGTATCACATCACATGCAAACCAGCAAGACATCAAAGAAACTCTACAGAAGCAAACCCAGGTAAGTGGCAAGGGAAAGACCCTCTGCTGAGACAAGTGACTACCTGAGCTTAGCAGGCCCTGACAGGAAACAGCCTGATATACATTCATGGCCAGATTCAAGTGCTGAGAAGCAATGACAGGTTCCAGCTCCCCCCGCCCCCCCCTGGAAGGCTTGCTCTTTCCCTACAACAGATCATACCTTCCCTGGAACAATGTATACCAGCTGATTCGCATTTCTAATCAGTGATGCAGCATTTGCTGCTTCTTTAGGCATAGACCCATGTTGTGATCTCAGTGTCTGATGTGCTCAAACTATTGGTTATCAATAAGGTTTCCTTCTTCTGCCAAATTTTGTATGTACTATGTCCAAAATCCTGCATCACTGAACAAACATTAAACAGGCCCAAACCACAGCATTATATCACTGGTGCAGGTCTGAGTTGACACATTGTGGTTGCTGGAGATTACCCCAGGGAAAGAGGACAAATGTCCCTTTACCCTGAGGAGACCTCCAGCAGATGAAATTTCCAACAGGATGCATCACTGCATGGGGATTTAGTTAAGATTGGGCTGCCTCTGGCCATCTCTCATTATTAGTGTTGTAATAATTGCAAGCGTGTGTATGTGAAGTGCTTTCAGGACTCTAAGGCTGCAGTCCTATGCACACTTACCTGGGAGTAAGTCCCACTGACCATAATGGGGCTTGCTTATGAGTAGACACACATAGAATTGAGCTGTAAGAATTATAAAAATGCAGCACATTTTTCTCTTTTGTTCTATTGTAGTCAGAGGTGCAACTTGGGAAGAGCCTGAGGGACACCTGCCCTGGGTGCTATGCCAGGGGGTGCATGACTGCCTCTTGGGCTCTGCCCTAGTTATGGAGAAGGTGATGGTGGCTTGAAGGGGAGTCACCATAGGAGAAGGAACGGGATGCACAAAGCCACTGCAGCAAGCGCCCTCCCTCCAGGGAGAACACGGAAGTGACATCACATAATGTCATATGACATTATGATGTCACTGCCCCAAACACCAGGGCAATGCATTACGCCTCTGGCTGTTCCTCCTTTTATGCCTACAATGTGATCAGGCAACCAATGCTGAACAAGGGGGCAGGGACTAGTGCTGCAATATTGTTGCAGGGGGAGTGGCTCCAGTGATTGTTCAATAGCACATTACCACCTGCACAAAGACAACACATAACCTCCAGCACTTGGGTTTTTCCCATTTGTGCTGTTACTTGAGTCCCTGACCTCTGAGCCACTACACTGCTTTTTAAGTGTTTTGATATTTGTAAATATGCACCTCTGCAAGTTTAAAATATATATTTTTTTAAATCTGGCTACAGTGGGATGAGATGTACAGCATTAGATCCTTTGATCCATCGTCTTCAATCAGTTTATACATGTAAACAATTTTTACAAACACACACAAAAAAAGCTGTAGTTCAGAGTTGCAGAATCAAAAATTAATGTCCTCATTTTAGAGAATGTGGATTGCATGCATAAATATGAAACTTTCTGGGCCATTTGTGATAAAATGTTATGCATATTTCCGGAAGTGCCCTAAAAATGGAAAATATATATTTTTTTCTTCCTTGTCAATTTCTGAGGATCTGAAGCAGTGCATAAGGATCAAGCAGACACTTTCTTCTGACTAAGGACCCATAAAACAGTACGTAAGGAAGGGAGAGAGTGTAGCCGAACATTAGCATGAATATGAACACATCCAAAACACATCATATTACTTTACTTTCAAAAATGAATTCTTCATTTTTGTTGTATCTGCAAGGTACTCTGATAAGTTGTCTCATAGATCACTGACACAACTCCAGCAGGACAAAATAGCATGAAGGAAAGCTTATGCAAAAGGAGTGATGCTAAAAGCCAAAATATAAATCAAAATACGTTGACTAAAACTTTAAAGTGCAGTATCCACAGTATAGAAGCCATAAAATGAAGGGATTTTAAATGAAAGATGCTGATTTAAGAAGCAAGAAGTGATGCAAACATTAAATTATGGATTTCTCACAGAGCAGAACTTTCTAATTTTGCTGTGTATGTTTATCTATCTGTGTATATATATATATGAATGTGCGTGTGAGTGTCTGAAGAAAAACTCCCCTGCATTTTCACTTACTGCAGGTCTCTTTGCTCAGGCTGCTAAGTTACCCTGAGTAAGACAATGGCCATCATCCCTCCATTACCCTCTTGGCTGTTCTTTGTTGAAGCATTTTCACCTTCCACTTGACCAGTAACCAAAAGAAACTTGACCCCGATGCAGCTCATTGGACCTTGAATCCCACATGAGGGGCAGGAGCAGAAAATCCAGAAAAGATTCAGAAATCAAGATGATCCCAATCCCTCGGGGAAAGCAGGGCTTACACACCAGTGATGTGTATTGAGGTCCAAAACTGGGGAGACACAGTGTGCAGAGCTGCTAGGTGACATCATGCCACAAGGCATTCTGGGGGCTACTCAGAAGCCCCAGTGCATGTGCAATCACAGTGAAGGTTGAGCTCTTGCCGCCACAGCTGCACTCTCTCATAGAGACTCAGATTGTCTGACAGAGTCTCTCAGAGACACTAGAGCTTGTGGCAGCAGAAGCTAAGCCTCCCTGGTGATCGGGCAACCACTCAGAAACTGGATGGAGCATGTGCACAATGACAGGACAGGGGAGGCTGTAAAAGTCAGGCACAACTCCCCCCCCCCCCCCAGTATATTTTTGCCCTGGTTCAGCTCTTGAGTATTGGATGCACAGTGTGGGTTGTGTCCACTCTGTTGATCGTCATGGGGGTGAGAGGACAGCACAAGAAAACTGAGATAGGGAACGTGACTTGTTTAGCTGCATCAGAATCAGTTTCAGCATCTTCTGTAATCTCCTTGCCAACCTCTTCATCCTCCCCTTTTTTCATTTTGCCACAAGATCTATCACCTTAAGTCCTTATAACCTGAAATTATCTTCCCTGTAATTTCAAAGCCTTTTAACTCCTTATATTTTTAATGATTTTCCTGCAAGTTCACTCAGGAGGGATCAGCATTGCATCAGTACATCATACATCAGTAGGTGTTCCCTACTTCCCAAACATCACGTTTGCTACTGCTTACTGTTGGGTTTTTCAGGGATATCCCCAGGATTGGAGGGGGGGGGAGAGAACACTCAATGTTCACTTAAGAGAGGGGCTTTTTCAAAGTGGTCTATTTTGGTCCGTGATCTAGGTAATGGCAGTGACTTAACTAAACCCCTACCCCTAAAAGGAGAGAAGCAGAAAGCATGGACCACCAGGCAATATGCCTTGGTCACCCTTCTCACTACCTATTTTTGACTGTATTGATGTTTATAGAATTATGAGGAATTTGGTAGGGTGGTACATTGGGGAAAAATTGTTTCCTGACCCTGTTCATTTTCATTAGTTTAGAACTATCTTTCTAATGTGCCATTTTTAAAAAATATACAGAGTTTTTTTAGCTGTTTTTTTTTTAAATATGGAGAAAACACTTCATGCCCAATCCTGTCTTTGCCCAGCCTGCACAATGCAGAGATACTGACCCACTCCCACCCACCCCTGGCCCGGCCTGATCCACACACCAATTTGCCTCCCATCTGTCCCCACCTGCATCTTATCTGCTCTGACAGCAGGCCTGCAACTGTTGGCATGGGGCTTACTGGCTGCCATGATGTCGGCAGCAAGCTGCCCAGTGTTGGAGTGGCTCGTGTGGTGGCAGCCCATGCAATATGGTGGTGGATTCCAAGATCCACCATTGTACTACAAGGATAGGATTGGCCTGTAAGTCATGGAAGTATTCACTTGCAGTCTCAGCTAAACCATAATCTTGAAAAACTTACCCACATACTATCTGTACTGATTTGACTATAGTTTCCTTGAAACTAGACCACATTGGTGGTTATTACTACAGACTTTGGTTAGTTTACAAACTTGAATGTCAGTTTAATCATTTACTGTTCAACATTGGATGCCTTGCAGCAGGTAAAATCTGCCTTCATTGGAAAGCACTGCATCTGAGGAGACACAGGAAGCCATAGGGTTTTACATGAGATGCCTCTTTCACCCTTATAAATTATTTTTGTGGCAGTTTTCAAGAGATGAACATGGTATAGAGACAGGTCTTTTACCTACAGGTCCAGCCCTTTTGAATGCCACATAATATCCCCATTTGAATTGGGGTTCAGAAGCTAGATGGTCCCCTGATGACTTTCAGGTTGCAAGAAAAATACTTAAGACTTGCTGAAAATGCCAATATGAGCTTGGGACCAAAGTCATGTTTAAAAAGCACCATCCTTTCAGAGTGTCATCAAATAATGCTCAACTTGGCTATACACAGAAATTTCCTTATCCACATAAGAAAAGAAAATTAGAACACCATAGTCCTAATTGGTGTAGAATCTATAATAATGAAGCAGATTTCACTGAAATCTAAAAGTCACTTCTTGCTGCATAATTCAAGTATGATTTATTGTTAAGTGAATAATTTGCCTAAACAGAATGAAGGCACAGCCAGTACTTAACTCATCACTTTACTAAGTGCTTAAGTACCAACTTACTTTAATTTTTTAATGTATTTAGTCACGAAAATTAGACACAATTAGGCTGATGACACTGCATTTAAGATTAATCCGAACTAATCAACAACTGACATCTCAGTATCACTACCGAATAATTCTGAAAGTAGGGATTCTGTGATAATCCATCAGGTTTCATTTTAGATGTGGATCCTGGAGTTCTGTTGTGCAAATTCTCCTTAATGTTCTATTCTACCTTATTTAGTTGCCATCAGGAGAAAGCAAAAAGCAAAGATGCGGTGGATTACCACATTGGAACATTATCACATTATATAAATGTTGATGTAAATCCTTACAATAAATAAAATCTCTTAGGAACATAGGAAGCTGTCTTCTCCTGAGTCATACCATTGCTTTACCAACCCCAGCACTGTTGACACAGAATCACGGTGGTCTGCAGGGTTTCAGGCAAGCATTTTGCCCTATATCCCCTATTCCTGGAGATCTAGGGATTGAACTTGGGTCTTTGCGCATACACGTATATGCTCTACCACTGAGCTCTCACCCCCTCTGTCTTGTACAAGATCAAGGTGTGTGTACAAAGGCTGTGAGGAACAGCTGTGAAACTGGCAAACATTTTTTTTACTGGCCTCTGCTTGGGTCCAGAACCTGCTCTGTAGAGTTGAAATCACAAGGGATTTGAAAACTTTTGATAGTATCACCTGTAAAGTGCAGGAGCTCTGAACTCATGTTTGTCCATTGTATACAGCATCTTCCTTTGGAACTTTTGTACTGTTATGTGAGCCTAAGCAAATTGTGCTGGGGTGCACAGTGCCCCAGCACCCTTTGCACAGTTCCCTTAGGGCATGCAGGGCAGAGGCAGGAAAATCCTGGGAGCCCATAGGCCCCCGAGTGACAGGTGGGCATGGTGCGGCTGTTGCTGGGGCCATTACAGGTGCCCAGCCTCAGTCCACGCCTGGATCTTCAAGCCCACCCACCCTCCTGATGTACAGTCTAAGATTAGCTGGCTGCTCTTTTCAGGGCCAGGTAGGAATTTTTTGCTGTTAACCAGATTGGTCTTTGGCTGCCAGTTTTTTTGCCTACCCCAGACTGGCATTTGGTCTGAGCTGAGCAGAAAATGTTAGTTGATGCAGTTGTCCTGGGTTAGGCAGGTAGCGTACTGGCATAGTCAGGACTGGGGGTGGCATGCATGCTGAGGTTAGTAAAGTCAAGGGGTGAGCCAGGACCGCTCTGACAACACTTGTCCAGGTTAGTGAGGCTGGCTGGTGAGCCCCTTGGCTGGTTTGAGCAAAGGCCAACTCAAGGCTTGCCTGTGTGGGTTGGTGCTAGCCAGCTGCCTCGACCCTTCGGGGTTGGCTATGATAAGATAACCGAGTCTCTGATTGGGTGATGCTTTGAGTCAGTATGTCACATCCATGGGGTCTGGGGGAGGCAGACGGCCAGGCCATTTCTCCCAAATGACTAGCAGCCAGCATGCTTGTGGGGGTTCCCTCTTAGCCAAGTTTTCCCCATTGCAGGTTATTGTTGTTTGGATTTAATAAAAGTTATCAATCCAAGCCTCTGTCTCATGCACTCATTGGGGGATGCCACATTGCCAGATGCAGGGGAGGGCAACAGGATGCAGGTTGTGTCTGTTGTCTTGTGTGCTCTCTAGGGCATTTGGTGGGCCACCGTGACATACAGGAAGCTGAACTAGATGGGCCTTTGACCTGATCCAGCAGGGCTCTTCTTATGTTCTTATGATGCCTTTGTAAGTGTTGTACATCATCCTGTGACCCAGCCACCAAGGCTGCAAAGAGCTGTGGAGAGACACTCATAAACACCAGTCAGAAGAAATCTCTTCAGTGTAGGGGTGAAACTGAGGGCCAACCTTTCTGAGTTTTATGTCGTGCAGACTCAGAGGCTACAAACTAAAGCAAGACACCAGCATTAGAGGAAGGTATAATTTCTTTCCCCTTCATACAAATTTCCCTCATCCATTCACCTTGCAAGGAAAAAGAACTAAAAACATAAAAATGCTAATGAAAACAGTTGTTTGGACTCCTGTGATGGTGGGGAGAATGAGTGTTAATTTTACCACTACACTTGACAACCTTTTAGTGGAACTGGATGATGAACGCTTAGCAATAACTGGACCAGCAGCTGGATGTTCAAAATGTTGGACTCACTTCAGATGAGTATGGAGGAAAACAAGAGATGGAGGAAGAGAATGGAGGAAATCCTAATAGATTAGGGAATTATGCAGCAAGGCTGTTACATGCATTGCAAGTACTGTTACAAGTGTGCATTTTCAGACTGATCCACAGCTTTTATGTGAGCGTGCATCCCTAGTTTTTCTTAAGATGCTGCTAAAACAAAGAAGGCAGCTCTGTGGTCAACACCAAATCTCTAGAATATATTCACCTTTAATTCATATTAAATTTGGCAATTTATATTTAAGACGACGTGCAAGAATGACCACACCATCCCATTAAATATTCTAAGTATATAAATAGGAAGTCCAAAGTCCAGCTGAAATGTATGCGTGACTTCCTCTTTGCCGATGATGCAGCTGTCACTACCCACTCTGCCGAAGATCTCCAGCAGCTCATGGATCGCTTTAGCAAGGCCTGCCAAGATTTTGGACTGACGATCAGCCTGAAGAAAACACAGGTCATGGTTCAGGATGTGGACTCACCTCCCTGCATTACAATCTCTGCGCACGAACTGGAGGTTGTCCATGACTTTGTGTACCTTGGCTCAACGATCTCTGACACTCTTTCTCTCGATACCGAACTAAACAAACGCATTGGTAAAGCAGCTACCACATTTTCCAGACTCACAAAGAGAGTCTGGTCCAACAAGAAGCTGACGGAACATACCAAGATCTAGGTCTACAGAGCTTGCGTCTTGAGTACACTTCTGTACTGCAGCAAGTCACGGACTCTCCGCTCACAACAGGAGAGGAAACTGAATGCTTTCCACATGCGCTGCCTCCGACGCATCCTTGGCATCACCTGGCAGGACAAAGTTCCAAACAACACAGTCCTGGAACGAGCTGGAATCCCTAGCATGTATGCACTGCTGAAACAGAGACGCCTGCGTTGGCTCGGTCATGTCGTGAGAATGGATGCTGGCCAGATCCCAAAGGATCTCCTCTATGGAGAACTTGTGCAAGGAAAGCGCCCTACAGGTAGACCACAGCTGCAATACAAGGTCATCCGCAAGAAGGATCTGAAGGCCTTAGGAATGAACCTCAACAGGTGGGAAACCCTGGCCTCTGAGCGGCCCGCTTGGAGGCAGGCTGTGCAGCATGGCCTCTCCCAGTTTGAAGAGACACTTGGCCAACAGTCTGAGGCAAAGAGGCAAAGAAGGAAGGCCCATAGCCAAGGAGACAGACCAGGGACAGACTGCACTTGCTCCCAATGTGGAAGGGATTGTCACTCCCAAATCGACCTTTTCAGCCACACTAGACGCTGTTCCAGAACCACCATTCAGAGCGCGATACCATAGTCTTTCGAGACTGAAGGTTGCCAACAACAACATAAATAGGAAATACTTGGTGGCGTTCAAGGTTTGAATGTAATACAGGGAAGACAAACATTATACTTGGTAGTACAAATAATGTAATTGCTTTACTTCTATAGTGACGCACATGAGATTGAGTCCTAAATATATGACTGTGCATGAAAGTGGCTCTGCATTCAAAAGTTCCTTCCTTGCTTGACCTACTCTGCACACTCTCCAAGGGCTTCTGTGGCCTGATCCAAGATGGTGGTTACACCCCATGTTCCACTTGCACAAAGTGCTTTCTGGCGGTTACAAATGTAAGAATGCCTGAGAGCGTGGCTTGGTTGCCACCAGAAACAGTTAGTGGCTGGGTTTGTGTGACAACGGACAGAAGATGCCCACAACCACAGTGCCAAATGAATCCTAACCCCCTTCCCAGGCCTGGCCTGCCTCATGGGTCAACACAGACTTGTGCTAGTGAAATCGCTCGTGCAGGTCTGAGGAGACCCACTGAGGAGTGGAATGCTCATGGAGGAGTATAGGAATGAAATCCTCTTAAACCTCTAAAGCCTCCTCATCCCCCCTGTTACACACACCTGTTTTTGACATGGCTGCACTAGTGACGGGGGGGAGGTAGAATTGGGCTCGTTGGCTCATTGTGGGTTTATATTTCTAGCTCCTGTGTTGTGGGAAAAACAAGCATGGTGACCATCAATGCAATCCAGAGCTGGCCGGCGCATGGGGCTGAAGCAGCACCAAAAATGGCTGCCGCCACATCCAGCACACTCCAGGCAGCTGCCGGTGGCTCCTCGGGAGTAGGGGATTTTCATCCCCTTCCCCTGGGTAAAGCGAGTAGCCCTGCAATGGGGCCACTAGATTCTACGTCGACTCAAAGGTTGGTGCAGAATCAAGAGCCTCCGGGTTGGGCAGCGAGTTCGACATAAAGGCTCTGGATCTGGTGGAGCGAAGTTCCACTGATCCCACCTCCCTCCCACCCCACTCCCTCCCCTCAGAACACCTCCTCCCGGCCCTCTCCCCGTCCTTCTTCTCCCTCCCCCCTCCCTGGAATGCCTTCTCCCTTCCTCTCCCCACATCTCCGCCTACCTCTCCACCGCCCGGCAGTCCATGCAACCACCAAGCAGCAGAGCTCTGGTGCTCGCCCAGCACTCACCCCATGCTGGCCAGCACCGGTGGAGCTTTGGCGCTAGAGCCCACAAACATGCCTTGTGGCATGTTTGCAACAGTGCGCACTGGCAGTGAGCCGGCGCACTGAGCTCAGGATTGGGCTCTGAGACAATAATTTTAAAAGTACAGAATTGGGCCAGGTTAATATGCTATCTCAGGTTCATCAGTGGTTTTCTTTTCAAACTTAATAATAGTGGAAATAACATTATTCCTTAATGCAAAAGAAGCAGAGCTTGATGTTACATTTTCTATAATGCTTCACATGACTGTAAGACTCTCTCTCTCTCTCTCTCTCTCTCTCTCTCTCTCTCACACACACACACACACACACACACACACACACACACAACACACACAGTCCTAAACTATTTTGCCAGTGTGACCAAGAAATGAACCATACAGAAGCAAAGGGGCAAAGAAACACACCATTGAGCTTGAAATTGTTCTTTTGCAGGGGCACCATTTAAAGTGGGAAGTGAACTTCTAGTTGAAAAGCGGTATATAAATACTGTTAATAATAATAATAATAATAATAATAATAATAATAATAATAATAATAATAATAATAATAAGAAGAAGAAGAAGAAGAAGAAGAAGAAGAAGAAGAAGAAGAAGTAGTAGTAGTAGTAGTAGTAGTAGTAGTAGTAGTAGTGTGGGTATGGTGGTGTATGTACCCTAGGAAGTCATATTAATCTTGCTAGTGCATCAATCCTGCACAGTGAGGGCAGCTTCACACAGTACAATTGCTTCAAGAAGTACAGGAGCTTTGGTGATGTTTTCCAATAATGATTGTAACATACTGAGTTGTAAGAATGGGCTACTGGGCCTTGTTACCTACAGTGCTTTCTAAAACACATGCAACATGCTCACACAGGGGGAAAACAGTCATGTGCAGGGGGCCGGTGTAGTGGCCAATGCTACAGCAATGTAATTTGGTGGGAAAGGAAAACAGAGACAAGGGTCAATGCACAATAGGGGGATTGTAAGGAGCTTTGGGAATTTTGTTCCTAAACTGAGCTTAATGATGGAGTTGGTGAATATCCTTGGAGGTGTGAAATCTTTGCTTTGTTTTACAAATGTTGTTTTCCCAACGCAGGAGTTCACAAGATGGTTATGGTCACAAGACACCGAACATGCTGTTGCAACAGGATCTGAAGTTGGTCAGCATCATCTGAAGTTTGGAGGCATGAAAACTCCATGTGAATTGAAGGCATAAACAAGTCTCTGTTCAAATTTGGAGCACAGAGTTCCACAGAGGAATTAAGGAGGGGAGCTGATTACAGAGTTTCTCGAAAGTGTGGCTTCTGGCAAGTGGATCTGAGGTCTTTTGCCATCGGCCCTGTAAACAACCACACTGGTCTGGCCCTTGCCCTCCAAGACAAAGTCACAGGTCATTCCCATTCAACAAACTAGGTATTTATCTACTAAGAGCCAACTGCATGTTACTTTAATAGTTTACCCTTGTGTGAGTTGGTTTTTCTATTAAAATAGCCACCTCAAGTTGCCTGACCAGTGGAGTTTGCCCTATTTTGCAGAAATCATATAAACCCCTCTCCCTGGCATCTATTTGCTCTATGACAGAAGCTGCTGTCGGTACCAATTGCAAATTCTCTTTCAGCTAGGAAGTGGTGATGTACTTTTCATCTGGATCATGATGTGAGAGCAAGGGATTAAACACTGCCCCCCCCTCCAGATATCCTCTCTTCTGCCCTCTCTCCTGATCTGGTCCCTGTGGCTACTATTTTCAAAATACACCCAAAGGAAAACTACCAGTAAACGTGTTACTTTAAAACATGTAGTCCAACCCTTACTGATACTGATGATACTGATGTTAGGTGGATTTGCAACTGGTTGGACGGCTGCACACAAAGGGTGTTTGTCAATGGCTTTGCAAGTGGAGAGCCCCATTTGAGTGGAGTGCCCCAGGGCTCTGTCTCAGCCCTGATTCTCTTCAACATCTTCATCAGTGACTTGGATGAAGGGATACAAGGAGCCTCATCAAATTTGTGGGTGACGCCAAGCTGGGAGGAGTAGCAAACACAACAGAAGACTGTGGTATCCTCCAGGAAGATACAGACAAAATGGAATACTGGGCTGAAATGAGTAAGATGAAGTTCAACCAGGACAAATGCAAGGTTCTGAACTTAGGCAAAAATAACCAAAGATGTGGGTATAGAAAGGGAGATACTTGGCTTGGCTGCGCAACATGTGAGAAGGAACTTGGAGTTGCAGTGGATCACAAGATGAACATGAGTCAGCAGTGTGATGTGACTGCAAAGAAGGCAAATGCAATTTTAGCCTGTATTAGTAGAACCGGAGCTTCCAAGTCTCAAGAAGTTATGGTTCTGCTTTACTCTGCATTGGTCAGACCTCCCCTAGAATACTGTGTCCAATTCTAGGCACCTTAATTCAAGAAAGACGCAGCCAAACTGGAGTGGGTTTAGAGGAGAGTGGCGAAGATGATCAGAAGACTGGAGAACAAGCCCTATGAGGAAAGGGAATTTGGTGTGCTCAGCCTGGAGAAGAGAAGGCTGACAGTGGATCTGATAGCGCTCTTCAAATACCTGAAGGGCTGTCATATGGAAGAAGGGATAAATTTGTTCTCAACTGCCTCTGAGAGTGGAACTAGATCTAAAGCGTACAAACTGCAAGAGGAGTTTTTGGTGGGACACCAAGAATTCTTGATGGTAAGGACAGTTCAGCAGTGGAACAGATTGCCAAGGGAGATAGTAGATTCTCCCTCACAGATCTTCAAGCAAAGACTTGACAGGCACCTGCTAGAGATGCTCTAGGAGGATTTCCTGCTACAAGCAATGGGTTGGACTAGATTACCTTGTAATTCCCTTCCAACTATATGATTCCATACAGTTTGTAAGATCAAACTCCACTGTAGTTGCTATATCTATTTTTCTGTTTATTTCAGATTGTGTATCTTAGCAGTTTACATTGCATGTTTAATAAGATGCTAAAACCTACTTGTAGAATCAGTATTGCTAGATACATACTTGGCACTATAATTAACCTAAATTCTGTTTTAACAGGCATGTTGTATGTAGAAGTGTAAAGAGTAACATATTAGTGCAGTACCTTTGGGATCCTACTACACAAACCCTATTAATAGTAATGCAAGTCAAGCAGTTAATCTTGGGGCATTGAACTGAAATAAACATTCCCCTAAGTGTCTGAAGCAACGTCGTTTTCATATCAAGTAGTTGTGAGTGTATTGATGTTGTTCCATAAAATTTAACATCCAAGAATAGAAATCCTACATGTGTAGCAAAGGTGATCATGGGGAATTGTTCACCGGGGAGCTTCAGAGTTTGCGGTACATAATTTTTATTGATGAGCAAGATGTCAGGTGCGTAAGATTGGTACAAAGGTGGCAGATCCTTGAGTTGCTTCCAATTCATTTTCAAATAACTTTTCAATATTTAATTAGTCATAAATTTTTCAGGTAAACCTCTGTTCCAATTTTTGATCAAAAATGTGTTTTCCATTCATTGTCTTTCAACTTTGCTTTCCAAGCTACTAGGGAGTGATCTCTTGGTGTTGAGGCTCTGCCAAGCAGTTTCCTGAAAAAGGATGTCCCAAGCTGGAGTGAGGGGTGCATGAAAATGCTAGCGAGATGCTTGAAGACACTCTGTTCTCTATGCAGACAGCATGCATGTAGCTCTATTGAGTTACACTAGTGTTTCCCACAGCAACCGCAAGAGGACAGTATACTTGCTCTTGAAACACTTGCCTGGCAGTCCTGACTTGGCTGAGGGGGGGTGTCCCTGATGCATTCATAGAGACATAGATATAGTGCCCATAATATATTTCATTAAGGGAAACACTGGATTATGTTCCGACACAGTCAAATCTCATTGAATTTAATTCATCATAACTAACTTCTCTCATTGACTTCAGTGAAGCCTAGTCATGACTAGTGGTGTCACCAAAGGTCGGGGTTTGCAGGTGTTTGCAGTTTTGGATTATGTTCCAACACAGTCAAATCTCATTGAAATTAATTCATCATAACTAACTTCTCTCATTGACTTCAGTGAAGCCTAGTCATGACTAGTGGTGTCACTAAAGGTTTGGGAATGCAGGGAGGTTTTAAGTCAGGGTGACCATATGACCTCTTTTTCCAGGATGTGTGCTCTTTTTAGCCTCATGTCCTGGGAAAGAAACGTCCTCATTTTCCCTGTGAGCTGGCCCCTGCAGGCAGCGCATAGCCTTCTTATAATTAATAATATAGTTTTAAGTTCAATAATAAGTAATATGTTTAAATGAACCACATGAAATCAATATATGAGATTTAATAGCTTTTATTTTGTCATGTACTATATTTTTCTTGGATGGCCTACATTTTTGGTGCCTTGTCCTCTTTTGCAGTTATTCTAGTTACCCTGTTCCAAGTTCTGCCCCACAAAAGACAGCCAACTTCCCAAACTCAACATGAAAGCAAGAGATTGAAGGATCTCAGTTCCATCTACCCAGCCAGAGTTCCAGCGACCAACACACCCCTTTACTTCTCTCAGAAGCCCTCTGATTGCCAGATGCAGGGGAGGGCACCGGGACGCAGATTGTGTCTGTTGTCTTGTGTGCTCCCTGGGGCATTTGGTGGGCCACTGTGAGATACAGGAAGCTGGACTAGATGGGCCTTTGGCCCGATCCAGCAGGGCTCTTCTTATGTATTCTTTCTTCCCCTTCCCAGCCCCACTTGCCACTCTGGGTGCAACTCACCAAGATTATACTATGCTACATGAGATTTTCACCCTTCTTGTCTCCAAACAGTATGAAAGAAAGGTGAAGGGGCTAATGGTCCTTGTAGTCTTTGTGAGGACTACAACAGTGGAAGTAGTGACTGCAAGGACTAAATCTCCCCTTATCTTTCTGTTTAAAAAATTTTTGCATCACACTTTAACCCATTTTTTCACAGGTGAACATATACAGTCCCTGTTGCATCTATACAACATTGGGCAGAAATGTTGATCTTGGCATACTGCATCAAGAGCAACAAGGGACAGAAATAAAGGAAAACTTCCTGCCTCTGGGTTAAGGAAAGGCGAGATGTAAAGCTATTGGTGAAAAAAAAAATTGTGGGACGGGAGAGCATGATTTCCCACTCTTTTCTCTGCTCCTTCTCCAAAGACTTCCTCCCCTGTCCTCCTTCTAACTCCTTTTCCCAGCGGTGCACTCTGTGTGAATTTTAGCTGTAGAAGTCCCCTGGTCTGGAGTAAATTGTAAGTCATTTATTTTAATTAGGCGCCAGTTTGCACTGCCTTTTTGGTTTTTGAGCACTATAGCAAAATTCTTTGCAACTTGACCCTCATCTCCATTTCCCCCCCCCACCAAATTACACATTTGTGCCTTAAGCCACGATGTAGGATCCCTGGCCACGATTCGCCCCCGCCCCCATGTGACTATTGTATGGATTTTTAAAAAGCACTGCTGGTAAAAAACCAGAGGCTCCAGAGCAAGCACAGAAAAAAGGGACCAGCCACACCAGTATCCAGAATCTTGTGCTCCCTTGACCCTGCACCTCAGCATCCATAATGGTCCAGGAAGAACGCTATGGAGAAAAAGAGGAGTGAAAGAGTCCAGGCTAGGGGACTGCCTCTTTAAAATCTTGGCTGGGAAATGGAGCCCAGAAGGTGTAGCATAGGCTTGGAAACATTAAGGGTCATGTTCCTTCCCTGACTCTTGCCTCACTCAGTTGAGCACACAGAGCTCTTCAAGATTTCTGAATGCTGATCAGCCTTGCCTTGTGAGTATTGGGGGGGCAGACCAAGTTAAAGTCATTGCCTCCTTGATTTCCTCTAAGACAAATGCTTGTTATACATGTCTACTCTGAAGTAAACCACACCGAGTTTAATGACTTACTACCTCATAAGTGTATATAGGTTTATAGGCTGTGTCTTTGTCTCCCTTTGTAGCTCTGCTCATGTCCAGCTCCCTTAATATCATTCTTCTTTCCTCTGAAGACCTATTTCCCTCGTAAAACTTGGAACCAAGCCTGGGAACTACATTTGGGCACTGAGAAAATGATGCGCACCTTCAAAGAGATTGACACACATACATTATTAATTTTGTTCTTTTCAAGCATACTAAATCATGTTTTACCTGCAACAAATAGCTGAGCTCTAATAACAACTGAATAAACAAGGAAGAGGGCTGAAGCATGCTTCGGATTAATGAAGAGGATGGTATGGTGCCTCCTGAGCTTTGATGCAGTGCTATAAATCTGCTTGGGAAAGCTTCACTCACTAAAAGGACTGCGACCTCTTTAGATGTTATTATTGTTTCTCAATTAAGCAGTTTCAGCTTCCAACAATTTGCATCAACCATGGACAAGTTTGCGTTTGGTTCCAATGGTCAGAGGTTCTCAACTAAATGTCAGAGGGAATGTGTCTGTACTAACCAAAGCAAGGACAATTATTCCTAAGAAATAATTCATCACCTCAACCCAAACATAAACTGCTTCTATTTACTGCATGGAATGGCTGAGAACAGGATGGAACTGGATGTACCACTAGGTGGCCCTAGGCAGATTAGTGAAGGAGTAACTTATAGGAGTAAAAAAAAAGAAAAAGAAAAAAGGCAGCTGCAGTAGATAGGGGTACTTTCTCTCTTCTGTATTATCTTATGCCCAGGTATACATCATAATACTCAGAAAAAGGTACTGTTGTTTTCAGTGCCACTTCCCAGTGGCGTCACTAGGATTCGCGTCACCCGGTGCGGGAGGCCTGCGCATCACCCCATGTAGTAGGCGGGGCAATGCCCCAGGTGGGCATGGTGATGTACCATTGCCCCCCTCCCACCGGTTTTTTGGCTGTACCTTTTGTTAGGACACAGATATTTCAGTGTGGATTGTTTCATTCTGCATGAAATTACACATTGATTGATATATAACATGATGGTATTATTCCTCCAAATTCTGATTTTAGTGATTTTGAAAACTTGTAGAGTCACACACACACCCGTGTCAACTTACTAACAACTTATTGCAGCAGTTCTCAAATGTTTAGCACTGGGACCCACTTTTTAGAATGATAATCTGTCCAGGACCCATTGGAAGTGATGTCGTGGCCAGAAGTGACATCATCAAGCAATTAAAATAAATAATTAAATTAAAATAAAGTAATTAAATAAGGGGGAGTCTACTCTGAAGTAAGCCCATAGTGGTCAATGGGGTTACTCTCAGGAAAGTGTGGGTAGAATTGTAGCCTGTGAGCTCAAGCCTATGCACGTCTACTCAGAAGTAAGTCCCATAGTGGTCAACGGAGCTTACTCTGTAGTCTGCCAGCAATAACAACCCCCCAAAAAGAATCAGTGAGATTTTCAGCCGTCCCAGTGCCCAGTTTAAAGTTCTTCTATTTCAGGCACATCAGAATAAAGACTCACCTGGCTTCACAAGCACAAAATAGAAAACTTTCCCCTTACCATTCAAACCTCTTTTTTTGTTCTTTTTTTTTTGGGGGGGGGGGGAGAGAGGCTGCCTTCTGGAGCAGCTGCATTGGATCAAGACCCTTCTGGTGTCTTCACATTCCCCTTTACCTGGCCTGACCACCAGCCAAGGCACATCTGCCTGTTCACGAGTAAACACAACTGTGAGACTGCTTTGCTTTCCATAGGGTTCCATAGACTGGGAGGGAGGCAGCTGGGAGGGAGGAACCTCCTTCTCCGGTGCTTTTGGGTGCTGCACTCATTGGATGAGAACCATTCTGACGTCCTTGGAGCCTCTCAGCCTGCCTCGACTAAGGCAAGTTCGCGTATCACAAGTAAACCCAGCCACGTGGCTTTGTTTCAGGCTCACACTCGCAGCTGGGAGGGGGGAGCGTCTCAGGGGTTTTGGGGGGCCTGCATTCATTGGATCAGGACAATTCTGGTGTTGTTGGACTCCTCTCAGCCTACCCTTTCTGAAGGACTATGGCAAGTGCACCTACTCATGAGTAAACTAGAGACAGAATGCTAGAGACAGAAACTGGAACAGCCTCCATGCAAAGCAGGTGGATGGAGAACTAAAAAATACACATCCAGCATAGGTTTCAAATCCAAAATCACGGGATTAAGAGAGTAGCATGCTTTATCAACTGTACTATCCAGGCACTTTGCTCAATTAATAATGTGCATTTCCAAATGCTGCAAATTGTGGTGTTTGACCAACTTTTAACATTTGTAGACGCAAAAACCTCCATGTCCCATAAACTAGCTAGTGTAGTTGGCCACTGAGCTTCATAGTGGCCATATATTTTCAGTTGCAAAATACATGATTTAAGTTTCAGGGTCCTAAAAATACTATTGCTTGAATCCACTTAAAGCCAAGAAATTCTTAAACATGTTAATTGAAGTGAACACCTATTGCCATATCTCAGTTCTGACATTTAAGAGAAACGCTTCATGCAAATTAATTATGTGACTGAACTGTTAGAAAAGAATAGCAAAGAAGAATAGCAAAGCACATGATATTAACTGGAATCCTTCATGTCCCTTGTCTCAAGCGCAAATTAAATTTGAACTTTCTGCTCTGAAGTTTGCATAGTGCATAGGATGCTTGCCACACTTGCCTTTTCAGCCACACTAGACGCTGTGCCAGAACCACCTTTCAGAGCGCGATACCATAGTCTTTCGAGACTGAAGGTTGCCAATACAATAGGATGCTTGCATAGTGCATATTGATACAGGCTAAATCAAAATCAAACATATCACATTAAAATACATTTCCTACTGTTATGTTTCCTGTCTTCCTAAGCATAGGCTCAGCACTGAAATGTTAATAAGTTAAGGAAATCTGATACTTTGCAACTGTCTTTTTAAATGAGAAACATCTCCTTTCAAAACAATAACTTACTTTTAATGTTTGACTTTGTTACTTCCCTTTGATTTTTTTTACTTTCATAATATATTAAACAAGGGACAAAAAAGATAATTCAACAGATGTGGAAGTGAAGTTTTGTATAATCAAATTTTGTGATTACTGAGAATTGAAAGACATAATTAAACGTAGTGGTGACATTATAAAGGAGACACCCAAAAACCAAAAACAAAAAAACTCCTAATGTCATTTTTTAAAATATAAAAGGATGTAGGACACAATCCTAACCAGGTCTTCTCAGAAGAAAGGCCTATTTTGTTCAATGGGACTTACTCCCAAGAAAGTGTGGTTCGAATTGCAGCCTAAGGTTTATAGTGGTCTCATAGTAGCCTACTATGGATGTAACTCTTTCCATTTACACTAGTGTAAGTGAAAGGGAGGAAAAAGCTTACAAGTCTATTTGCAAATGAATTATGGATCAACCATTCTATTATTCATTACTTTCTCAGTAAAGTAAGTGTCTCAGACATCCCTTGTACAAGATCTTTAATCTTTACCCTCTGACTCACTGCCAAAACATACTGCTTTCACCACATGTTTTTACACTTGGTTTGTCCATGGATTATATATTCATGCAAATTTGATATGTTAAGGAGGCTTTTTTTCTTTCTTTCTTTTTGATAGCTTTGATATTTATGCTAACATGTTAGCTGCTGCCCCTGGAGTTTTGAATCCTGATACCTAGATGAGGCCATGAGGTGGAGACTTGGGCAAGTCATGGGTGGGAACAGGGGCAGTGAGATCTAGAATGCCCCTGATGCCATCTCAGATCTGCCACCTCTGTGCTACCAAACAAAACCAAAACCCCTACCATGCTCATCATGAAACCTGGAAGTGTGGGGCTTCTGGTTTCATTTACAGGACAATTGAAACTCTTGCACTTTCCCTGTAAATCAGCCTTCCTCAACCTGTTGGTCATGATCCCAGTGGGGTCACAAAGCCTCATTTGGGGTGTCGCAGCAACCTTTTAAAGCCTGTGCAAGAGGGGGCTTGGATCAATCCAATACTGGTACTGCCTTATCAAAACCGAGTTCTTGATATAATCCTGCACAGCCTCTTCTCACTATCTTGCCCCGCAACTCCTAAGACTGTCCCTCCTCTGGCTGCTACCTCACAGGGCTGTTGTGAAGGCACAAGAAGTAGGGGGAAATGGGGCAGAGGTGGGCAGCAACAGGGGCAGATGGTTTGGGTCTTAGGAAGGGTGCGGGATCGGTGATGGGTCCTCCGTATCATACTTGATTTTATTTATTTGGGACATGCCACCAAAAGGGTTGAAGACCACTGCTGTAAATGAAACCGGAAGTCCCGCATTCCTGGGTTTCACAGCAGTGCATGAGGAGCACGGCAAGGAGGGAAATAATCTGCTTCTCACTTGAATAAGCGGGAAGATGATCAGTGCAGCTTGCACTAGCAGCAGGTTGGAGGGAGGTGGTGGTGAGAGACTTGTGCTGAATCTACCACCCTTTCAGAATCTGCCACCAATGCAATGCACATCAGATGGCTACACAGATAGGCCAGCTCTGGGTGGGAAGAGACAGTAATCCCTGCAGCGGACACATTAAGTTTTCACACTACCAACCCTGCCTCTCAGAGCCTCTGCTGGGCAGGCATTGGAGGAATCACACAAATTGATGCTGTCTGACATACAACATTATGTGAAATGTGGCTGCGGAGCTGGGTGCAAGCATCTAGAGTCCCAGTGCAACTTTGTTGGCCACACAAGTTATGCATGTTCAGTACTGTAAGTGAAATAAGAACTTCTATCCAAAAAAAATCCCAGCTTTATTCAAAAAGAATTGCAACCTGGCTAAATTTCCTGGCATTTACACAAAATATTCTGGCACCTAGCCTAGAAGGATTACAAAACATCACCAGCTAGCTGGCTGAATTTTCTGGGTCAATTGGCAATCTTACTGGAGGTATTAGACAAATGCCCAGGCAACGTAAGGCACAGAATGACTCAGAAATCCTAACTCTTGCTATGGTGTAGGCCATTTGCTCCACATGGACTGCAGAAGCTGTGCCATCATCACACGCACTGAAGCCTTTCTTCATTCCTGTAAGCCATTAAAATTAAGAGTTCTTGGTTCATCCCACCACCCCACAGAACCCTGTGCCTTATGGAGTGGTCTTAATAGCCAAATGAAAATGCTGCATAGGTTTCTCAATTCCGGGCCCAATCCTACCCAATTTTCCAGTACCAGTGCAGCTGTGCCAATGGGGCTTACGCTGCATCTCTGTGGTGGTGGTGGGGGGGCAGTCACAAAGGCCTCTTCAAGGTATGGGAACATTTGTTCCCTTACGTGGGGCTACATTACAGCTGCACCAGTGCTGGAAAGTTGGATAGGACTGGGCCCTCAGTCATTGGCCACTGAAATAATACATCATCATACTAGCAAAAACTTATTTTGTATTGCATGAAAAGTGCACTGGGGGTTCTTGGATCAAGGAGATGACAGTTGTTGCTATTATTAGAATCTACAATAAAGACTTATACTGACACTTTTCAGACACTAACAATTACAAACAAACTAAAAACTTACACAGAAGAAAAAAAGGCAAAATATCGGCAGTAGTAGTACTATTAAAATATTTATATAATGCCTTCCATAGAAGATGTTTTGAAATAAAATATAAAATGGAGAATATTTTTCCTCTGTTAACCGTTTGTCTCCACTGTTGACTGTGCTTCCCAGTTTGATGGACCTGAATCTAGGGATAATCATGACAGCTTCTCTGCTTTAGTCAGGAAGTCTGAGCAGAAGGTCTCTAGCGAGTCTTCATGAATGGACTGGCAGGTCCTTGGCTTCCTTTAAGCCTGTCAGGCCCAGCCAGGTGAGGACTCTTACCTGCCTGATGCTTTCTGCTGCCAATATTTCTCAAAAGCAAAAGGGAAGCATATGCACTGACCTCATTTCCTATTACTTTCTTAGATTAGATTTTGCTGCTAGGGGAGGCGGGCTCATTTCCCAATTTTGCTACATGGCTAAATGACCCCCACCAAATGTACATGACCCACTTCTCATTTTCCTCACCCAATATCCCCACATGCTAGCTATTTACAGAAGAACAGCCCCACTCAAGTCAAAAGCCCATCTAGTCCAGCTTCCTGTAAAAGCAGCCCAACAGATGTGTCATGGAGCACACAAGACAACAAGAGACCTGCTTCCTGGTTCTGGTGTAACTTTACTAATAAGGGGAGTGTGATATGAGTGACCTATTTGCCTGGTGTTATCAGGTGTTTTGTTTGTAATGTTAGGTTTTATAAAGTTTGCTCTCGGAATCTTGGAATGAGATTTTTGTCATCCTGTTCCTAAATGGGCTATCATTGTTTCCGTAGATGCCAGACAATAACTATTAGTATAACTTGGTATTTTTATTTCTCCATGCACATTAGAGTACAGTATATTGTATCTCCCCACACATTTTGATTCACAACAGCCCTGTGAGGTAGATTAGGCTGAGAGAGCAACTAGCCATATGGCAAGCACCATGGCTGTGCATGGGTTTGAACACGTGCCTCTAGTCAAAATCCATCATCAGTCTCCTCCATTCTTGCCCCATATGAATCAATGTCATGCCAGCTTTTGGATGGATTCCATGGCCCTTTGCCTTTGCTGGCAAGAATAATGAAAACAGAAACACTCTGAGTCATTATTAATTTGAATTAATAGAAATAACTTTAGACAATGTGAAGCTTCTTTTAGAAAGACTGCATTAGATTGTTCATTCCCATAGTTAACCTTATGCCTAAATACTCTTGCATGCTAATTGCTGTTTTTCTAGTTCATTTTGTCAGCCTAAAATTAATTAAAACATGGGGCTGCTTATCATTAAGCTTTATTTACACACACCAAATAACGTGCAATAAAATTAATGTCTGCTGTTTCGGAGACCTTGCTGGAAAGTATTTTTAGTTCCCCTGACCCTGATTGATTTGCAGCTGTTATATACAGGTCGTTTATTACCGTAGCTAAATCATAATTATAAAGTGGCAAAGGAGCTATAAGTCCCCAAACAAGTCAATCTACAGTATCAGTTCTGTATCTAGACTTGTCAGAACCACTTTGTCAAAGTCTTTTGTGCCACCAAAGCACCAGTACAAATCATAAACGCACCCAAGCAATAGTAGAACAAGGCACAGCTCCTCTTTCACATTTGTGGTTGGTGTGGCCTACCTCCCCCCAAATGGGTTGCCGTCCTCAGTATCTCTGCCAGCCAAAGCATAATTCAGATCTTTTCATGTGCATAGCCAAATTAATAGTAGATTTTCATGACTGCACCTGTAAGTCATCATTCCCTTTGGTGTTTTCTAGGATGCTGTATATGAGACTGATTTGGTGGCCTACAGCCGTGGCAGAAAAACAAGATCATACAAAGAGCGAGGGAAGGTCTGTGGTGGAGAGAGAAAATAAAAAGAACATGAGCATGTGGGAAGGGGCCAGATTCAATCTGTACTGAGAGCAGAACTGGCAACTGGAATAATGATAGCTATTATTACAGCCAGAGTTTTCATATAACTTTTTATTGCATTACTCTAGCCATTTAACTGATATTAATTAATGCAAGGCATCAGTTACTGATGTCATCAGAAATGGTGATTTAAAGTTAACTGGTGCCAACTGAAGATTATAATGACCTAAAGGGTCAGTTTATGTTAACATCACGGAGACAAGATAAAGCCAGAACAGCTGGTTAACTTCTTGTTGCGATTCCTGGGTGAAACTGCTAGCAGAGCTATAGAAAAACCAAACAAATTCACAGTGGAACTGAGTTTATATATTGCAAAATAAAGCAAGAGATAGAACTGGTCATGGCCACTTAGGCAGGAAGACATCAGCCTACAAAGCAGAAATACAAAGCTCATAAGAAGTCTTGTTAGAGCAGGAACAAGCAAGTCACAAGTATTTCAACTAGGAATTAAGGGTTCAATCCTATCCAGCTTTCCAGCACAGATGCAGCCAAGTCAACAGAGCATTTGCTGCATCCTGTGGTGGAGGAAGGGGCAGTCACAGAGGCCTCCTCAAGGTGGATAGGGCTGCATTGGATAGGATTGGGCCCTAAATAGGTAACAGCTCCCCCTACTGATAGGGATTAATACATCCACTGTTACTGAACAAATTTGATGGCATGCGGCTATTCTTCCAACAGAAAGAGGTCGGTAGAAGGAAAACGGCTGATGCCCCATGATTTGCATGAGGAATGAGGAGCTGGAGCTTTGTGACATCAGAAGGTGGACAAGGCCGACTCTTTCAGAGCTGTTTTGAACAATGAAAATGGCACAAGCCAAAATCCTGAAGACTGCCTATATCACCATGCAGCCTCAGCAGCAGAGGCTTAATTGAACCTTCCCTTCATTATGGTAGCCTTTTTTAGCGCTGTGGTTTGTTTTAGCCCTATGGTTTTCCTTCCCATGCTACAGTCATAAAAAGTTTCTATTTCCCAGTTTTTTCTTACTTGCACTTTGTGATATATTGATCTATGCTTCAAAGAAAAGAAACATACCCAGCAAGGCCCTGGTTCTGATTAGATTCAAAACTAGGACAACTGAGAGTACAGAACTCCAGACAGATCTTGGATGTAAACTTCAACCATATTGGTTAAATGTTATGAGTTACTAGATGGGATTTTGTTTTTCTTCACTTCCTGAACGGGGACAGTTTGAAATTCCCAAGCAAGGAAACACAGCAGAATACAAATGGGACCTCCTTCTGTGCTTTTGAAATTGTTCAGTGGTATAATTGATTTAGAACACCAACACCCCACCAGTAGCCAAAGGTAATAATTATCAGAACCTATTTTAGATCCCTCATGCGGACTCATGGCCACATAAATCCTCATTCCTTTCTACCCCACCCACCTTCCCATCACATCACTGAAATCAACGCATTTACTCTGTCCATGAAATCTCTAAGTATTGCTACTTAGAGGCTATTGTTGGAGGCTACTTAGAGGCTATTGTTTCTTGTTTGTCCACAGCATTTTAACAGTATATGCATTAAAATCTTCCATTCCTCAACTGTTTTTATCCCTTACCCCCCCCCCCCCCGATATTTTCTTAGTTTGGAAAAAGAAGGGGAGAAGAGAGTCGATGCATAATTATCCAGAAATTAGTTCTTTTTTATTCTTTTCTGTACCTCCTGCAATCTGGTGATTATGTAGCTGTTGCATTTAGTTTTGTCAGCGTATTCTATGTGGACAAGGACAGAAAGTGAAAGAAAAGGAAAACAGAAAGAGAACAGAGGAAATTCAATAGGGAATGAACTGGTAATTACTTGTTCATAGAAAATAACTTGAAATTTATCTGTCTCATTTGTTGTGATGGAGTTGCTATTCCAAAGGATTAGAATGGCATTAAGAGACAGAATACAGGACCAGTTTTGTCAGTCTTAACTCGCATGAA
Source organism: Tiliqua scincoides (assembly GCF_035046505.1). Lineage (NCBI taxonomy): Eukaryota > Metazoa > Chordata > Lepidosauria > Squamata > Scincidae > Tiliqua > Tiliqua scincoides. The sequence goes on from NC_089826.1 coordinate 57,224,712, forward strand.
GAGAAGGAGGAGAAATTAGTGGTAATGCTACTGCAGTGATAGTGAAAACTCCAGCAAAAGGATTCTAAGTTGTAGAGCCATACAGTCAGAAGTACGTTTGACAACATATCAGTTGTTATTCCACAATAATTTCTGTGTCTTCACCTGGTTTAACTTAAACACTTCAAGACAATACTTGCTACAAGAGGGATACTGTACCTTCATTTAGCCAACAGAGTTTATTCCAGGGGTGTCAAACATAAGACCCACAGGCTGAATGTGGACCCCGGAAGCAATTTATCCGGCCCCTGTTATAACCGAGTTCTCCCAGTGTGATATGAGGCTCTCTCATATATTGAAAATATGAACAAGATTTGTACATTTTCTCTTATGTCATTTGCAGCTAATGAGTTTCTATCTCAGAACACAGTGCTTATTTCTGGCCATCATCTGCTTAATGATGTTATTTTCTGCTTAATGACATCAGTTCTGGTCCTCAGTAGGCACCATGAATGCTATCTTCAGCTCTCTGTATGAAACGAGTTTTATAACCCTGGTTTATTCAGTAATGTATCTCCAATATTTCTTTACATAAACAAAATCTGAACATTTTCAGAAATGATTTATTTATATTTGAATCCCAAGTGGAGCCTGCCAAAAAAAAATTAGCTTTAGCTTGGCAGATCCTCTAGTAGCCTAACATATAACATCTTGATATATCATCTAGATTACCATCTACATCCTCTGCATTGCATAGCAGACTAAAATTTCCCAATCACTTGCTACCAAGACTGCGTGGCACAGGCTTAGAAAATCTTCATACAATCCAAGAGGATCCACACTCCTACACTTGACAGCTCCACATGGCACTGTTTGGTTTGCTCATGAAAGAGGTGCCACACTTGAGGCTTCTGACAATAACTGTTTAGTGTACAACTAAGCAGAATAATAAACCCCGCACATGCCTGATCTTGTCTGATCTTGGAAGCTAAGCAGGGTCAGGCCTGGTTAGTACTTGGATGGGAGACCGTCTGGGAATACCAGGTGCTGTACGCTAATACCATAGTCTTTCGAGACTGAAGGTTGCCAACCACACTTAAATTCTTATGTAACTTGAGGATGGAGTAGGAAGGAGGGTGGATTGGGCCCAGGAAGGGGAAAATGCCCAGGAAATAATCCCTTACCCTGAGGATGCCTCCTGAGGCCAAAACTCTGCTGCAAGATTCACACTCCACCCACTTTCTGAGGGGTTGCGTGATCACAGGGTTGCTGATAGACCATGGCTGAGGTAGATGAGAGCTGAGCCTCCCCAGCAATTGTGCAACTACCCAGAAACTGGATGGTGTGCATACAATCACAGAGAATCACATTGCTCAGATGCTCCACCTAGTTTCTGAGTAGTTGCATGATCGCTGGGGAGTTTGAGCTTTTACTGCCACCAATAAATCTCTATACAGGGAGAGACTATCGCTGAGGCAGATGAGAGTTCTGCCTCCCCAGTGATCACACAAGCACTCAGAAACTGGGTTGAGGACATGCATAATCACAGGGAATCATGCCATACTTTCAGGTCACCAAGCTCTGTGCGTAGTGCCTCCCCAGCGTTGGACCTTATCACACATCCATGCATGTGGATGTATAAGTTATTCAGTCCTGCACAAGGGTGGCTTGAACACTGTACAAAAAGCTACTTCAATGGCATCTTAGTCAGAGCCACCTTGAGTAATACCAATGGACAGCTCAAAAACAATTTTTTCCATGAAAAACAAAACCGTTGCTAGGTAATTATAGATAATTATCGATTCAAAAACGCTCATGCCATGTTTTTAATTGGATAATGGATTTGCTTTTAAAAACACATGCTATATTTTCATTTCTGTGCTTCTTTTCAGAAAACTGGAGCTCTGGTGCTGGAGCAAAACAGCTGCTATTGTCCAGAACAATAAAAGGGCAGCCAGATGTGCTATCAGTAGGACAATCACATTACTAAGTGATGTGAGTGGCATAGAAATAGTGCTGATCATTTATTCAACAATGTGTCAAATATTGTAAGAAAAAGTCTCATCTAGAAACCATGGGGAACTACCAGCACAATATGTAACGTGGTATGGTGACGTCAAGAAAACCACCATCACATACTGATGCACTGACTCAGGAGACTGGGCAAATATGCATCTACTATGCACTTTATTGTTCGAAAGACACAGCCCAACGTCACAATGAAACTAGAATTCCTGGAATATTTTAGTGTATCATGAAAAAATTATCAGAAACATATGGATCCTTTTCTTGTTCAAACTAATAATAATGCTACTTAAAGTGCCATTTAAACCGGCACTGTAAAGCAGATATTTCCTCATGCCAAGTTTGGGCACTCTTGGTTTGTGGGCCAGGTTTTATCAGCAATGACGGGTTCTACCATGAAGAGACATGAAGTCATCTATCAGCCCTGACTACAAGCCTTGTGCACTGGGACAGGACTGGGCAAAACTGACCCTGCCTCTAGTGGTTCTCTAGGCAATGATTCAATATTCCATCTGAAGTCCAGGGGAAGTTTTATCACCTCTTCTGTTATTGGGGTAAACAAAAGATTTCATATCTTTTTGGGGGTAAAGGGCATATTTAACCAATTTCTGCCCAGTCCACAGGTGTACACATTTGATCCCTGTTGTATATATGCAACGTTGGGCAGAAATAGCTTCAAAAGACTTGGGCACAAACAAATTGTTTCTTGATTACTATACTTTTTCTTGAAGCATCTTGCTACTTGCTCCATATTCTCTTCCCTCCATTGGCCCCTTCTTCTGCCTCTAGGGACAAACTTCTGAAAAATAAATGATGTCAAACTTAAACCCAGACCATGGCCCACGGACGACATCTGTCTCATCAACACATTTTGATCAGTCCATTGAGCCCAATGACATTATAGTTAGATGTGTCCCCAACTCCTTCTCTCCCCACTTTGCCCACCACGATGCACCTTCTTCCTCCTACTGGATGAAGTAACTTCTGAGCCCAACTGGGAGAGAGAGAACAGCCCCAAATATTGAAGATTCTTCCATTTTTTTCTCCGACTGTGCAAATTCTTTAATTAAATACAAAATGTATATTTTTTTCTCCCCACCCACTCCATCCCACCCCCTGGAAGAGCAAGACTGGGTGATGTGGCCCAGGCAGTTGGAAGTTTGGAGATATCCGTCTTAGACTAAACACCTGCTTAAGTTGCAACTCTGTCTGACAATTCCATAATGAATTTGCAGTCTTGGACAAATCCACCTGCTTCAGGGTGGTCAGAAAAGAGTCTAAAAAGACTTCTGTGGTTAATAACTCTGCTTGTATATCTTCAGCTTCTAAGTTGGACAGGTGCTTCACAAATAGAATATGTCACACCTAATACAGATTTATAAATGTCACTTATAGCTGCCACATGCCTAATGCTATTAAAGAACCACAGCCTCCATTATAAAGCATACAATAGGTTATTGAAATCAAGGCATTATATTACTTTTAAAAAAATAGTATTACCTGTCACTTGCATACATAATAATTTTATCTTGATTACACTAGAGCATATAAACATAGACTTCCCTCTGGGAATGGCACAACTGCTCATAATCAGCTGTGTTATTATATTGAATTATATTTTCACATTGACAACTCTACAGTTAGCTGTCTCTCAGTGTCTTTCATTTTAAAACACCAATTCTCAAGAAGTAATTATAATTCTCACTGGGCTAAAACATGACATTTACTACTCAATAGAACAGAGGGTGTGGTGAAGGGATTATTAAGAATAATATACATCATTTTTATGTACATGTAAAAATGAAACATTCAATTTTTAGAGCAACTTTAAGTCTTCTGATTTCTTAAAGAACAAAACGGGTAAATAAATTAAGTGGCAAAGTTCACACCATTTGAAAGATTTCTTGACTCTCGGGACAATAAAGGCATCAGTAGTAAAAACATGGAGTATTGTCCAGCGAATGTTAAACCAGCTGAAACTAAATCCCGTTGATTGCACAGGTTAAAGTTGTAGTCCTATACAGGTGTGCATCCCTTAACGATCTTTGGGCCAGCAACAGGTCACATATGTGATGGCGGCTACAGGTCAGGAGGTTTCACACACCCCCAAGCCTCTGAAGCTGAGGGAAGCTCTGCTCCCCTCACCCCCAGAGGCTTTTCTGAGCCTCCCAGAGGCAAAATGCATCCGCTCACAGCCACTGTGAGGTTCAGAATGCTCCAATCACGCAAGACGTTTTCCAGAAGTTGTGTATCTTACCCTATTGGGGCATTCTGAGCCTCGCAGAGGCAGTCAGGAGACACACACTGCCTCTGGGAGGCTCAGAAAAGCCTCTGGAGGTGATGGGAGCAGAGCTTCCCCTCATCTTTGGAGGCTTCACATAGCCACAAGTTCCACTTGACGACAGGTATACGGGTCCACATCTGTTGTTAAGCAGTGCACGACTGTATTCTCTTATCTGGGAGCAAGTTCAGTCAACCTCAATGGGACTTATTTCTGAATAGACATGCACAGGGTTGTACTGTTAATCAGTCGGCTCTGCTACTCTTGAATTCCAGTTTAACGAGAAACATTTCTGAAATTCTGGAACCGGAACATACCCAATTTCCCACTAGTTTTGGTTCTTTCAGGTCAATTGCATCCACCCCCATCTTACTATTGCACATGTAAACACTGACAAAAACACTGCCAAAAAAAAAAATCTTGATGTGATTCTAGGTATGACTGCATCAGGATTCTTTTACTGTGGTGTTCTAATAATGTACACATCTCTCTCTGCAAACTGGTAAAATATTACACAAAAAAGAATCTTGATACAATTATATGTAGAGTCACATTCAGGTGTGTGTGTGCTTTTTCAATTTTTCTTTGTTTTGGTTTTTGCAGTATCAATGTAGACAAATACATATAACAATTGAACAAAACTGCACAATAGTAACTTGAATACAATTGCTCATAATTTGAATTCACCTCAATGTGGAATATTTTATCAATGTGCACATTCATATTGGCAATGGAGAATACAGGGTAAACATGAATAAAAGAACCGAAAGCTTCTGCACAAACTGCACAAAAAGTGAAAATAAATAATTGAACAATTAAAAAAATTCCTAAAGCATTGGTTCCACTTGATAACAGTGCTGGTATTTCAGAATTCCACAACCATGGGAGAAATTCAGATAAGAATTTCAGAAGCTAACAGACTATCCCAGACCCTTTGGGTTCATCATTAAGGTATTGCCCCAGCCATATTAAGCAGCCTTTGACTTTATCCCCGGCAGCATTGTTTCAAATGCAATGTACCGCATAAAGAGAGTCTGGTCCAACAAGAAGCTGATGGAACATACCAAGATCCAGGTCTACAGAGCTTGCGTCCTGAGTACGCTTCTGTACTGCAGCAAGTCATGGACTCTTCGCTCACAACAGGAGAGGAAACTGAACGCTTTCCACATGCGCTGCCTCCGACGCATTCTCGGCATCACCTGGCAGGACAAAATTCCAAACAACACAGTCCTGGAACAAGCTGGAATCTCTAGCATGTATGCACTGCTGAGACGCCCGCGTTGGCTTGGTCATGGCGTGAGAATGAATGATGGCCAGATCCCAAAGGATCTCCTCTATGGAGAACTCGTGCAAGGAAAGCGCCCTACAGGTAGACCACAGCTGCGATACAAGGACATCTGCAAGAGGGATCTGAAGGCCTTAGGAGTGGACCTCAACAAGTGGGAAACCCTGGCCTCTGAGCGGCCCGCTTGGAGGCAGGCTGTGCAGCATGGCCTTTCCCAGTTTTGAGAGACACTTGGCCAACAGTCTGAGGCAAAGAGGCAAAGAAGGAAGGCCCATAGCCAGGGAGACAGACCAGGGACAGACTGCACTTGCTCCCGATGTGGAAGGGATTGTCACTCCCGAATTGGCCTCTTCAGCCACACTAGACGCTGTTCCAGAACCACCTTTCAGAGCACGATACCATAGTCTTGGACCACAGGTAGATGCCTTAGCTATGCCACTAACTGGGGAGAGGCAGCAGAGCAAGTGGGTGGTGAGCTGCTGGGGGGAGGAGGTGGGTTCCTCCCACTTTTCACCTTTTTAAAAGCATAGGCATGATGTCACTTCCAGTTGTGACATCACTTCCAGGGTAACATTTTGAGCTTGGCACTGGGCTACACGATCATTTGCTACACCACTAATGATTTACATCCCTGGTCAGCTTCATTCTGAAGTTTAACTTTCTTGATATTCCCTAAAAGTCTGGGATACCCTTGTTTATTCATCTTTGATAATGTGTCCGACCTTCCATTTTCTATATACAATATTTCTTTTTCTTTTCTTTCCGTTTTCACTAAGCATTTTCTGCAGCCATGTTGGCTTTCTGAGGTGTCTCCCCCTTTTCTTTCTTGCTTAAATAGATTTGATTGTGCCCGTGTAACCATTGCTTTAGAAACTCTTATGTCTCATCTTTCTTCCTATGTAACTTAAAATTGTAGATGCAAGTTAAAAATTCGTATCTAGCATAATATATAATTTGGCCCTTATATTAGGAAAATCCTGCTCTGGATTTGCATTTTTAGTGTTCTGGTAGGGAGCTATAAATCTGTTGGTTACCACCGTTCATGTGTTATTTCCCATGCAGTATTGTACACATTGTGAGCTAGGGGGTGGGCAGGGAGAATGTTCCAGAAAAGGTGATTTTGTGTTATGAATGCATCTGAAGTTGAATTTATGAAGGAAGCGATTCCAGTTCAGTAGTAATTTGAGTTCAACATGCATTTACCACAGAGTTTAAATTCATGTTAAAATAGTTCTGGGGATGTCAGCATCTGCTGCATATCATATGCATAGCCTTGCATCTATGCTCAGCCTGGTGGAATCAAGTGGATATTTTTTATTTCAAACAATCAGATCATTGCTGCATAGAGAATTTCAAGATTACCTCTATCGCTTGCATATAATTATCTAAAATTGAAGGAGTGCTGTACTGTTGGCAACCTTCAGTCTCGAAAGACTATGGTATCGCGCTCTGAATGGTGGTTCTGGAAGAGCGTTTAGTGTGGCTGAAAAGGCCAATTCAGGAGTGACAATCCCTTCCACACTGGGAGCAAGTGCAGTCTGTCCCTGGTCTGTCTCCCTGCCTATGGGCCTTCCTTCTTTGCCTCTTTGCCTCAGTCTGTTGGTCAAGTGGCACTGCCCTGCCCACTGCATGGAAGGAGTTCCATCATGGGGGTGGCACACAGGCCTCCTGCACCAAGTGACACAAATCCTAATAATGCCACTGCAGAAGACTGAAGATGGGATAATGTTGTCCTAATCATTAAAAGAAGGAAAAGGATGACCTAAGCAGTTACAGACCCATCGGTTTGTATCATGCAACATGATACCGATGCGCTAAAAGGCCCCATGTAGTTTAGGAATGTCACATGAGACTGCAGCTAGAATGGGTCTCTGAAGCTTTATATAGTGTTTTTAGATCCCATCCATCCAGTCAATATTTTGAAAACAAAAGGTACACATTTAGCTGTATATCCAACATTACATCCCTTAATCCAGGCCACACCTGGAGTATTGTGTCCAGTTCTGGTCACCACATCTCAAAAAGGACATAGTGGAACTGGAAAAGGTGCAAAAGAGGGACTAAGATGATTACTGGACTGGAGCACCTTCCTTATGAGGAAAGGCTACTGCGTTCGGGCCTCTTCAACCTAGAAAAGAGGCGCCTCAGGGGGGACATGATTGAGACATACAAAATTATGCAGGGGATGGACAGAGTGGATAGATAAATGCTCTTTACCTTCTCACACAACACCAGAACCAGGGGACATCCACTAAAACTGAGTGTTGAGAGAGTTAGGACAGACAAAAGAAAATATTTCTTTACCCAGCGTGTGGTTGGTCTGTGGAACTCCTTGCCACAGCATGTGGTGATGGCATCTGGCCTATATGCCTTTAAAAGGGGATTGGACAAGTTCCTGGAGGAAAAATCCATTATGGGTTACAAGCCATAATGGGTATGTGCAACCTCCTGATTTTAGAAATGGGCTACATCAGAATGCCAGATGCAAGGCACCAGGATGCAGGTCTCTTGTTGTCTTGTGTGCTTCCTGAGGCATTTGGTGGGCCACTGTGAGATACAGGAAGCTGGACTAGATGGGCCTACGGCCTGATCCAGCAGGGCTCTTCTTATGTTCTTAAACAGAAATACTAATATCAGGCACTTTGTAAATGTATTCTGAATGATGCACTAATTGTGTTAAGTATTCTTGAGAAATTGCATAGAGCTAAAATTCAAACATTCTTTGTTATATTAAGAATAGCACCCAAGAAATTAGCTTCTATAAAGAGACACTTGAACATTATCATTTGCAATGTACTGTTTCATTTTGGATTTGTTGAAGCATAGGGGAAATACAAATGATTTACTGCATAATGGGATTTTCTGCCCTATATTTGTTTAGTTATCTGTATCATGACCAAAGAGGTGAAAATGTTTTTGAATTTATGAAAATGTAGGGTGAATTTTGGGGTATTTACCAACTCATAGTTTCCCAACATCTTCCATATATTAGGATGGCTGCATGCTGGTAGCTTTGAGTGGGGAAAGTATTTACCCAACTTATAGAGTAAAAATTATTCTCTTAGGAATGGCTTTATTTCTTATCGTTGTTCCCCCAACATGGCTTTCAGGTTTTACAGTTCCAGGGATTCTTTTTATAGGATTTGCAGTTTTCATTACATATCTTATTTTTGGAATAGGGGGGGAATACTGTCATGTGAGTCACTGACTTATGAAAGGAAAGGAAGGGATCATTAATGAGGTCCAAAAACTAGTCCCCCTGATTATAGTTCATCTTACCTGTTCTCTTCCAAATATAAGCCAAGCATAAAAGGTGACCCCCCCTACTCTCCCATAATTCAAGCACAAGACTTTTTTTTTTTTTTTTTAATAGTGGAACTTTAATTTCTATTATTGTGAAAATTGTGTGTGTTGTGAGATGACTTGGGTGGAGGGCGTATGCAAACATCATTTACCTTGCTTTCACTTTGTATAGTTATTTTTAATTGTTTTTTACATCGCAATTTAGTTCACAGGTGTGAAATGCACTAGCAACATATATATTTAACAGTATGAGCTGCAGTTATAACAAGGATTGGGGTGTTGTTGGAAGGATTGTTGATGTGCTAATTTTTATATTGGCATTGTTTTCATTTCATTTTTTGTTTTTACAAAAAGGAATCATGGCTTCAAAAGATTCCACAGGGCTAAGAATAGCTTCTGTGTTTATAAGAAGTGGTGAAATTATGATGATTGCCAACATTCCAGCTGTGCCTCAATATGGGTTAAAGCATTGTTAACGCAACCAAAAACAATTTTTAAGAAATTCAACTACCAAAGAGAGTTACTTTCTTATGGTGTTACACAATAAAACTACACAATAAAAAAATCACAAATTTATTGCATAATTTAACACAACTTTAGAAGAGTTCTTTATAGCATTAAAATTACTCACGTGCATCCACATCATTAGTCATTTCAGCATAAGTACATCCAAGAATTGGAATACACAGGATGAGATTATACTGATACTTTCCACTATTCACTGCTTAAAAAGACCTCAGGGATGAAATGCATTCAACCCTTTATATGGATCTTTTCTAAAATGACTGTATTAATAAGAACTAGCATCCCATGTATTCATAATGAATATATTTATGCTGAAATGACTAATGATATGGATATATGTATGTGACTAGTGTGGATGAACTTTTAAATATGTATTTAGTGGGTTTTAATGACTTACAGCCCAATCCTGTTAGGCTCTTTCAACAGCAGATCTTGCTATCACCCTCAATATGTCCCAGTGCAGTGTTGCAAAAGGTGCACCACTGTCATGCCATATAATGGTTCTCAAACTTTTAGCACTGGGACCCACTTTTTAGAATAAGAACCTGTCAAAACTCACCAGAAGTGATGTCATGACCAGAAGTGACATCATCAGGCAGGAAAATTTTTTTAATAATCCTAGGCTGTAATCCTACCCACACTTACCCAGGAGTAAGTCCCATTGACTATCATTGTTAAAAGCATATACAGAGTAGCCTGTTAAAGTACAGATCTGTAACATTTTCCCAAATGCAGTCACAGACCAGGGTTGCATCAAGTCTTACAGATTAAAAATAAAATACTGAAATGAATGGGAACCCACCTGAAATTGGCTTATGACCCACAGTTTGAGAAACTCCTATTTTCCAGTGCTGGTGCAGCTGTATCAATGGGGCATGCACTGCATCCTGTGGTGGGAAGGCAATCACAGAAGCTTCCTAAAGGTATGGGAACATTTGTTGCCTTATCTTGGGGCTGCATTGCAGCTGCACCAGGGCTGGAAAGTTGGGTTGGTTTGGGCCCTAATACATTTGTGTGTGTGTGTGTTTCAATGTACTTAATTGCCTGTTATAGGCATTGCTTGTGGTTATTATTGACAGAATAGTTAAAAAATTATCTAACACTGCAATCCTATCTTGCACTGGATCAGGCAGGCCAGGAGGCCTGTGCTGTATCCAGCGTGAGATAGGGGCCCAAAGTGGCTCAGCCAGAGATAAGGGGAAACTCTTCCCCTTATGCCCGGGTAAGCCACTGCAGCCCCAATGGGTCTCCTTGCACTTGCGCCACCTCAGGAGGTGGTGTAAGTCCAAGGAAAGTGGAGAGGCTTGCAGCTGCTCTGTGCTGCTCAGGAACAGGGGCTAGGATCCAGCATCCTGCTGGGTCCCGGGACTGCCCTCCACCCACTCTCCCCGGAACACCTCCCTCCTGCCTCTTCCCACCCTCCCAAAACCTTTGCATCAGCCAAACTCGGCCAACACAAGTCTCCCCCTGCAGGTCGGCACGGAGACTGGATTTAGCCTCCATTGGCCGGCACGTTTCCCTGCACTAGCCCAGTCAACTCTCGAGGAGGTGCAACCATGCCTTACAGCATGTTTGTGACCCTCCTGGGCCAGCGCAAGGAACTTGTTCCAGCCTAAGCGTGTGTTAGGATTGCACCCTAAGTAATAGATTTTTGGCCCAATTCTGTCTCCCCTCCCCACCACCAGAACTAGCATTCTGGCATCAGGGTGCACTTTATAGCCATCATAAACAGCCTTCCGGTGCTGCACACAGTCGCATTCTACTAGTTCGCTGGCAGAGAGGCCAGAGTGTCCCATAAGTGGAGGTGGCAAACGGAGCACCTGCCGACGAAGGTAGGTTGGTGGGGAGGAGGAACGGGGGAGAGCAAGAGGTGCAACAAAGTGGGAGGAGGGTAAGCAGAGGGAACAGCTGGTGTAATACCACTCTGCCTCTATTTGTTCACTGAATAGGTGGGGGTGAACTGTAAAAAAAAAAAGCCTGTATTGCAGCACTTCAGCATACATTTAAGCAACAATTTTCCCAACATTTTTCTGACTATACTGCTGGTTGTCCATCTTCACCTATTGATTGAGAAGTTTCTTTGAAATGAATCATCAGACTGGTTTTCCCTTGGGCTACAAGGATACTTGAGAAGTTGTCTTACATTGATTCTGATTCATCTAAACTTTGAATTGTCTATGCTGGCTGGCAGTGTCCCTCTGGGTTTCTGACAGGATTATTTTTCTCTGTCCACACTGGAGGCACCAGGGATTGAACCGGGACCTTCTGAATGCAAAACATGAACTTGACAACTGTGATCCATCCCCCCCACCAATGTAATAGAGATCTGAAGAAGTATCAAATACATCAGCCTCTGTACATACTTAAGCATTGGTCATATCCCTGCTTTTGCATATATTTTTTGTTACTAATAGATCATTGTGTGTGCATGTAATTTCACTCATATGAGTGATCGAAGTGTGTGTGTGTGTGTGTGTGATTAAACTTGCAATGTATATAGTATTTTTGGTTGACTTTTGGGAAATGGAGATAACCAGTGTGAAGTGCTTAGAGATAAAATCATTACAAGTGCAAATGCTTTTCTTCTTCATAAGAGAAGGCACTTGCACTATCTATAGAAACCATACAAAATGTCAGCCTATCACACTGCTAAACTGCTTGTGGCTCTTCCTGATATAAAATGGTCTACAGAGATATACCTCATGAAGATACAATGTTGTGGAGGGGAGAGGGAGCTCTCTCTCTCCGCACCATCCAATAACACTGACTGATGGGAAATTTAGGATGGACAAAAAGAGGATTGCAGACAGTGCCTGATTTATCTATGGAAGATAATCAAAAGGATTCCTTTAGGGTTCCTGGGTCCCTTTAGGGAGAAGGGTGGGATATAAATAAAGTTTATTATTATTATTATTATTATTATTATTCCTTGTCACAAGATATGGTTATGAACACTAACTTAGAGAGCTTTAAAAGGAGTTTTGACAAATTTTTGAAGGAAAGATCTTTCCATGGCTAGTAGTCATGGTGACTGTATGCTACATCCAGGTTCAGTGGTTGAATGCCTTTGAATGCTACTTGCAGGGAAACAATAGTGGGCAAGGGTTATTGCCTTCATCTCCTGTATGTGGCATTCCTCAAGGCTCTTGGTAGGGCACAGTAGGGAAACAGGATGTTGGATTAGATGGGCCTTTGGTTTGATCTAGCCTAGTGGAACTCTTCGTCTAGACTGGGCTCATAATGGCTGGTACCCTGCTGTGGTTCACCTGCCCTTTGGTGGGGACACCACCAACAGTGGAAGTAGCCCCAAGACTACTTGTAGCCCCAAGACTACAAAGGATGCTCTGGGAGTACGACATGAATTGAGGCAATCATGACTTTCTCATGAGAGGTGATCCTGACCTCATGAAGAGAGTTTTTTTCCTGCTCCCATCCCTCCTTGCTTACCTGGGCACCTAGGAGGCAGAAAGGGCGGGGAAATGGGGAACGACTGGGAGTGGGGAGGTATAACAGACCAGTCACTAATCTTCCAAGGAGGAGAGAGAAGGGGCAGGCTAGTAGAGAATTCTAGGGTGTGCCTATGGAGTGAAGGCTCTATAAAGCTACCTGATAGAGAGGAGAACCAGAGTTCCTCAAACCCCTTCCCTCTCAAGGAAACTGGGGCACCAAGAAGGTACTGAGGCACACAAGGTAGGACCACTCTCCCACCATCTCACTTATGTCAAAAAGGAATTCATAATGCCCACTAACTGTACACATACCCTACATATACTGGAGTATACCAAGTATTGAAGAGTATACTGGAAGGATGAGATCCTAGGATAATAAACTGAAATGATCTTTAAAACATCGCTAAATAGTCATAAAATACCAGAATACAAGAGTATGTTTATTGCTACCACCTCCCAGTTCCTAAACCATTTTTGGCTTCTGTTATGTGCAACTCCAGTTCTGTTAAAGACAACAAGACAAACAACAAACTGTAGTCATTCACTTGACTTCACTCACATAAGCTTGCAGAATGATTTATAAGAATGCCGGAGAAGTGCAGGCTCATTTGAATTGGCGGCCTTTGTAATTTCCTTTCTATGGGTCACTGTCTCAACGAATTACACTTTCACCCTTCCCTACAGTTGGTTCTCACTAGATGTAGAGATGTGCAGTAAGCGCACTGTGGTTGCCGCTCTTAACTTAATCGGCCGTCATTCAAGTGCAATTAGATCTAAATGAAGGCCTTTCATCTTGCTACACCGCTACCTGTAAAAGTATAAATTTTATGCTTTTTTCCGACAATGACTGTACTCATCCACCTCAACTAGCACTATTTCTACACCTCTAACCATAAAAAGAAAAATCATTGCTGGAGGGAGGTTTTACTTCTCAGATTTATGTTAAACTCTCATTCAATATGAATTCTAGGATGTCCTTCACACAAGTAGCTCACCTTGGCCCACTGAACACAAGACCGTCTCGACTGGATCAGTCCAAAAGCCCATCTACAGTGGGCCACCAGATGCCTCAGGAAGCACACAACAGAAGGTCTGCATCCTGGTGCCCTCCTCTGCATCTGCCATTCTGAGATAGCCTACTTCTAAAACCAGGAGGTTGCACATACCCATCACGGTTTGTCAACTGTGATGGACTTGCCCTCCAGAAATTTGTCCAATCCCTTTTAAAGTCATCCAGGCCAGATGCCATCACCACATCCTGTGGCAAGGAGTTCCACAGACTAATTACATGCTGGATAAAGAAATATTTTCTTTTGTCTATCCTAACCCCTGCTAATTGGGTAAGAGGCACTTTTTCAAGTGGGTGCTCCTCTTTTATTTAGCAGGGGGAAAGTAACTGACCCTCCTCATCCCAGCAGTGTCTTTTCTAGTGGCAGTCTGCTGGTGTTCTTTCGCATCTTTTTAGATTGTGAGCCCTTTTGGGACAGGGAGCCATTAGTTATTTGATTTTTCTCTGTAAGCTGCTTTGTGAACTTTTAGTTGAAGAGCAGTATATAAATACTGTTAATAATAACTCTCCCAACACTTAATTTTAGTAGATGTCCCCCAGTTCTAGTGCTGTGTGAGAAGAAAAATGACATCTCCCTATCCACTTTATGTTAAAAAAAAAACAATTTAACATAGTTAACTGGTCAACCTATTGATATTATTATTAATTTTAAGGCATGCATATGACATGCACTTGACTATCCACATCTGATAGTGGAGTTCGACCCATACTGTTATTGCATCATTATTTCCTGGATTGATGGTGAGTGGCCTCAGTTCCAAAGGCCAAGAAGACAGTGTTTTTGATTGAGTAATCACCCCCCGTTATCCAAAATTCAAAATGGAGCTTTGCCTGCTCCAACATTCAAATGGAGTGCCTGCACCCTCATGGAGTTGCAACTTTGCCTTATGACCACAGCAACCTCCTAAGGGCTCTTAGCTGTGAGAAAAACCATGTTTGACAAGACAAAAAAGGGGGAGATCGCTGACTCCAAAATTCCTATCCAACTTCATGGCTAAATTCAGTCAAGAGGGCATGCTAAGGAGCAATGGCTCTCCTAAACTAACTACCACAACCATGTGTGAAAAACAAAGCAGCACCCACAATGAGCTGTTAAAGATCCCTTTGATAATTTTTTTCCATACAATTCCATGGGTGAAAAGTTTCTACCATATAAAACTCTAGGTCACTAGACCCTCAGGTTCCTCATTCTTTTCCCTCCAAACAGGTGTTCATTCTCCCTTCACCCCTCTCATTGTGCCTTGCTATTCTCTTGAAGCTGATCTCTTGAAGCTGCTGATCTCTTGACTAAGATATGCAACGTGTCCCTCAAAACGGCCACGGTGCCAGAAGATTGGAGGATAGCAAATGTCACACCTATCTTTAAAAAGGGAAAGAGGGGGGACCCGGGAAACTATAGGCCAGTCAGCCTAACATCTATACCGGATAAGATGGTGGAATGCTTCATCAAAGATAGAATCTCAAAACACAGACGAACAAGCCTTGCTGAGGGAGTATCAGCATGGCTTCTGTAAGGGTAAGTCTTGCCTCACAAACCTTATAGAATTCTTTGAAAAGGTCAACAGGCATGTGGATGCTGGAGAACCTGTAGACATTACAGTGGTGCCTCGCATAACAAATAATTCGTTCCGGGAGTCCTTTCGTTATGCGAGTTTTTCGTTTTGCAAAGCGCGTTTTCCCATAGGAATGCATTGAAATTTAATTAATGCGTTCCTATGGGCAAGAAAAGTCAGAACAAAGTCAAATTTGGTTTACAAAGTGTTTATTAAGTGCTCTTTAAAGGCATACATACTGTACTGAGGATTTCAAAAAGGGGGGGATGCTGAGTGGGGAGCTTGAAGGCTGTAATCCTGTGCACACTTTCCTGGGAGCAAGCACAATGGGACTTACTTCTGAGGAGACACGCACAGGATTGTGCTCTAAGCTGGGGAGGAGGACAGAGCAGCTGCACTCAATTGCTTGCTTTTGCCGTGATCATGGGGGGAAATGTGAAGGAAATGGGGCAGTGAGAGGGTGAATGATCAGTGGGGGGGATGCTGAGTGGGGAGTTTGAAGGCTGTAATCCTGTGCACACTTTCCTGGGAACAAGCACAATGGGACTTACGTACTTACATAAACTGACATGGAGATCCTCCCCTTACTAGGGTGGATGGAATCATAAACTGACATGAAGATCCTCCACTTACTAGGGTGGATGGGATCATAAACTGACATGAAGACCCCCCCCCATTAGGGTGAACGGGATCTTAAACTGGCATGAAGATCCCCCCCCCTTAAAACAAACCAAAACAAAAGTTCGTCTTGCGAAGCACGAGTCATAAAAATTTGTTGTGCGAGTCACCAACAATCGCAAAACGCTTTTGTTCTGTGAGTTTTTCGGTGCGTGAGGCATTCGTTATGCGAGGCACAACTGTATATATCTGAACTTTCAGAAGGCGTTCAACACAGTCCCTCATCAAAGGCTACTGAAAAAATTGCACAGTCAGGGAATTAGAGGACAGGTCCTCTCATGGATTGAGAACTGGTTGAAGGCCAGGAAACAAAGAGTGGGTGTCAATGGGCAATTTTCACAATGGAGAGAAGTGAGAAGCGGTGTGCCCCAAGGATCTTTCCTGGGACCAGTGCTTTTCAACCTCTTCATAAAATGACCTGGAGACAGAGTTGAGCAGTGAAGTTGCAAAGTTTGCGGACGACACCAAACTTTTCCTAGTGGTGAAGACCAGAAGTGATTGTGAGGAGCTCCAGAAGGATCTCTCCAGACTGGCAGAATGGGCAGCAAAATGGCAGATGCGCTTCAATGTCAGTAAGTATAAAGTCATGCACATTGGGGCAAAAAAATCAAAACTTCACATATAGGCTGATGGGTTCTGAGCTGTCTGTGACAGATCAGGAGAGAGATCTTGGGGCGGTGGTGAACAGGTCGATGAAAGTGTCGACTCAATGTGCAGCCAATTCTATGCTTGGGATCATTAGAAAAGGTATTGAGAACGAAACGGCTAATGTAATAATGCCGTTGTACAAGTCGATGGTAAGGCCACAGCTGGAGTAATGTGTCCAGTTCTGGTCGCCACATCTCAAAAAAGACATAGTGGAAATGGAAAAGGTGCAAAAGAGAGCGACTAAGATGATTACGGGGCTGGGGCACCTTCCTTATGAGGAAAGGCTACAGCGTTTGGGCCTCTTCAGCCTAGAAAAGAGATGCTTGAGGGGGGACATGATTGAGACATACAAAATTATGCAGGGAATGGACAGAGTGGATAGGGAGATGCTCTTTACACTCTCACATAATACCAGAACCAGGGGACATCCACTAAAATTGAGTGTTGGGAGACTTAGGACAGACAAAAGAAAATATTTCTTTACTCAGCGTGTGGTCGGTCTGTGGAACTCCTTGCCGCAGGATGTGGTGCTGGCGTCTAGCCTAGACGCCTTTAAAAGGGAATTGGACAAGTTTCTGGAGGAAAAATCCATTACGGGTTACAAGCTATGATGTGCATGTACAACTTCCTGCTTTTAGAAATGGGCTATGTCAGAAGGCCAGATGCAAGGGAGGGTGCCAGAATGAGATCTCTTGTTATCTGGTGTGCTCTCTGGGGCACTTGGGGGACCGCTGTGAGATACAGGAAGCTGGACTAGATGGGCCTAGGGCCTGATCTAGTGGGGCTGTTCTTATGTTGTTGGCCTGTTAACCCACTGATGCTGTGATAAGCCACCCCCAATCCAGCTGCCATTCACCATGACAGCCAGCATTCAGGATTGGTAAACCCCGCTCCCCTGTTCCTTTACATCTTGTCTATCTCTCTGGGTATAACCAAAGGTGCTGAGCCAGCAGAAGCAGGATTGAAAGCTGGAGAACTTCATCTGAACTTTGGAGGTGTGAAAATCCCATTTCCATTTAAGGAATAAAAAGGACTCTGTTCAAATTTGGAGCATTATGCTCTGTGGATTAATCAGAGGGGGCGATTACATGGTTCAGTGAAAAGTGTGATCTTCCTAGTCTTTGGATCGGCGGCATAGTTCAATTAGTTCCTTTAAATAGATAAGTTACTAGCCTGATCATTGCTGTTCAGGCAGGCACTTCACACTCACTACATGTGTTTAAATGCATGTATCCTGCCTGCCTTGACTCAGAAAAAATATGGACTACAAAACAATGTTTCCTTAGTTTCCCCTTGCCTTCCCCCCCCTTCTCATTCTCTGAACATGCCAATACGTTCTTGCATCTAGAATGTAAATCCCTTGGGGCAGAGACCTATTGTCTCACTCTATGTTAAGTACCATGCACCCCAATGGCACTATTGTTATTAATAAATAATTATCGATTAGTAATAGTAACAATACTTCCACACATATGGTCTGAATTGATACAGCCTAGCAAGAAGCAAACTCATGGTTACACACATACACCCACAACCAACGGCAACTGTACCATTTTACCAGCCTCTGTATAATTCTACATTCCTGTCCATGTCTTTGAAAGCAGATAAAGATGGCATATAGCATTATGGCCTTGCCTGAAAAGAAACCGAAGGAGGTACACAGAAACCAGTAGGGATATAAGACTGAAATGCCTTGGTTGTGTTCCAGAGAACTGTACACGCAGTGGGGTCCAGCAGGAATGCCAAGAATCACAAGAGTAAGCCGTTCCATGGTTGACAATGGAAAAGCCCCAGCTATGCTTGTGGAATTCATTCACTGGATCACAGCCATATTCACCCCCCCCCCCATTCTCTCCCCCTTTCTGTTCGCCCCCACTGAAATTCATGGGCATTGCCTTAGGCTACATATGCATTCATGAGAGACCCACTGCCTACAAAATTACTTTTTGAACTCGATTCTAAAACAAATGGCTGCAATCCAAGAAGCTTCTTTAGGTATACAGAAGGGCTTTCTGCCACTTTTTCAACATTTCTTTGGAAGCTCCGTCAGTTTAAAATGTAGCTCAAGACGTGGTACCACTGGGGAAAGAACAACAAAAGCCTGGTTGGGTGCACAGAGTTAGGTGCATGGTTCTTGCTGGTTCGTGACCATTTAATGGCTTTGTTTTCTTGCATATGCCACTGTGTTCTAGTACAAGACCACGCGTGGGCTGCTCCTTTGGTAACGGTAATGAGATAAAAGATTAACGGGGAATTTGAGACAATCTGCTTTATGGATTTTTTTTGGGGGGGGGGGCAGGGGAAGGTTACACTTCCTAAAGCTTACTTACTCAAACCCACTATTTTACTTGACTTCTTTTTTAATTGACTTAAATTACCCATTCACATCAACAAGGACAAACAGACCTTGCATTTCCAATGAAACTCGACAAGTCATACAGAATGGTGGCATGAAAGCTTCAAATGCTTTTATATGATGTAAGTACAGAAACAATAGCTCAAAGTTGTCAGCGCTGAATAGCTTCAGTGAAAGCAGAAGACATTATGCTTTATCTATCTAGTGCACGAAACAATGGGATGTAAAGTGTCTTTCAGACGTATCAGAGGAAATAGAAATCCTGGAACTCCACAATCAGCTCACCATGGGGAAAAGTATTATACAAGCCTCTAAGATACATTATTATTACCAACGAACCAATTAGCTCCCTGCTAGGAAGAAGTCCTTGCAAAGAGATCAGAAAGGCAAGGAAACTGCCCTCTTGCAACCATAAAAATTATATTGACAGTCTTGGTTTTCTTCTTCAAGGTCCAACTATTGAAACTGCGTAATCATTCAAAAAACTTGAAATAGGTCCAAGCATTCTGAGTTGGAGAGCCTGGTCTTCAAAGCCTGACATTCACAAGTTTAATAAAGAAGAAAGTGAGGAAGCAGAACCCCAGGGCTGTTCTGTGTGGGATTTGCTTCTTGTTTTTGTTAACGTACAACAAATGTAATTAGAGTCAGAGAAGCATCCCAGTGTCTTCCAAGGCCAACAAATTCTTCTTTTCAGACCGATTTGGAATGATGCCTTCTAAGAGCAACAACTTCTTTGTAACCACTACACCTTTATCTTTATATATGTGGGAACCTTAATTGTGTGACCAAGGGAAGGACACAAACTCTGTGCTGGTGTACAAAACTTGGACCCTTGGTTTGGTGCAGTTGAGCTATTGCATCCCAAACCAAAAAGATTTTATTACAGCAAAAGTCCCTGTTTGGGAGAAAGGAGAACTACTAGTGGCCAGTGTAAGAGCACACAGTCATGGGGGGGGGGGCAGAACTACAAAAACTGATGGGATACTCTCAGCCAAAATTTATGCCAATCTCTGCCAGTGGGACAAGCACATGCATCAACTTAAACGTGCCATAAAGCATGTGGTGGCAGTGCAGAGGCCCATCCTGAGGGCAGAAAGACCTGTGCCAGCTTCCCTGCAACCTCTGGAGCAGATAGGTGCTCCTCTGGGTGGAACAGGGACAGGGGAGATGTTACAAGATGGGGAGAGGGGAGGTTGGCAGATCATGCCAGGGTGAGGCCTTCGCCATATCCTATCTCCCTCTCAAGCCTAAGGGGCAGCCAGATTTGCACCAGCTATAGTGCTGGAACAGATCCAAGTAGTTTCATAGAGGCTGCTGGGGCTTTACCTAGGGTAAGGGGATGAGGATCCCCTTATCTGGAGTAGCTGTCCAGCTGCCTCAATTCCCATGCTTGTCAGTCTCTCCTGAAGTACAGCACATTCTCCAAATTGCAAATTGATAGAAGTTAAAGCAAACAAAATACAGTAAAAAGGTAACATATAGACATCATGACCAGAAGCCACTGAGGGCCCGATCCTGAGCGCCAGCTTGCTGCTGGCATCCACTGTGCAATAAAGCACTTTTGTGAGCTCTTAATGTGGGCCCAGTGCTGGCCCTTTTTTTCTTAAAAGAAAAAAAACTTTAAGAATACTGAACATTGTAGCCTTTCCTCATAGGGAAAGTTCTTCAGTCTCCTGATTATTTTAGTTGCCCTCTTCTGCATCTCTTCCAGTTCCACAATATCCTTTCAGGGATGTAATTACCAGAACTGTACACAGTATTCCACAATGGGCTTGCAGCATTTAATTTTGGCCTGCTGGTTTAAAACCATTAATCCCAACTCAGCAAGGGAGAACCACATGCAGAAACTCATTTTCACATATAATTACCTTTTCTTTTTTAAATGTATGCACATACCAAATGCCAATGTGATCTCTGTCTACACCACATTTTGTAGATGGGATTGTATATCACTATGAGCTGACTCACATCACTAATGTGTGCAACAGCTCTCTCACTGTCTTTAGATGGGAGCATAGTGCTTTCACTAGTATCCACCCAGTAGAATTATAAGTTTGGGGAAGGGGGAGGATTCAGTCTTCAGTTTTCCCTTGATCCAAGTGTTTCAATTCACCTTTGTCGGAAATAGGTCATTGATTGTGTCTGGCTTGATGAAAAAGTGTAAATTCCAAATATATCTTAGCAATTGGGTAGAAACCACTGAGGGGACCAAGGGCCATTATTTTATGGGAATATAAAAAAATGAACAGGCAGTAGAAGAAATCTTATGAGACTGGCAAACTAATACAGGCATAGACCCCCTTCTCTCTGGAAAGACTCCTGGGGGACATGAACAAATAGCAGAGGGACAGAGCAGTTGTATTAAGGTGCATGTCCAGAAAGAGGTGATCATATACTCATAACTCAAATTTCATGCACCCTAACACATAAGGGAGCAAGAAGACTAGGAGAAAGAGGACAAGGAGGAGAAGTAACGTGGCAGAATTTGGAATGGAAAGCTGTCTAGATATGACAGTTCCCAAACATGGAATTCTTATAGTTCTTGTATATACAGTAATTGCATAGTCGATCAAGAAATAAAATGAGAAGCATAGTGGGATTTTGAAGAATGGTAGGCTTGTAACTTGAGAAACAAATAAGAATTTTTTTAAATTTTATTTTTATCACGTAAACAGAACCAAAAAACCAAAGAGCATTACATAGATACATGCTCATGAGTTACTACTTTAAGAAAGGGGAAAATACACACACACACACACACACACACACACACACACACACACCCAAAGTATCTGCATAGCAACACTTCAAGTGGCTTATGTTATTATGACAAGGAATGGCCTCCAGATATCCTCAAATATATCCATGCACAATTGACACAGATATGCCATTTGCTTAAATACTGATAAATGCAAAATATCATCCAAGAAACAAATAAGAATTGTACTCATTGTAAATTAAGGAAGTAGCCTATGTCTGGAGCGTAAGTGATGGTTATTGTTCCAGAAACAATAACAGAAGTCATATGGAGGAAATCTCTCAGGGCTCCTCCCACCCAACTCTACAACCTGTAAAGAGTGTTCTGTGCTTGATTGTAAGGTTTTTAGAACTTTAAGTAATACAGGCAGGTCAAGTGCGGAAGAATATGTCTAGAGATTTGATTGTGTACTTACATTAAAATAGTGTGCTGGGAATAGAAGAGTTATTTTCTTTCTCAGAATACATGGGTGACTGTAGCAGGTTGATTTGGATCACATTTTTACACTTTTCTCTTCTTCTAAGCAAGTTTACCAAGTTCTATTGTGTAAATATGAAGATAACTTCTATCATACCTGAAGTTTAATAGCTTAAAAAAAGTTGTGCAGGTCATGGAAATGCAATAAACACTAATGAACACATCTGTCTGCAGTACGGAGCCTAGCTGTTTGTTACCCCAACTAAACACAAGATCCTACAAGAAGATCCATCGATGGAAGCCTAATGCATAAGCAAGCCTAATGCGTAACTGTCCATGTAAATGTAACTGTAAATGTCCAAAGCAGTAGTCCAGAAATCATAAGGATTAGCTACTTATATTGCATTCATCTTTTCATTGTAGTAAAAGAAACATCAATGAACCTACTTCTGATCTTCAATTCTTTGAGAGACAATGCTCATGATAATTATAAGGTAGAGTCTTCAACATGTGTTGGGTCTCAGAAATCAGTTGCAATCCAATTTCACATGAGTCATGATAGTGCTACTGCCATCATTTTGTTTTCAAACTCAAGCCTGCACACATTCAGCTCAACCATAACAAGGTTTTACACTTGTGGAACTAACACTCCTGCAGTGTACTGTCCATTATGGCTGCTGCACAATGTGACATGACATACAGCATGGCCTGGCCACCACTGCAAGCCAAGGATCCATGCACCAGTGGTCTATCCATGTTCCTTAATATCTGTAATTCAGCTGAAGAGACAGGAAAGAGTTGGGGGTTTTTCTGCCAGATTCTCAGTTGTAGCTCCACCTAAAGAATTATGCCCACTTTCAGCTAATTAGCTCAACCCCTTTCCTCAAAAATGACCCTAATTCTGCCCTGCAGCACTGCTGGACCCCACCACCAGGGTAGCTCACCTGTTCCACCTGCAGAGGTCCTCCTTTCTCCCCTCTCCTGCCAGCACAGATCTCCTCTCTGACAGCACAGATCCACCTGACACAGATCTGAGTAGCTTTGGTTAAGTTCCCCAGTTTCTTAATCATTCACCTGCTCTCTTTGACTGTGGCACTCCCTCTTTACTCCTTTTGCCTCCCTTTCTCTTTGCCTTTTAAAACTGAGTGCATTCTATTGCCCCACCAGTCTCTGCCCTTCCACTGCTTTCAACTGACCAAGAAGGAAAGAAAGAACAGAACAGAACAGAAGCAGTGCATGCCCCTTGGCTGTCCCCTAGAGTTGCTTGCCAACCCTTCAGGGTTGACCTAAGTCTCCTGGAATCAGCATCAACTTTCAGGTGACTACTGAAAGCAATTCTAGAGATTTTAACAGGGCCTCTAAGGAAAAAAAGTCCAGGAGTAGCTTCAATTGGAGCTGGTAACCTTATCAACACTGGGAAGAAGGAAGAAACCAATGGCACTGCGGCTGCTCATTTGTCCACCCTTCTCATTTATTGGCTCTTGAAGGTGTGTTCCTTGTGGCAGATTAGATTTTGATGTGGATACCAACTCTTGAGAAGTGGAAGACCAGCATTTGAAGGCATCTTACAAATTTGTTTACCTTCTTCCATGGTGCTTTAATGAACAATATAAGCTGCCACACTGTCAAATAGCAGTCGCATATGAAGGCCTTTTGGCACCTGGGGCCCATTAATTTTTGGCACCCTCCCCAAGAGTGTCAAATTATTTTCATTAATAGTCATGATATGAAATGAATTATAATAGTGGCCAGAGAAGAAGTGTAGACAGTGAACATTTTCTTTTACTGAACTGGTATATAATAGGTTTCACATATGTAGTAAACGTTAGGGATCATAACCCAAAAGAGGGAAGGAATGCCTATGAAGATAACATGCAGTGGGCTTGTGATATACCATACATACAAAAACAGTTTTGTGGTAACATTGAAGAAAGGCAAAACATACGTACATTTATGAAGAATACATTTGGTTTTCTGAAATGCTTGCAATAAGCTATTTATTCCCAGCAGTAATCCCAGTGTAATCCACTTTTTGTTACATAAGGCAGTTGTGTTTTCCTTTTCTGGCTTTTTGTCTATAACGTTTGATCAGTGGCGTCACTAGGGTTCGTGTCAAGCAGTGCTGATGCCAACACATCACCCCCCATGTAGTGGGTGGGGCAATACCCCAGGTGGTGGGTGTGGTGATGTACCATCACTCTGCCCCCACTGGTTTTTTGGCTGTACCATTTGATAGAATAAAGATAGAACACATTCTGCATGAAATTATGCATTGATTGATATATAACATGCTGGTATTATTCCTCCAAACTGTGATTTTAGTGATTTTGATCACTAGTGGTGTCACCCCCCCCCCAGGGTATCAACTTACTAACACCTTATTGCAGCAGTTTTCAAACTTTTAGTACTGAAACCCACTTTTTAGAATGACAATCTGTCCAAGATTCACCAGAAGTGATGTCATGGTGGAAGTGAAATCATCAGGCAAATTAAAATGCTGGTCCAGCCCTGGCCCACCAAGTGAATTTCCTCTGTAGCCTACCTGCAATAACAGCCCACTCCAAAATCAGTAAGGTTTTCAGCCCTGCCCAGTTCAATTTAAGAACTTCTGTTTAAACCAGATCACTGTCAGGATCCACCTGGCTTTGCAAGTCTCAAAAAGGTTCACCTTATCAGCTGAAGCCTCTGTTTTGGTTCTTTTTTTGGGGGGAGGCTGCCTTCTAGATCACTTGTTTAGCTGCAGGTGCATAGGATCAGGACCATTTTGGTAGCCTTGCACTCTCCTTCACTTGATCTTCCACACCAGCCAACGCATGTTTGCTTACTCATGAGTAAACACCACTGTGAGGCTTAGTTTTGGTTTCCATAGGGCTCAATAGATTCGTCTGCTTGAAGGGAGGGACTTCCTTCTCAGGTGTTTTGGGAGGCTGCATAAATTGGATCAGGACCATTCTGGTGTGGTTGGATTCCTCTTGGCCTGCCCTTTCCAATGGTCTAAGGCAGGGGTGCTCAAACTTTCAACTTTAGGGATGCTGGACCTTTAACAAGTGTATAGAAGAGAGAATTGCAGCAGGTGCAACTTGTCATCCCACAGATGACAAGCTGCACCTGCTGAAATTCTCTCTTCTATACACTTGTTAAAGGTCCAGCATCCCTAAAGTTGAAAGTTTGAGCACCCCTGGTCTAAGGCATGAGTAAACAAGTGATATGGCTCACATTCACTTTCCATAGGGATTCATGCATTTTTGTTCTCCAGTTTTTTGGCCATAACTTTAGATAGAAAGGAGATATTTCACTCTGGTTCTTTGCATTGCATTCCGCTTGAAATTCCGCATCCAACAGTATATAATATGATGGGGGTACTCCTAACCACCGTGATTTTAGCACAGCGCTCCCTGTGCGCATCACCCCCTGTGCAGCCCATCACCCAGTGCAGCCCGCACCCCCGTCACCCCCTGTGCAGTGTCACCCAGTGCAGCCCACACCCCTTGCACCCCCCTAGCGACGCCACTGCATTTGATAGAATAGAGATATTTAAAAGTTGTTTGTTTCATTGCATTCTGCATGAAATTACACATCAAATGATATATAACGTTATGGTATTATTTGAAAATACTGAGATTTTAAAAATTGGGAGGCAGTCTTTGTCACCCCCCTGCAGCTAAGCACCTTGGGCCCACAGCTCCTCCAAACCCCCCATTTGTATACCACTGCCCAGTAGAGAATTAAGGGCACAATTCTAACTAACTTTCCAGCACTGGGATAAGGGAAATGCAACTCCAAGATAAGGGAACAAACATTTCCTTGAGGAGGCCTCTGTGACTGCCACCCAACTGCAGGATGAGCACATGCCCCACTGGCACAGCTATGTCAGTGCTGGAAAGCTGGTTAAGATTTTGGCTGAATGCATTTGTGAATAGGAGTGTTGTACCCCTGCATATAAACTTACGTCCAATTTCTACATTACCTTTACAGGAGACTTACTCCAACTTGACTTTAAATGTGTTGAAGTTCCACACTGTGTGAGTTTCCCACATCACATAAGATCTTCCATGAAATCCTGATGTATTTCTTCAGCTGACATGGAAAGGACTGACATGGTCCAAGAGGACCCCATGATGTGGAACTTTTAAACATCATTAGATTGACAGAAGAGCTGACAACAGGAGAGTAGCAAGACTGCAAACATGAGATGTAGACTGAAGGATATGCTATTCTTTACACTAATGTTTTTAGGATATTGATGAAGATGCCTGTTTTGTAGATTGTACCAAAACTGCACACTCTAATACCGAATAATTAAATCCTTGAGGGCATGAGAAAAGTAACACTGCAGCACTAGAATTATATTGTCAAGTCCAAGGCTGAACAATCTGAGAAAAGTCTGAAAATAAACTAATTGGGCAACTAGTATGGTTGGGCCTGCATCTGAATCAATATCATATTGTCATATTAAATACCAAGGATGGCAAATCTGAAAAGGCTTGACAGAACAGAAGGCTTTAGGCTACAATAAAATGTACCTCAATGAGCCAACAACAATGGCTGTTACAGGAAAACAGCTCTGAGTGTTTCCCCCCTCCCCTTACAAATGCAGGTTTTCTGTTAATGCTGAGGAGCTAACTACATGTTACCTGTAAGTAAATATAACTGAAATCAGAGCCCAATGCTATCAGGAAGTTGTGCTGCTGGAACTAGTGTTCTGGTCCTTTTATGTCGGTGTGAAAGCTGAGCTGACATCACATACTTCAGGTGCCCCAAATGGGTGGCGGTGTGGTTAACAAAGCAGCAGCTCCTGAAGCCTCTGCCAGGGCCAGAAAGTTGGTGGCAGAAGCTTGTGTGGGCAGGCTGGGGCGACAGGAGGCAGGGAAGGGTTGGGGAGGGGGCAGATCTTTGCAGCACCAGCATGCACCAGATCTTATCCTTTCTTCTCCAGGCTGCCCCAACCCTTTTCTCTCCTCAAACATGTACCAGCAAAAAGGCAGGCACAGTCCATGGAGACCCATAGTTGACTGGGCAGCCTACTGGGGGATAAATTAAAAATATTACCTCCTGCTGGCTTTCTGATCACTCCTTGTCCACCACTGGATGCAGCGCACGTTCCATTAGCACAATTGCATTGACATCAGTGATGGGTGAGGGGTCAAGATTGAACAGTAAGACACAGTTTTAGAAATATACACCACAAGGACTTTAAATGAAAGTTCTGTCATGTAAAAATGGCATGTAAGAGGGACACAATCAGGCTTAAAACCATGGCAGGGGCAAACTAATACAGCCTCCCTCCCCCTGCCATAGTTCCACCCCATTTTACAGGCCAACCACTTGCAATTTAACCCTAAACCAAACCCCTCAGTCTGGCCTAGCTGCACAATTGAGGGTCCAATCCTATGCATACCTACTCAGAAGTAAACCCCAGTGAGTTTAATGGGAACTTTGTACCCTCCCAGGTAAGTATGAATAGGATTGCAGCTTGAATATAACATCTGACTAGGGCCTTAGTAGAATAAGATTGGTGAAATTAAAACCTGTTTTGCAAAGCCAATCAGGAAAAGAAGTAACAAAATCCTCCTCAGCCCTGGAAACATGGCCAGCTGATCCCATGCAGTCAGCCATTAGGAAGGTTAATGCTGACATAGAAAGAGGAAGTTAATTATAAATGTGTCTACAAGCCTACACAGAAATGTATAGGTGTCCCTCTTACTTCCTTGAGCAATACCATAGGCTGGGAGGAAATTTCCACAGGATCCTCTCCAACACAGGGAAAGAATGTTATTCCCCTGGTGAGGGGCAGTGCATTGGAGTGTATGAACAACTCCTAATTGCTTTTTTAAAGTTAGTTTGAAATTAATACTTTTATCATAAGTTCTTCTGCTATAAAAGGTATTCCAAAAAAGCCTCTACTTTAAAATCCATCCAACCCCCTAAACCCGCATGACACGAACAATAGCTGCAGCCATGATTACTATCATTATTTCTCTAAACTCTATCATAATCTAGCATAATGCTTAGCTAACACACTGGTCAAAAGGTTACCCATAAAGAAATGTAAGAAGCTTTGGGTATTAATTATTCATCAGTCCAAACCAAAAGGAAGTTGCAATGACTGTTAAGAACCTGTACACTTCAGTGCAGCCATATTTCACGTTCTATTAACAATTGCTCCATATTTTCTCCCTTGGTCTCTCTCTCTCTCTCTCTCTCTCTCTCTGACTGTGTGTGTATTTGAAAACCAATTGAAAATTACAGTAATGTCAATACTGTCAGATGTGCACAGCCCACATGCAATACTTTGCCCATCAAAGGTATGATTTTGAATAAATTATTAATAAGTGCACTTGACTATTCTATTGCTTCTTTCATCTGAGGCTTGTAAAGTGCCTTTTCATCAAGCATCTCACACTCCTGGAGTACCTTAAACATCAGGTTACCCACCTCCCAACTTTCCTAGTAGGTAGCATAAACATAGCAATTTTTTTTTTTGCCCAATTTGCTGCACAATCATATGTATGTCTACTCAGAAGTCCCATTGTGCTCAATGGGCCTTATTCCTAGGAAACTGCATATAGGATTGCAGTCTAAGAGTTGGAAAAGGAAAGGGTACATAGAAATGCTTGAAGCAAAGGTTGGTAGAATGGGCTGTGGGGCACAGACCAGAGTGAATGTAAATCTCTAATCCACCCTAGTTCTCCTGAATTTTGGCAGATGAGTCCTCTGAAATTTGTGCTGCTTCATGAGTACAGAGGAGGAATACCGGAATTCTGTTCATTGCTCCTTCATGGCATAAAGTGAATACACTGAAGCAACATAACATTTCAGGGCATGCATGCCCCAACAGCATAGTTTGGGGATCAAAGTATAATAACAACTAGGTATTTATATGCCGCCTTTCTGGTCATCGGATTACTCCTCTGACTTTATTCAAGGCGGTTTACATAGGCAGGCATTTCTAAATCCCTCAAGGGGATTTTTACAAACATAGAGGTTCTCTCTTTCAAGAACCAACAACATTTCAGAATGGATCTTCCTGGTTTGGCCTCACTTCTGGCCTCCAGGTCTCCCAGGCAGGCTGACAAGCAGCTCCATCTCTCGCATGGAGGGCCGCCAAGACGCTTCTTGCTCACACCAAGAGCAGGTGGAATCACTCAGCTCGGCTTGTCAGCTGCTTCAAGGTCTCACCATTCTGTTGTTCAGGGAGCTGCCAGCATCCTCGAACTGATGACCTTCTGATGTTATCTTCAGGCTAAGGGAGGCTCTACCCTCTAGACCAGACCTCCTGCCACTTAAAGCACTTAAGTATGGTTAAGTGACTTGCCCAGAAATGAATAGGATGCTCTCAGGCTTAACTATTGGTAAGAGGCTGTAGCTCAGTAATAGGTCAGATCAGGGATGGGATCAGGGATGGGAACTTGAGTCAGGTAACTCAAGTTTTGAGTCACGAAAATCAGTGTTTTTCGCTGACTCATGTACACTTGAATCATGTGCGTGGAAGACTCAGGAAAACACTTGAATCAAGGGCCCCTGACTTGGCACTCGATCCCCTCGTATGCAAACACAGGTCTGTCTCTGTCTGGGTGTGCTTGCTTACTGTTTTTGCAGCATGAAAAGCCTTGTGGGGCCATCATTCAGACCAGGTGAGCAGCAGGGAAGTTCCAGCCAGGAGGCAGAGAAGGGTTGTTTGCTTTTGAATTGGAGCAGGAGAGGGGAGGGAAGAACAGGCTCTCTTGACCAACTCTGAAGGAACCAATGATCAGTGAATGAAGGATGGAAGGTCTGATATGTTTCTTTGGATGAGGGAGGGCAGGAGGAGGAGCCCAAGGGGGTTCTCACCTTGGAATTGGCTGGAGAAGCCTAGGGAAAAAGGGGGCGAGGAAGGGGGGGATTCGTAGAGATCACACTTTCCATTCGCATGGCTGCCATGAGTTCAGTTGTTACTTGGGGGGAGGACGCCCCATTGAATGACTGGCTACAGTGGGACTACTTCTAAGTGAGGCTGCAAAGGACTGGGTTGTTCTGGTAAGCCTTGCATGCTGCGTGTGACCTTCCTCTCTCTTGCAGCTTCTGTCCATGCCCTCTTGCAGTTCGTCCCACCCACTCCCGCCTTCTTTACAAATGGGATGGGGACAGCACAGGAGTGTTTAAAGAGAACTGCAGCACACACACACACACACCCTGGCAGCAGCTCCATTTTTTTTTCACACCTGATGTGTATCAAAAACACTCGTGACTTGAATCTTTTTGAGTCTTGAAAAAGCTTCAGAAGACCTGGAAAATGCCCCTGTTGTGACTTGTTTTCGACTTGAGTTGTGGGGGGGGGTGGAAACTCGTGACTCAACTTGAGTCAAGCAGTGCTGGATTTGCTCATCCCTGCTTTGAAAGGCTGCTAGCGCGCCTCCCTGGCATGCTAGCAGGTATTGCCAGGCTTTTCCCCCTCAGCCGGCAACAGGGAGTTGCTGCCACCTGATTGGCTGGCTAGCCTAAAGGGGGGTGGGATGAGAGAGCTGGATTTGAGACCAGAACTATACGGGCTTCATTCGTTTGGAATTGGGGCAGCAGCAGCAGCAGCAGCAGCTCGCATTGGTTTTTTGCCCCAGGACATCAAGCGCATCGGCAGATGGCGCTCTGGTGCGTTTAAATACTACGTTCGTTAATGCTAGGCCTGTTAGTATGGGCCGTGACTCCCTGGGTGAACCTGGGGGGTAGTTATTCTGCAGTTGCATTTACCCCAAGGTGCTGCGGCATGTTGGCGTGATGTGTAGGTGCCGTCTTTGGTCAATAAGGACCCTTGTTGATCAGGCTCTGGCCTGGATCATGTCTGCCCCCAGTCCTGTTTCGGATGGGGTGATGTGTTTGTGATGAGCAGGTTTCTGGCCATGCAGGTGTTTGCCCAGGTCCATTTGGGTGGGGCGATGTGTATTCCTCACAAGGTTGCGGGAATTTGTTATACCTTTTTAACTGTGAGCTGTTCTAAGGGGGTGTTAAGTGAGCTCGCCTCACGATGTGCTTTTCTTTCAACAGGTTCGCAAGGGAGGTGCCCAGCCTGGGTCCTGATCTGCGGACATTCCATAGTTTTTTGGGCCCAGAAGCACGCCATGTCATCCAGTTTCAGCTCTCAGCTGGAGCTGGGTGATGTTGCACGCATTGATCAATGCCTCTTGGGGTATGTGTTGGGGTCAGTTTTTTCCCAGCCTTCCTGGAGTTTATTGCACTCAACCCCCTGCCCCAGATAATCATTGTCCACTTAGGCGAGAATAACTTGGGCCAGAGGACGTCTATGTCCTTAAGGCTCCAGGCCCACAGGGATTTTACAATGCTCATTAGTCAGTTCCCTGGGATTACTATCCTGTGGTCTGATATGTTGCCTAGGAGGGTTTGGAGGTGGGCGCGCAGCATTAGAAGAATAGACGTTGCCCACAAAAGAGTCAATGCTTACCTGGGCAGGGTCATCACGGAGCTCGGGGAGCGGCTATCCATCATCCAGGAATTTGTTTTGGGCAGCCTGCTCTTTACCATGGCGATGGAGTGCATCTTTCCCCTATGGGTTATGGCCTCTTTTTAACAGACTTGCAACAGGGCTTGAGAACCCTTTTGGGTGCAGGGAAGGCCAAGCGCTAGGCTGACCTCCCCTTGTGGTGGTAGAAGTGCGGGTGGGTAGGCAGAAGACCTTCTCGGTGTCCAATCTAATCTAAGGGGGTGAACCAGAACCACTCCCATGATGCCTGACCAGCTCGAGGAGGCAGGCTGGCTAGCCCCTTGTCCGAACTTGGGGGCCTTGCAAGTGTGACCTGAAGGCATAGCAGTTCGGCTGACTTACCCTCTTCGGGCAACGTTGAAAGGCAGGCTTAATAACAATTGAGTTACACCTGAAGTCGGGTGGATGCCCTATGAGATTGGGGGATGAAGACGGCTAGGACCGTTTCCCCCATGTAGAACCCCACACTTGTGGTGGGTTTTGTTTGCCCCTTTTGCTGCCCTGTTGCAATGTTTTGTATTCAATAAAGTCGCCCATTTTAATTCCATACCTGTTGTCGGTTGTATTAATTTGGGGAGTGTGTGGTAATACAGAATGACCCAGTTCAATCCCTTCCTTTCCAGGTACAGCTGTTTGAAAAGTTGAAGAGTTGCTGCAGTCAGTATAGACAGTATTGATCCAAAGGCAACAATGGTCTGATTCAGTATAAAGCAACTTCATATCTACTATGAGAATATTTTTTTAAGCCCACTAGCTTCGAAAATTCTAATTTTTTGTCTCTTTCCTGGTTCTGGAAGATATTAAAAAGGCAACAGATCGCTGACTGCATATGGATGTAAAGCTCTTTGAAAAACCAGGTCATTCCTTGCTATTTATATGTTATTTTGAAGTCGGACATTAGTCATCACTTTATAAAAATACTATTCAAGCTCTGTTTACTTCTAGCCTTTTTGTTTAAGCCACATTACCTTCCTGCATTGCACATTGATTTATAATACACCCATCAGCCTAGCAGATTAGTGCAAATTAAATTTCACACTAACCTGCCTAAAACTGTGAGAGCTCCATTAGGCTTTAGGTGGCTCAGATAATTACAATAAAATATTTCCCTCTTAATTACAGAAATGTATGAATATAGTGGTGTCATTTTGAGAAAAGTATTAGGGCACTTAATAAATATAGCACAGCAGGCATAAGTAAAGAGAAAATACTGTTCTATACCATTTGCAGAAGATGAAAAGAGCATGGGGATATTTCCCAGATATTATTCAGTACCAGCAATAGTACTATCTTCCAGGGAAAATAGACCGTCCTAAAAAATATAACTATCATTGTCTTTTGTCCTTTTTTAAACTTCTGCAGTGAATTATTTTTCCTTCTTAAGCCTTTACATCTATTTTACAGCTAGCACATAGACTGCAATCCATAAACTGCTTACTATCCATGATACTTTTTGAGTAGTTGCATATAGTTAAATGGAATGTCACAATGACTGCTCCAAAGAACTGGTTTGTTACAGTCGTAGATGTTCCATTTTTTATCACCACAGTCTCCCCCCCCCCCGCCGCCCATGTTCTATGGGCTCCTGAACACCACATCTTCATTTTACTTACCAGCTCAAAAGATTGGGGGGGGGGGTGGAATACACACCCTTCAAATACTACTCAGAGATCATCTATATAGCATGTATCATCATCAAGTGTCGTGCAAAATCAGCTACTATTTGGATATGCATATCAAGCACAAAAGCTGAATTTTCAAGGTATGCAATGATGCACAAAGCAGAACAATACTGAAGGGCGGCGTTAATTATGCACAGCTTCCACAAATGGAGTACTGGGAGGAAATGTTAAAACATATATAACAGTTTTAATATATTTGAACACCCCAAAACTAATGTTCCACATAGTTACTGGGGTATAGGATTCTAGCATGATCACAATAGTATTTCATAGGAGATAGATAAGAAAAGTCCACTCTGCTGTTTTGAATTCTTTTCCAATATCTTACAATGACCACACCATGCATGCATTTCTGCAGTGATGAAGGTAATCGTTTGGTGGTTGCAGTCATTTACAGTGCAATCCTAACTTGCGCTGGAATAGGCAGGCCAGCCAGCGTGCACTATATCCAGTGCGAGTTTTGGGCTGCAAGCAATTCAACCCAGGGCACAGGGAAACACCCCCCATTACCCTGGAGAGAGCCACTGCAGCCCCAGTGGGTCTACTCACCACCTAAAGAGGTGACACAGATCTGAGCAGAACCAAGCAGCCTGGGGCCACTCCGCACTACCTGGGAATAGGGTCAGGATCTGGCATAACTGCTGTATCCCGGCCCCACCCCCCACAGGCCCCCCACTACCCACCCTCCCCCCAGAAATGCCTCCTCCCAGCCTCCTTTCCACCCTCTCCACACACTCCCAGACTGCAGCGCCAGCTGAGCTCGGCTGGTGCAGACTTAACAGGTTTTGGCACAACAGAGTCTGGATGCAGACTCTGCAGGCCAGCACATGTGCTTGCACAAGCCCAGCTGACTCTTAAGGAGGCACAAATGTGCTTTACGGCACATTTGCGACCCTCCCAAGCCGGCACAAGGGAATTGCACCAGCCGAGGGCCCGGTTCAGACTGCACTCTTAAGTTGCCACTATTATCTCTCTTGTTGGATTTTATTTGCTGTATGATGTACTTTTTTAAAAGGTTTATTTCCATAAATACGAGAAAGAAAAATATCTATATTATATTGTGCATATGATAGGAATGTTTCTTATACTGGTTGATTAAGCTGGTGTGATGGTTCTGAATTTTCAGGTATTCAAAAAAGAAATGGATCTTCTGTGAGGAAAAGGACTGTTGTCAGTTTGCCTGTGTGGTGATCAGAGTTAGGGCACTGGTACTGTCCTTATTTTCCCTGAACTGCATGTATAACAGGCCCAAAACTGGAAGAGTCGGCTGCTAACATGATGACAAAGCCAGGCAAAGAGAGAGCAAAGTCAAAAGTCTCCATTCCAGTTATGTGGATAATTCTTCCAAAACCTGAATTGTAGCATATAAAGTTGAGAAGGATCAGCTCAGAATTCAATGAACTACAGGCAAGCAAAGAGTTAAAGCATAATGAGAGTTTATTAAAAATACAAATGAGAGCTTATGATACAAGAAAGAAATGCTTTTAAAAAGCAGCTTGGAGAATGGCTTGAATGTTTGCAGTGCCTGGATGTAGAAAAAATGTAAGTAGGCGATTACAAGCGAAATTAAAAGCAAAAATAATTCCCCAACACATCTAAATCTCTCTGTTTCCTACTGTACTTACTCCAAGCTCAGTTTGAAGAGTCTACCACACCTCTCTGCTTGCCAAGAGCTGGGTGAGGGCTTGGCCACACAGAGGTGGTGTGTCTGAGGGTGCTAAACTGGAACCTTCATTGGGTTTGACCTTTAGCCTGTGGTTCTCAAACTGTGGGTGGGGTCATGACCCAATTTCTGGTTAGTCATGAAACTGACAAGGCAGATTAGGCTATGTGCATCAAATTGCATCATCTCAGGCTAATAGTAGGAGCAGACCAAGATATAATGGTTCCAGCACTCTAGAGACTTCCTGACACACTGCTCTGTACCACATCATTCCAGAACTATCAAAATGGCCCCATTCTCCCAGCACTAGTGTGACTCTGCTATTGCAGAAGAATGTATGAAAGCACTTTGGAACAGCTATATAGGCACATGGGAAAGCAATATCTGACTATGCTTCACTTGTCCTGTGATAGCATAGGAAGCTGCTTAGTTGTGAGGAGCTGGTGAATGTCAGAGAGTAATTTTTACTGAGAATTTCTCAGAGATTCTTTTTAGTAATAAATAATGGAAGTTTTCTGTGTAAAGGTTCTACTGCAGACAGCCATGCAAGCAGGAGCTGATTCATGAACAACATCAATATCAATAGTATTTTTTTCTGCTAAAGGCCAGACCACTCATCAAAATGAGATTTGAAATGACACTTCCTTCTTGGCTCATATATAATCTCCCCACTTTAGATTAAAATCAAAACGTGAATCGTATCTGAAAGATAACTGGCACCTAAGGGCCCAATCCTATCCAAATCTCCAGAGCTGATGCAGCCCCATGGTAGGGGAACAAACATTCCTCCATGCCCTCACTAGGTGATGGCCTGCAGCATTGATGAGCTAAGCTTCCATAAAGTCTACAAAAATGGCCCCATATGGATACAGGTATCCTCTGGTATCCACAGCTCTTGTATCCACAGATTTGGTTATCGGTAATTTCCCAGTGCCCCCAGGCAACCCCTGACCATTACCTTTGTTTATTTTCATAACACTCACACAAAGCAATTATGTCTCTTGCTTTAGTTTGACCAAACTAAAGCGTTCAGTTTATAGACAGACAAGCAGGCAGGCAGCTTGCAGGCTAGATCAATCATTAACAGAAAGCAGAAAGTTAGTATCCGTTCTTAGTCTCCACTCTAGCCTGCAGGCGGCCTGCCCTCTTAGTACCATTGTGACAACACAAACTGGACAGGGAGATATACATACATGGACTGGAGTGCAGAGTGAAGACACAATCACCATTTCTTCTTTCACAGAAAATCAACAGAATCCATGTCCGTGTGGGCATTCACCCGGAATCTTCAAGCTTTGGTGCATTAGCACCAAATCAGATGTTTGGGATTGCACCTTCAGCCTCTGCATGTGCAGATTGCAATGCCAGCAGGAACTCAATGACCCTCTACTTAATGGGAGGGAGGGAAGTGAATAAATCTGTGACTGGAGAAGTAAGGCAGTAAATGAGGTTTTGCAATTTTCCAAGAAACCACATCTCTCTTCTTTAACATTTTCTATCTTATGGGGCAGAGTAAATTGGTCCTAGCCAGTATTCCTGTAAGCTGTGTAGTGACACAGTTGCGGAACTCTGAGCCAAGTGCGATGCAGCACGGATATTGGCAACCTGAATGTTCAGCAATGACAGACAGAAACCTTTATTGTCATATTAAAAATGACATGATGTCATTGCCAAGCATCTGTGAACAGTAATGCATCACAGTCACAACACTGTGTGCCAGAAGGAGGGGTATACGAATCGGTGCAGACCCCTTAGTGAAAATATTGGTCATAACCAGTGGTGGGATTCAAATAAATTAACGACAGGTTCTATGTCCTAATGAGCAATGAGCAACTCAGCTTCAATTGTCTGCCGCAAAGGAAGTTGAAAGACTCCGGCTGCACTCCTATACTGTACAGTACACACTTTCCTGGGAGTAAGTCCCATTGAACATAATGGGACTTACTTCTGAGTAGACAGTCATAGGATTGCACTGTAACTTTAACACGCACCCAATGTCTAAATCCAAATTGCAAGGCTGCAATTCTGTCCTCTATAGTCATACTTACAGGCCTCTGGCCACTAGTTTCCAAGGAGGATAAACATGCGGCTGACATGCACACTTCAAATGGACATTTTTTCTTGAATTCTCAAGGCAGTTGTATAATGAAATCAGGAAGGCACCAAGAAGAGGAGGTGGGAACTGCCAGGGCTCCAGGTTACCAACCTCTGGAGACACCACAGCACCATAGCACCTTCACATCTGCACAAAACAACTTGCTGCACTGGGCTTTGAGCTGGGCCACCTTCCTTCTCAGTGGGAACTTGGTGATTTTTACCAGAGCAGTCAATCCTGTCAAGGATCTGGTTCACTTTTAATGGTGAACATCTGGACAGCAAAAGAGCACTGAGCACATAGTCTGACACCTCATCATCAACCTAAAGCAACAACAGCATAGTAACATCTTTACATCTCCCCTTCTTTTTTGTTCTATTACAGCATTCCTCAGCATCTGTCTCTCGCCCGCAGTACCATTTTGCATGGCCCACCTCTGGGAAGTACAACTGGAAGTAACTAGAATGACTTTATCACCAGTTATTTCCATACTAAGAGGCCAGACATGATGCAACAAACAACAGTAAGAGGCTCAGGCTACAATCCTATCCACTTTTTCCTGGTAGTAAGTCCCATTGACTATAATGGAACTTACTTCTGAGTAGACATGCATAGGATTGGGCTCCCAGGTTAGATGGGAGGGCTTTTTTGAGTGCAAGAAAAGCAGAACTGAGCCTCCTACCACTGTTTGTTGCATCATATTGCTGGTCTCACTGCCAGGCAGTGGAGGTCTGTAGTATTTAGGTGAACAGGTGCTAGGCTTTGGGATGTTTTAGCAGAATTTGGTAATAATAACAGCCTCGGGCACACCTGCGGCTGCGCAAGAGCAAACTCTTGGCCTTGAATACGCTGGGCGTCTAAAAGCCCCAAAGCCTGTCAACAAGACAGTGTTGTGAAGATGTAGCCCTTATCTTAGTCAAAGGAATGTTGTGGTCAGAGCCTAGCAGAAGCTTCTGGTAGAATATTTCACCGACAGTAACCTTTTTAGTATTGCAAGGGATTGCAACATGTTTAAAGTATAAATAAAGCAGGCAAGAGGCGGAGCAGACTCACTTTCATTCGGATGCTCAAATCTGCTTCAGCCTCAAGCCTTTTTCCTGCATTTACATTCAAACCTGTCTCTGTTGTCTAATTCTTGCCATGGCTTCTTTGCCACACCAACGCAGCATCTCAAGCTGCTCCTCAAGTAGCACCAAACTGCTACAGAGGTGGGGGGGGAGGTCCTGCCATGAGTCTGTGGACAGACTCCTTTGGAGTGTGAGGCCGTCTGCCTGCCTGCTTGACCCTTGCCCAGCTTGGCTGATTAGAGCGGCCCGGGGGGGACTGGCTGAGTGGACGGGGAGGGTGGTCAACTCTTCTTTGATGGAGGGGACATTGCCGCTCGCCTTGAAGCAGGCAGTGGTTCGCCCCCTCCTGAAGAAGCCCTCCCTGGATTCCACTGTGTTGAATAACTATCGGCCAGTCTCCAACATCCCGTTTCTGGGCAAGGTAATTGAGCGGGTAGTGGCGTCCCAACTCCAGAGGGTCTTGGATGAAGCGGATTATCTAGATCCTTTTCAATCTGGTTTCAGACCGGGCTTTGGGACGGAAACTGCCTTGGTCGCCTTGGTGGATGACCTACGCCGGGGACTGGACAGGGGGAGTGCGTCCCTGTTGGTCCTGCTGGACCTCTCGGCGGCTTTCGATACCATCGACCATGGTATCCTTCTGGGCTGATTGGCCGAGTTGGGAGTTGGAGGCACTGTTTTGCGGTGGTTCCGCTCCTACTTGGAAGGTCGGTCCCAGATGGTGGTGCTGAGGGATGCCTGTTCGACACCCTGGCCCTTGAGGTGCGGGGTGCCGCAGGGTTCAATTCTGTCCCCCATGCTATTTAATATCTACATGAAACCGCTGGGAGAGGTCATCCGGGGGTTTGGAGTGAGGTGTCATCAATATGCTGATGACACCCAGCTCTATCTCTCCTTTCCTCCAGACTCCAAGGTGGCGGTTGAGAGCCTGGAGCGCTGTCTGGAAGCAGTGAGGATCTGGATGGGGGCTAACAAGCTGAAATTAAATCCGGATAAGACAGAGGCTCTCCTGGTTCGGAAATCCTCGATGCAGGTGCTGGATTATCGACTTGCTCTGAATGGGGTTGCACTCCCTCTGAAGGAGCAGGTTCGCAGCTTGGGGGTCCTCCTGGATTCGCAGCTGCTCCTGGATTCCCAGGTGGCGGCTGTGGCTAGGGGGGCCTTTGCTCAGCTTCGGCTGGTGCGCCAGCTGCGACCGTACTTGGATCGTGCAGACCTGGCCACGGTGATCCATGCCACGGTGACATCGAGGTTAGATTACTGTAACGCGCTCTATGTGGGGCTGCCCCTGAAGACGGTTCGGAAACTACAATTAGTACAGAATGCGGCGGCCCGTGTGGTCACCGGAGCCAGGCGGTTTGACTCTGTCAGCCCGCTTCTCCGGGGGCTGCATTGGCTGCCCATTCGTTTCCGGGCCCAATTCAAGGTGCTGTTTTTGACCTTTAAAGCCCTATACTGCTCTGGGCCAGGATATCTTAGAGACCACCTACTCCCGTACAATCCGGCTCGCCATCTCAGGTCATCAGAGAAGGCCTTTTTGCAAGTGCCGCCACCCAAGGAGGTCCGGGGGGGTGGCTGCAAGAAATAGGGCCTTCTCGGTAGTGGCACCAACATTATGGAACTCCCTTCCCCTTGACTTGAGAATGGCTCCCTCTCTTGAGAGCTTTCGGCGAGGCCTGAAAACACTGTTGTTTAAACAAGCCTTCTGATTTCTGGCCTTCTTAACTTTTTATACATCTTTTAGTTTTACAGGCTTGATTCCTCGGTGATCTGCTCTTTTACTCTTTTAATCTGACTACTGTTTTTATGGCCCTGTAGTGTGTTTTTAAATGTTTTTATCTGTTTGTATTAATGTTTTTTAAATTCTATTGTTTTTAATATGTTGTTAGCCGCCCTGGGTCCCGTTAGGGAGAAGGGCGGGATAAAAATAAAGTTTTATTATTATTATTATTATGAGTACCACTGGGCACCATCTCAAGTACCACTGGTGGTATGAGTACTACTGGTTGAGAAATGCTGCTCTATTACTTTTACCACCCAGCCCAAAAAAGAATTCCAGTGAACTCTAAAGCTTTCCCCTCCAACATCCAACTCTGCAATCCAATGCACGTTTACTCAGAAGCCCAACAAGTTCAAGGAGAGTTGTTGACTTCCAGGGTTTGAGAGAGAATGGCAGCCTTGAAGGACAGTTTCACTAATGAGCAAAAAAGTACTATGAGGGGACTGTTCTTCTAGGTTGCTTTCCGACAGGCAACAGCAGATACCCATCACTTTGATCTACTCTAGTGGTGAGTCTCCCACAAGTTTGAGGGCTGCTACTGACCAGGCTGCAATCCTACTTCCACTTTCCTGGGAATAAGCCCCATTGGCTATAATGAGATTTACTTCTGAGTAGATATGCATAGGATTCTGCTCAAAGGCTGCAATCCTATCCACACTTTCCTGGGAGTAAGACCCATTGAACACAATAGGACTTACTTCTGAGAAGACCTGCATAGGATTGTGCCCTTAATGAAGTAATGTTTTGTGCCACATTCCTGCCTTTTTTTAAACTGAACAATTTCAGCTGTGGGAACATCACCTCTTTGTGTCTGATAGTGTATTATACAATCATTGTGTAACAACATGTTGTATTGCAATGAAAAGATCCCAGGCACAAAACTGCATTCCTGAGGATGAAAACCAACCCCATGGTGCAGTCCTGTGCTTGTGGGAAGTAAGGGAACAATCCCTATGCCCGTCTACTCAGAAGTAAGTCCCATTATAGTCAATAGAGCTTATTGTAGCACGAGGGCCCAAGCCTATGCATTCATAGAGTCTCATTATAGCCAAAGGGGCTTACTCGCAGGAAAGTGTGGCTAGGAGTACAGCCTTTGAGCACAATCCTATGCATGTCTACTCAGAAGTAAGTCATTATAGCCAAAGGGGCTTACTCCCAGGAAAGTGTGGATAGGATCACAGCCTCAGTGACTGGATGAGATGCTTCCTTCTTTGCCTTCTGATTGACAGTGTCTACTCAGAAGTAACTCCTATTTTGTTCAGTGGGGCTTCCTCCCAGGAAAGTGTGGCAAACTCAAAGAAGAGGATGAGATGCTGCCTTCCTTCGCTTCTGATTGACAGTGGCTGCAATCCTAACCACACTTTTCTGAGAGTAAGCCCCATTGAACAAAATGGGAGTTACTTCTGAGTAGACCTGGTTAGGCTTGTGCTCAGTGCCTACCCAGAGGGAAGTTCCATTGTGTTCAATGAGGCTTACTCCCAGGAAAGTGTGGATAAGATCGAAGCCTCTTAAGGAGCATGAGATGCTTCCTTCTTCACCTTCTGATTGACAGTGCCTACCCAGAGGTAAGTCCCA
The DNA here is from genome assembly GCF_035046505.1 of Tiliqua scincoides. Taxonomy (NCBI): domain Eukaryota; kingdom Metazoa; phylum Chordata; class Lepidosauria; order Squamata; family Scincidae; genus Tiliqua; species Tiliqua scincoides. Next base: position 57,266,372 of record NC_089826.1, read on the forward strand.
CTGTATTCAATGAGGCTTACTCCCAGGAAAGTGTGGCAAACTGAGTTTGCCACACTTTCCTGGGAGTAAGCCCCATTGAACACAATGGAACTTACCTCTGGGTAGGCACTGAGCACAATCCTAACCAGGTCTACTCAGAAGTAACTCCTATTTTGTTCAATGGGGCTTACTCTCAGGAAAGTGTGGTTAGGATTGCAGCCACTGTCAATCAGAAAGTGAAGAAGGAAGCATTTCATCTTCCTCAATGAGGCTGTGATCCTATCCACACTTTCCTGGGAGTAAACCCCATTGAACACAATGGGGCTTACTTCTGAGTAGACATGCCTAGCATTGCATTGTCAGCTTGGAGGAGAATGAAACGAAGCCCCAGGACCTCCTCCTTCCAGCTCCAGACTGCATAAGTTTTTGGAGCTCCCCCTCCACCTATGATCCATGCAAGAGGGTCAGTCTCCCAGGAAGGCAGGCTTGGGCGGGAGGGGACACGGGGTGGTGGGGGGGCTTGCCCTCGGGGCGGCGGGAGCAGCTCCAGCACCCTCCTCTTCATCCCACCCACACCCCAGAGCCAACAGGAGAGCTGAGCCGGCTAGCTCGGCCAGGGAGGAGAGGCGTGGGGCAGACAGCTGAACTGCTCCTCTTACCCTCATCAGGGAGGCTGCATGCCGGCCATTCGCGCCCTCTCCTACATTCTCAGCGCAGTCGCAGGAGGCGTCAGAGCTGCACGTGCGCTCCCCCCCAACAAATGGTTCTCAGAACCAAGAACTTGATTGGGTAGGGGTTCTATAGAACCGGCGGGAACCAGCTGAATCCCATCACTGGTCATAACCTTTCAGAAAATGACAGAAAAGGCCTCTCCCAAAGCTGTTACCTTTTAACTGATGTGTA